>NC_142878.1:26373333-26673863 GCF_051225735.1 Oryctolagus cuniculus | reverse complement strand
CAATACCTCACTTTCAGCAATGGACAGATCAACCAGAAAGAAAATCAGAAAGGAAACAACAGAATTAATTGACACTATAGACCTAACAAGTATCTACAGAACTTTTCATCCTACGGTTGCAGAATACACATTCTTCTCAGCAGTGCAAGGAAATTTCTCTAGGATTGACCACATACTAGACCATAAAGCAAGTCTCAGCAAATTAAAAAAATCAAAATCATACCAGGCATCTTCTCAGACCAGAATAGAATAAAGCTAAAAAATCAACAACTCAAGAATCTCAAAAACATATGTAAACATACGGAGACTGAACAATATGCTCCTGAAAGAACAGTGGGTCATTGAAGAAATCAAAAAAAAAAGTTCTGAAAACAAATGAAGAATGAAGATGACAATAAAACATATCAAAACTTATGGGATACAGCAAAAGCAGTGTTAAGAGGAAAGTTTATAGCAGTTGGTGCCTACATCAAGAAATTGGAAAGGCAAATAAATGAGCTAAGAATGTACCTCAAGGACCTACAAAAACAACAAAAAATCAAACCAAAACTAGTAGGAGAAAAGAAATAATTAAAATTAGAGAATAAACAAATTAAAACCAAAACAAAACATAAAAACAAATAATCAGCCAAAAACTTGGTTTTTTGAAAAAATAAACAAAATTTACACACCACTGACCCAACTAACCAAAAAAAGAGGGAGAAGATCCAAATCAATAAAATTAGAGATGAAAAGGGAAATGTTAAAGACACCACGGAAATAAAAAGAATCATCAGAAATTACTACAAAGAGCTATATGCCAACAAATCATGATGCCTAGAAGGAATGGATAGATTCCTGGACATATGCAACCTACATAAACTGAGCCATGAAGACATAGAAAACCTAAACAGATCAATAACCAAGATGGAAATTTAATTAGTGATAAAGACTCTCCAAGCAAAGAAAAGCCCAGGACCAGATGGATTCACTGCTGAATTCTACCAGACATTTGAAGAAGAACTAACTCCAATTTTCAAGATATCCAAAACAATTGAAAGGGAGGGAATCCTCCCAATCTTCTTCTACAAAGCCAGCATCACTTTGATTCCTAAACCTGGAAAGATGTAACAGAGAGAACTATAGAACAATTTCCCTGATGAACATCAATGCAAAAATTTTCAACAAAATATGAACCAATCAAATCCAAAAACACATCAGAAAGATAATTCACAAAGACTAAGGTGGATTTATCCCTTATATGCAAGGATGGTTCAACA
Organism: Oryctolagus cuniculus; assembly: GCF_051225735.1. Classification (NCBI taxonomy): domain Eukaryota; kingdom Metazoa; phylum Chordata; class Mammalia; order Lagomorpha; family Leporidae; genus Oryctolagus; species Oryctolagus cuniculus. The sequence goes on along the minus strand of NC_142878.1, from coordinate 26,672,604 downwards.
TACACAAATCAACGTGATATATTACATTAACAAATTTAATAATAAAAAATATGATTATCTGAATAGATGCAGAGAAACCATTTGATAAAATACAACATCCCTTCATGATGAAAACTCTAAGCAAATTGTGTATAGAAGGAACATTCCTCAACACAATATAGGCAATCTATGACAAATCCATGGCCAGCGACCTTTTGAATTGGGAAAAGTTAGAAGCATTCTCACTGAGATCTGGAACCAGACAAGGATGCCCACTCTGATCACTGCTATTCAATATAGTCCTGGAAGTTTTAGCCAGAGCCATTAGGCAAGAAAAAGAAATCAAAGGGACACAATTGTGAAGGAGGAATTAAAGCAATCCCTATTTGCAAATGACATGATTCTATATATAGGTGATCCAAAAGACTCCAATAAGGGACTGTTGGAACTCATAGAAGAGTTTTGTAAAGTAGCAGGATATAAAATCAACACACAAAAATCAATAGCCTTTGTATACACAGACAATGCCACGGTTGAGAAAGAACTGCTAAGATCAATCCCATTCACAATACCTACAAAAAAGTCAAATACCTTGTAATAAATTTAACCAAGGATATCAAAAAATTCTATGATGACAATTACAAAACATTAAAGAAAGAAATAGAAGAAGATACCAAAAAATGGGGAAAATCTTCCATGTTCATGGATTGGAAGAATCAAAACAACACTGGAATTCATATGGAAACACAGGAGATATCAAATAGCTAAAGCTATCTTATACAACAAAAACAAAGCCAGAGGCATCACAATACTAGATTTCAAGACATACTACAGAGCTGTTATAATCAAAACAGCCTGATACTGGTACAGAAACAGATGGATAGACAAACGGAACAGAATAGAATCACCAGAGATCAACCCATGCATCTACAACTAACTTATCTTTGAGCAAGGAGCTAAAATCAGTCCCTGGAGCAATTTGTGCTGGGAAAATTGGATCTCCAAATGCAAAAGTATGAAGCAAGACGCCTACCTTACACCTTACACAAAAATCCACTCAAAATGGATCAATGACCTAATCTATGAACCAATACCATAAAATTATTTTTTAAAGATTTATTTATTTATTTATTTGAAAGGCAGAGTTACAGCTAGAAAGAGGAAAGGCAGAGAGAAAGGTCTTCCATCTGCTGGTTCACTCCCCAAATGTTGTAACAGCTGGAGCTGGGCCAATCCAAAACCAGAAGCCTGCAGCCTCTTCTGGGTCTCCCATGTGCCGATACCATCAAATTATTAGAGAACACTGGAGAAACCCTGCAATACATGACAAGGGAGATTACATCATATTGAGAAGCTTCCATATTGCAAAAGAAGCACTCAGCAAAGTGAAGAGGCAACTGACAGAATGGAAGAAATTATTTGCAAATATATTTGCAAACTATACAGCTGATAAAGGATTGATAACCAGAATATATAAAGAGATCAGGAAAGTCCACAACAACAATACAAACAACCTAGTTAAAAACTGGGCAAAGGACTTAAACAGGCATTTTTCAAAAGAGGAAATCCAAATGACCAGCAGACACAGGATAAAAATGCTCAGGATAACTAGCTATAAGGGAAATGCAAATCAAAACCACCTGTTAGAATGGCTTTCATACAGAAATCAACAAATAACAAATGCTGATGAAGATGTGGGGGAAAAGGTACCCTAATCCACTGTTGATGAAATGTAAGCTGGTAAAGCCACTATGGAAGACAGTATGGAGATACCTTAGAAATCTGAATATAGCCCTACCGCACAACCCAGCCATCCTACTCCTGGGAATTAACCCAAGGGAAATGAAATCAGCATATGAAAGAGTTATCTGTACCCCATGTTTATTTCAGCTCAATTCACAACTGCTAAGATATGGAGTCAAATGCCCATCACCTGAAGACTGATAAAAAATTATGGGATACGTAGACCATGGAATACAACACAGAAGTAAAAGAAAGAAAGAAAGAAAGAAAGAAAGAAAGAAAGAAAGAAAGAAAGAAAGAAAGAAAGAAAGAAAGAAAGAAAGAAAGAAAGAAAGAAAGAAAGAAAGAAAGAAAGAAAGAAAGAAAGAAAGAAAGAAAGAAAGAAAGAAAGAAAGAAAGAGAGAAAGAGAGAGAGAAAGAGAGAAAGAGAGAAAGAGAGAAAGAGAGAAAGAGAGAGATAAAGAGAGAAACAGAGAGAGAGAAAAAGAGAGAAAGAAAGAGAGAGAAAGAGAGAAAGAGAGATAAAGAGAGAAAGAGAGAGAGAGAGAGAGAGAAAGAAAGAAAGAAAGAAAGAAAGAAAGAAAGAAAGAAAGAAAGAAAGAAAGAAAGAAAGAAAGAAATCCTGTCATTGGCAAAAAAATGGATGAAACTGGAAACATACTTAGTGAAATAAGCCAGTCCCCAACCTGTGATAACTAATACAGCACCTAAAAGATAATCTATAGAAGTGAAAGTAACACTTCAAGATGGAATGATTTTGGAGCCAGTGTTGGGGCATAGTGGGTAAAGCCACCATCTGCAGTGCCGGCATCCCATATGGGTGCCGGTTCAAGTACAGGCTGATCCTCTTCTGATCCAGCTCTCTGCTATGGCCTGGGAAAGCAGTAGAAGATAGCCCAAGTGTTTGGGCCCCTGCACCCACGTGGGAGACCCAGAAAAAGATCCTGGCTCCTGGCTTTGGATCAGCACAGCTCCAGCCATTGCGGCCAACTGGGGAGTGAACCAGCGGATAGAAGACTTTCTCTCTCCCTCTCCCTCTCTCTCTCTCTAACTGTGACTTTCAAGTAAATAAATAAATCTTAAAAAAAAAAAAAAAAAGAGAGAGAGAGAGAGAGATGCAATGATTTTGAATAGCCATTGCCTCAACTGTTGAGGAAATGCACTATTTGCTGAATTCTTTACTTAGTATAGAGTTAACTGTATATGTATAAAGTTAATTGAAGCTGGCGCCGCAGCTCACTGGGCTAATCCTTCTGCCTAGCGGCGCCGGCACACCGGGTTCTAGTCCCAGTCGGGGCGCTGGATTCTGTCCCGGTTGCCCCTCTTCCAGGCCAGCTCTCTGCTGTGGCCCGGGAGTGCAGTGGAGGATGGCCCAAGTCCTTGGGCCCTGCACCCCATGGGAGACCAGGATAAGTGCCTGGCTCCTGCCTTTGGATCAGCGCGGTGCACCAGCCGCAGCGCGCCGGCTGCGGCAGCCGTTGGAGGGTGAACCAATGGCAAAGGAAGACCTTTCTCTCTGTCTCTCTCTCTCTCACTGTCCACTCTGCCTGTCAAAAATAAATAAATAAATAAATAAATAAAGTTAATTGAAAATAGATCTTCATAAAAAAATAAGAATAGGAATAGGAGAGTGAGGAGGAAAAAGAGTGTATCATTATAAGAACTGTATCTTCACTATATTGAATCTGTTACAAACTAATAAAAAAAATTTTTAAAAAGAAAATATATATATCACAAAAAATAATTGCTTATTAGTTCTCTTTTCTGTTTTTCATTTTTCCTACTTCCTGACTATCCTGGGTACAGGAAGGAAGATGGTGCATTGTACAAAGAGAATTTTTAAATAATAAAATCAAATTAGTCTGCTTTCTATTACCACTGATAATTCTAAACAAAATTAATGATAAAGTACTCCTTAGACCACTGTTGCAATGGATCATTCTCATAGCTGTCACTTTGGTGTATCACTGCTAATAAGGTTAGATATATCCATGGAGGCCTTGACATCCAATGGACTTGAGCCCAGTCCAAACTCTGCCACTTACTAACAAATGGCCTGCTCTTGAGTAAAGGACTTAATTTCTTATACCTCATCTGTCACATGTGAAATGGATATACTAGAAACACACAGGGTATAGGTGATTGTTTTAAAACAGAAATATAAAACTACTCACCAAAATATCTGAGCTCAATAAAGTGGGTTCTACAAATATCATCTAAAATGCTTATTCACCACACATTTAATTTTCTGAATTAAATGTTAATCATCCATGTATATATTAGCTCCTTTTATCATCCAGAAAGAAAATGTGATTAGGATTAGTGCACATTATTCATATCCATCAAAATATTTGGTTTGTTAGACTCTGTGCCCTAAACTAAAATGTTAAAGTCACCAGGTATCTCAAAGTTAGATTCTTCTCAACATTTATTCAACTCATCTATCATTCTCCATCCCTTTCCTTCTCCTTTAATGCTGGCATCCGACATGAATGCCAGTTCGAGTCCTGGCTGCTCCACTTCTGATCCAGCTCTCCACTATGGCCTGGGAAAGCAGAGGAGGATAGCTCAAGTCTTTGGACCCCTGCACTCATGTGGGAAACCTGCGGCCATTTTGGGGGTGAATCAGTGGCTGGAAGATTTCTCTCTCTCTTCCTCTCTCTCTCTCTCTGCCTCTGCCTCTGCCTCTCTGTAACTCTGCCTTTCAAACAAATGAAAAAAAATCTTAAAATAAATTTTAAAATTCCAGTTAGTCCCTACTGATCCTATTTACAGTCCATAATGCAGTTTTCATGGCAGAAGAGAAACATATTCTGAGTTCCTCATAACCCACCTGGCTGCCACATTAGCTTTTTGGATTATCTTGGCTCTTAAGATTTCCAATGCTCTTACCTCTAGCTCTACACATCTTTGAATAGGACAGAATCCTGCATTTTTTCATATTTCTCATATCTTATAACTCATAAATATATTAAAATGCTATTTAATTAAATTCTGGTTATTACTCATGGCATTATCTGGCATTGCTATCCCAACTTTTAAGGTCATTTTACCAGCAAGTACTTTGTCAGTCTTTGGTATAAAACAGTGAAGAACTCAGGATAGGGGTATCTGTCCTGGAGTGAAATCGTGGCCATCCCAGTAACTACTGTGTCACCTTGGGGGAGCCACTTATCCTTCCCAAGGCTTAAGTTCCTTACCATAATATAGGAAAGAAAGAACAGTGCCTATAATAATATCTTATGAAGTTATTGCAGGGATTAATAAGAAAAGTGCCTAAAATGCTGTCTGGAACATGACTTATGCTTAATAATCTACGCTAATACTATTACAACTACTATGACTATTTTCAACTTGTAACACATAGTTTTTAAATATATTTGTTGTGTGTCCTCCTTAACAGCCAGTTCCACAGCAGACTCATATAATGGCAGATGTCCTAAACAGCACTCTGGCCTCAGAATCAGCCCTTAAGGTATTCGAATCTGGCTAAGAAGCCCATGGGAGTATTTCAGGCATGGAAAGCCAAGACACTCTGGCAAAAAAAAAAAAAAAAAAAAAAAAAACAACCCTAAATGAAAGATCTCTGCAAGTGAGATACCAGTGGAAAGAACAGGTCATCAAAGAAGGAGGTACCTTTCTCTGAAGGGAGGAGAGAACTTCCACTTTGACTATGACCCTGTCAAAATATGATCAGAGTCAGTGAACTCAAAAGGCCTCCACAGCCTTGGCAACTCATAACTAGAGCCTAGGATGATTACTGATGCCATAAACAAGAGTGTCAATTTGTTAAGTCAACAACAGGAGTCACTGTGCACTTACTCCTCATGTAGGATCTCTGTCCTTAATGTGCTGTACATTGTGATTTAATGTTATAACTAGAACTTAAACAGTACTTTACACTTTGTGCTTCTGTGTGGGTGCAAACTGTTGAAATCTTTACTTAATATATACTAAATTGATCTTCTGTATTGATTTGATGTGAATGGACGGGGAGAGGGTGCGGGAGAGGGGAGGGTTGCAGGTGGGAGGGAAGTTATGGGGGGGGAAGCCATTGTAATCCATAAGCTGTACTTTGGAAATTTATATTCATTAAATAAAAGTTAAAATAAATAAATAAATACAGCCAGTTCCTTTATTGACCCACAATGGATTTATCTCCTTCAGTCCTGCAGTTGTTTCCACATGCATGCCATAAACACAGTTGAATTAAGCACGTAGCTCGGTTCTTTGGATCCTAGTACATGCAGGTAAATGCTAACTCAGACCATTTCAACACTTCCCTTTCACGCACGCGCCACTCATCAGTTGTACTAATACTAGGTGCCACTGCGGAAGGAGACCCCAGTGGTTTCCTGCAGGCTCACGCGACACCCCTCACTGCAGCCTCTAACTCTCCTTTCCACGGACTGCAGTCAGCCACCTTCTCTTGGGGCAGTCCCTCTGCTCTGTGCACTACCTCCTCCCCAGCAGAGCGACCCCGTCTTCCGTTGCAAGTGTAGCCATCACTGACACCTCGCGTCATCATTCCCAACTGCCTGAATCAGAGCGTGACTTGCTCAGCGATTTGAGACTTGTCTATGTAGATACAGGGTCACATTCCTAGAATTACAAGCGCTGAATCATAGCGATGGTGCAAGGCTTTATATTTTACGAAGTGCTTTTGGAAACAGTGATTTGATCTTCCTGTGAAATAGCTAGAATCCATGTTATTATTCCCAGTATAGACGAGGCATGATTAAGAAAGGTCATATTGGTAGTAACTAGCAAAACTGAGACAAGAATAAGGGTTTTCCATTGATACTAAGAAAGAGGAAATGAAAGCTGAGACTGAGCCAACTCCAAGAAAAATGTAGTGAAGACGAGTGGCCAACCTTGGACAGTTGCTATCAGAAACGGGCCTCTCAATGATTTAGGAAGCACACTGGTGGCTTGATCTGCACCACGGCCTTGAGTCGCTCTCATAGCATGGACTCCATGAAACCTTCATTCTGGAGACTTTCTCAATCAAGGTGCCTCTAGAGAATTGAGCCCTTCAGAAAATTATCTCGGTGACTATTTTCTCAATTTTTCAGAAACACAGGCAAAAAGTTAAATAATTATCTACAATGGATGCCTTAGGACATTTGGGTTTAATTCTTTTTTGCTTTACCTTGGTTGAGAAAAACTAAAGAAGTGTGAGGGAGTTCATATTATACCTACTATGTGGAACTACAAACTCCATCTGAAAGTATTTCCTGTAGGGGCCAGCACTGTGGCATAGCAGGTAAAGCTGCCACCTGCAGTGCCAACATCCCATATGGGCACTGGGTCGAGTCCCAGCTGCTCTACTTCTGATCCAGCTCTGTTCTGTGGCCTGGGAAAGCAGTAGAAGATGGTCCAAGTCCTGGGATCCCTGTACCCACATGGGAGACCTGGAAGAAGTTGCTGGCTCCTGGCTTCGGATCAGTGCAGCTCCGGCTGTTGCCACCATCTGGGGAATGAACCAGCAAATGGAAGACCTCTCTCTCTCTCTCTCTCTCTCTCTCTCTCTGACTCTGATTCTCTGTAACTCTGCCTTTCAAATAAATAAATGCATCTTAACAAAGAAAGAAAGAATGAACTTCCTGTTAAGACTTAGAACAAAATATCAGCACCAAATCAAGGACTCTTCTAAGAGTGAGTGAGTGTAACAAGAGAAAAAGGGTATTACAGATCTCAGACTGTACACCTGTTGAAGTCACACAGGAAGCAGCAGGTGAATAGTTTAGCATTTTCTAGGGTTTCCTAGTCAGCAAACACCTCCAGGGAATGTCCTCCAAGCTTGGGCTAGGTAGAGCAGCTCAGTGCATGGACAAGAGCACCTCCGGGTGTCGAGTCTCAGGATCCATGTTGAAAGCAGGCTGACAGAATCGGGCCAGAGAATTTTTTCTGCAAAGTGTTCTCAGAGATTTGTAGAAGACATTTGCAGAGGCTGGAAAATGGATCCCCATTGACTCTAGCTGGGAGACTGTGACTTACAAGCCCTGTTTTTGACTATGGACTGGTGAGCTAGGGCCATCTGGCAGGAAAAAACAAACCAACCAAGCCTTTTCTGAGCTGATAAAACCCGCTCCAGGCCAACAAAACAAATCTGCCTTTGCCAGTAATACGTCTTCCAGTTATAATAACAAGCAAAGGAAATAAAATCGGCTGGATTGAAGACAAAAAGTTCAGGGGAATTTTGCCTCCCATTTATTTCCTTCCATGACCTCTTTTAAGACTTTCAACATTTACTTTGGGATGATGTAAGAAAGAAAATGTTCGCTGGGGGGAGAAAAATTGCAGATTTAGAGAAGAAATATAAAGACCCAAGAAGGCAGGCCCAAAGGAAACAGAATAGAGTATTATTTAAATAAATTGGTTTAATTAAGATCAATTCTGTTTATTAGCAGGCAGAAGTGTTGCAAAGCTAAGCAAGCAGTGGTCTGTGTCCAATTATGTTTAGCAGGAGATCGTCTAGGAAAAGAAGGAAGCAGGAACCAGAGTGAAGCCTCCCCCAGTCAGGAGGAAGACAAAGTCTTCCGGCCCAACTGTGCAGCGCAAACGCCTGGAAGCAGAAGCAAGCACCGCTCTATTTAGGACAACCCTCCACCTGTTTTCCTCTTCACAATGTTGAAATGTACCTGAACGAGACAGTAAGTATGGAATCCTACATTTAAACACCACCTGGGGCTGGTATTGTGGCACAGTGGATTAAGCCACTGTTTAGAACACTGGCCTCCAGTATTGGAGCACTAGTTTGAGTCCTGGCTGCTCTGCTTCCCAATCAGCTTCCTGCTAATGCTACTGGGAAGGCAGTGGAATATGGCCCAAGTCCCTGGGGCCCTGCTGCCTATGTGGAAGACCCAGCAGGAGTTCCAGGCTCCTGGGTTCAGACCAATTTGCTCCTTCACAATCCTGCCCCAGAGCAGCTGGTGAATTCATCCTTAATGAACTGTATATTCTTTTTCCAATCTCACTATAATGTTTTTCTCAAGTACTTATTGAGGATTTGTCAGGCACCAAGCTTTGCGCTGAGAAACCATGGATTAGTGAAATATGGCCCAAGCATTTGGGAAGGTCACAGTCACTGGTAGAAAGACACAAAGGTACAGTTATAGGAGAACGTGGTGACTATCATAGAATTGTGTGGGAGTGGGAGTTCTGGTAACTCTGCCTCCTTAGGCGGGCCTTGACTGTCTCTTGTGTTAGTTGTCCCTTAGCCCCAGCTGTCGCTCCCCGTCTTCGTGGAGGAACGACACTAAACCCTGCCTAGGCTTCATATCCAAGTCACGGCACCATTATGTCGCTCCCCGTCTTCGTGGAGGAACAACACAGGACCCTGCGCTGTTCTTTTGTCTGCTCGGCCCTCCCCGGGTTTGCTGCTGGTTCTTCCCGGGTTGGCTACCGACCCTTCCACCTCCGTGGAAGGGCGGTTCCCCCTGCCACATTCCCCACTTCTGCGGGGGAGCGGCACACCGCCGGCCGGCTCTCTCGGGGGCTGCACAGGTGTTCCTCAGGTGTTCCCCTTAGATGTTCCTGGTGCATGTTGTCTCTCTCCTCCTTTATAGTCCTCTTCCGCCAATCCCAACTCGGCTGCCCACACGCCAGTACGCTGCTCTCCTCCAATCAGGAGCAGGATCAGCTCCTGGAGGTCATCACTCAAGTTGGCAAGAGGCAGCTGCGTAGAAGCTGTTTCCTCCTCTCCCAGCGCCATATTGTGGGAGAGCAGATGCATAGAATAAGTCTTAATTCCAGTAACTTAGTCTAGTCCGAGTTGCTCCCCACACCCAGCCTCCACTCTTCCCATTATTGGTCGCTTGCTTCCTAACTGGTCTCCCTGCTCCCCCTTTTGAATCCTTGTGATTCATTAATTTGATAGAAGTGCAATCAGAGCTGATCACGCAGCCTCCACTGCAGTGCTTCATATACACCCACTCGGTATCAAGTTCTGGAGCCTCCTAGAAGATCTGGCCCTGGTTCTGCTCTGTGAATTGAACTCATGCCCCCACCCTCTTCCTCAGTGTTCTCTCACCAGCTCACCCTCTTCTTAGACCATCTCAACCTGGGGAGGATGTCCCACTGGCTCAGTGTCATTGACTGTACAATCCTCTCAGGAAAGCACTACTTCAATGCACAATTCCATAATTTATCATAAATGTGCACACATAGAATCATGCAAATACAAATTTTCAATGCATAATTTTAGCTTAAGGTATAGGCAATGTTATTAATTAAGCATTTTCTAAGTCCCAATGTCATCTCTCTCTTACCAAGGAGCTTTACCTGAACAGAAACAACTGAAGGACTGTGTAGATCAGAGCTTGATCATAGCAGACGCCAGTTCTGAAACTGAACGGTCATGGGATGCCATAGCCCCTCCTTTCCTTCACCTAGAAAAGAGGAGATTCTCACGTTCATTGTTAAGCATCTCTGTCGTTAATTTTAAAGCCAATGCAGACAGAACGGTTATTATTTTCACTAACTAGGGAATGGCACACTTTAGTGGTCAACTATAATCATTACCAGGCTTAATCTGAAATCTGCTTAGTTTAGTAGACTCATCACCGACACTCATTAAGGTACGCTGCACTTTGCCAGGAACACCGTTCTGCCCTGTGTTTTCTGGCTAAGTCATTCTGGAGGCTCCAATCCCCTGAAAGGCAAGTTCGCCCACCACCCGGCTGCCTGGGCTGATCTTTCTCACCCACTCAATCAGGGTGGCCTGGCCTATCTCCACTGGTTTTCTCTATGGTCTCCCTCACGGGGCTGGGAGCTCTTCACGTGCAGGGACTGTGTTTCTATCCAACTCGATAAAAGTATACTGAACTGATAAAACCCAAATACCTTCTGGAATTTTCCTAATGTCCCTTTGAAAAAGATAACTGTATCACTGATTACTAACAGGAGGAAATCCTGGGTCCCAAAGGAGGCAACAGGAAGAGGGTTTGCCCTCCTTAATGCTGCTTCACACCTGTCACTTTGAGCCCAAGATGGGGATGGTAACCAAATCTGTGGCAAGCCCAAGGCCACATACATTAAAAAAAAAAAAGACAAGTCCCAGAGCTTTGTAAAATTCACCAACTGGATAACTGCCATTATCAAATCTTCTAGAAGTGGCTGAAATATTTTCTGAAAATCTGAGAATTCCTAAAAACCCTGCAAGCTTCCTATCCAGCAAGAGTCTCGGTTTTTGCCACATCTCTGGGAATAAGACATCGAATGAGTGCTGCAAAGAAATCCCACCAACAGGAGGGTGACCTGGGCGAGGTGGAGTACAGACCTGTGCTCTACTTCTAGTACTCTAAGTACTGCTAGTGTTTACGAACATTTTGAAGGCAGTACAAATAAAGAAGGTAGAGTACCTCATTCCTCATTTGTCATTGATGAGATGCTGAAATATGTTTTACACACTGGATTAATAAAATATATTGCTAAAATTAAATTTCCCTATCTCTGTCTTTGTAAATGTGGCTAGATGCACTTTACAAATATAAAATTGTACTGGCAGCTGACATTACATCTCTGTCAAGCAACTTCAACCAGCACCGTGAAGTTAGCAGAGAGAAACTGTGGAACTACACAGAGCCCCACAGACAGGCAGAGGTTCCAAAGGCCTCTGTATGACAGATTCTAAACCATCAACTTACATTATATGATGCTAAACACTAAAAAAAAAAAAAAAAAATGTTTTGCTACGTTAACTGTGGTAAACAGTTGATTTGCCTCTTTCGATATTGTAAATTAAGTGAAAATTTAGTGTACTCCCCACCCCATTCACAATTAAACTGAGCTTATAAAAACTGGACCAGTCCTGGACTGCTCATGACTTGCAAGCTAAAGGTGTCGCCGTCTTTCTAAGGACCACTTCAGCAGCGACTTAATGAGAGGAAGGCTATGTTTATTCCAGTCAGGTTTCACCCATCCATTTAAAACTTTCTAATTTCACTTCTTGGTAATTGTTCCCCCAGCATTTCCGGTAACTGTGCCTTAACTAACATTCACCCCAGAGTGTTGTTTTTATTGCAGTATAAAACAGAAAACATTTTTGAAGCATAATTGGATGCTGAATAATTTAATCCTGGCCAATTAGGCATGTGGAATCCCCAGCTCAGCCTGAGGAGAGGAATCCCCAGGCTCCTGACGATGCCTCTGGAATACAGTTCATTGTCAAAAGGCTTGCACAGTGATCAGTGTACCTCGGCCTCTTGTGCCCTCACAGGGGCAAGCAGAGAGCCCTACGTACAGGAGCGACGATGCTTTTACAGCATTCCAAATCATAACACGGGACGTCCCAAAAGCAACTGGATCATCGATCTTAATTCAACTCCCAGGTCAAAGGGAGCTACCTGCAGGTCCTGCTTCAGAAGCTGTCAGGAAACAAAAACTTCACTTTTCTTCTGTACGAAAAACGGGCAATTACCTTTGCTCTACAGTCTCCTCAAACTCGAGTGTATTCTTGTGAAGACTGGAGCCGAGTTACAAGGTGAAGACGTGAGCCTGTGCTAATTAGCAGCTCCTACTTCAGTGTCAGAGCTTAAGCTATAAAAAGACAAAGAGGACTGATAGGACCAAAGTACTTCTGGAATCCTCAAAGAAGCGCTTCTTTGGCAAATGCAAATCTGCAGGCTGAGAAAGCAAATCCTTTCTTAAATATATTTCCCTCGGAATCTGACGGCACTGCAAGTACTTCTTCCTGTATTCGTTTTATTAAATGCTGACTTCAAATCACCATTCATTTTCATACTTTAGTAAAGTCTCATCTGTTCTAAAATGAAAAAGAAGGCTGTCACCATAATTTTAATTCTTTTTCTGACATATCTTTTTATGTTTTATAATTGCAAGGTTTTTTTTTTCTTTTTTACATTATTTGGTCCTTTATATGAAAGAATCGCCTTTCAAGTGTTGATAACAGAAAATTCAAGAGGATATCAAATCCAATTGCTATTTTATTTTATTATTTCACTTTTAAGGATGAAGTGTACCCAAGGAATTAGATTTACAGAGATGAAGAGGAGCTTTAAGATTCTTCTACATCTGAGAGCTCACACTGCAAGTCCTGCTCAGAATGCATCCACCATGGGGATTTTGCTTAGCTGCTCTGCAAAGTCTGCCCAGGGTTTTAAAATGCTAGAGGCAATTTTGCACCTATGCGTATTATACTCCTGAAAGCTCACCTGGTTACTCTAACTATGCACCCCATACATCACAGGTGGGCTTAACCAACAGCCTCATTTCTTAGTAAATAGCACTAGTGTTCAAAGACACCAATAATCTGCCCATGACCCATTTCTGGTTAGTGGCAATACCAAGGGTTAGACCCATAGCCTGTCAACCTCTGAGCCACTATTCTCTCCCCTGTGCTGTATCTTTACTGCATGGAAGGGACTTCTTGGTTTCCACGAATGTCAGTGCTGCTTCTCATATTGGAAATCTGCGCATCCACTCCTACACACAAAGAGATTGCCAGATAGTTGGCAGTTGTATGAGAATTGGAAAATTTAGACATTGTGGATCTTGTTGACCATGTGAGCTCAACCAACTCTCAGAGGTGGAGGTGGTTCAGAGACAAGTTCCAGACTTGGAATATTCACCCAAGTCCTCTACAACAGTCAAGAGATCCATTCTTGTAAAATTCCTGAAGTACAGTCACTGTACATAGCCTTGTGACAGAATATATGGATGGCAACCTTGACCCTTGGTCCTTGAATATCTCATCTTGTTATTTATTTTTATTAAGAGGGAAAAGAGGATAGAGAGCTAGAGCGAGAGAGATTGATTGATTGACTCCTAGAAGAGCTGGGGGCCGAAGCCGGGAGCCTAGACCTCAATCCACTTCTTCCATGTGGTGGCAGGAATCATTTCTGTCTTCCAGGGTCTGCATTAGCAGAAAGCTGGAATCAGGAGCTGGAGCTGCGAATCAAACCCACACACTCCAAAATGGGATGTGTACATCCTAACTGGTGCCTTAACTGCTTGCTCCAAAGCCCACTCCTCATTTAAACAAATTTTTTATCTTGGTTTTAAAGATACCAGAGCCATGACCAGTCAGACTCCTTGGATCCCCATGGCAAAGCTAAAAAGTTTTAAACTTTCTATTTCCTATGTCAGATAAGGGAAACTGACACTCTTTTCCTCTTCCCCTCTTCCATTGTTTATTGTTTATAGTCCTGCAACAGGACTCAGGTTTTGCAGGCATACTTGTTGGACCCAAGGAAGAAAAGGAACCAAGGAACATTAGTAAGGGATTTCTGGCTACTCCAAGACATCCTGTCTCAAGATGTTCAACAGCAATGAATGGGGTGAGGATAAAATAATGCCAGCTTTCTGTTTACTGTTTCCCGTTCTAGGTTCACTGCTAATTTTATCTTAATATGGCAGTAATGTCACATTTCCACATCTAGTTAAGCACACCTGTGACAAAAAAGGATTTGTGGTCCAGGGAGGAATTAGAAGTATCACTTACAAAGTGTGAGTCTCTTTTAAAAGGAAGTTAAAAAGAATGTGCAAATTACAATATATTTCCCTTAGATGCAGCCCTGGGCTGACATATCATTAAGACACTGTGAACTTTTAGGATGTTTCTACTAATGGCCATTACATCCGGGCCATGGGAGTAAATGCTATATGGATAAAAAGAGCTGTGCAGTTGGTTCACAAACATTACCTTCCAATTTTTTTCCTTGTGTACATCTAAGAATTTAAGATGTTTCTAAACTTATTTTCATTTTACATAAAAAGCAGAGAAACAGGGAGGTGGGGGAAAGGGAGGTATCAATCTTCCCTCTGCTGGTTCACTCCCCAAATGTCTACAAAAACCAGCTGGGCCAGGCCAAAACCAAGAGCACAGAACTTAAGCCAGGTCTTTCACGTGCATGGGCATGACCCAACCTCAGTCCATACTGGGAACATTCTCTTCTCTACAACTATATTTAACTTATTTTCCAGTTAGCATCTGAGACGGAGCTCAGAAGTCACTTTTTTCATAAATATTTGCCTGTTTTCCTTGTAGCCAGCATACCTCGTTCTCTTCCCTCAACAACAACCCAGAAGCATTTCAATCACCACATGTACTACAGTGTGCTATGATTATTCACTTTCTCATTATGCACCACAATGAGTTATATTCATTCGTATTTTCCTCTCTCTCAAAGAAGGTGGTTAATTAAAACAAATTGAATAAATGAAAAATAAAGGATCATACCATCTAGCTGGGAAGGCAGGATAGCAGGAAAGAGTATATCCAAGTAAAAGATACTGTTCAGATGCTTCGTCGTGACTTAAAACCAAATATAGTCTATCAGACACAGCAGGAAATGACGATTAGCAGATCTCTTAATTAGGATACTTCTTAGCCTTCTAGAGCAAATTCTAATATTTTCCATACAACCAAGAATTCTTGCTATTTACTGAATACTGCAACAGTAATGAACAACGTTAATGAATTTCCACCAACGTGTTTGCTTTTCACCATCTCACATTTCACCACAGGGATCTAGGTTCAGTCAACGTCATGCTGTGATTTCCACAAATAAGGTAAAGGGTAGGAGTGAAGCTAGAATTTTTCCTTTCAAATGAATGTATAATTGAAACCCTGATTCATGGATTTGCTAATTGAACTTCCTGCTGTGGACACAGGCCATTCTTGGCAGGAAGAATAAGGAACTGTTCCAGAGGGCTCAATTTGCCTTATTTTTTTTTTTTCAGTACTTCAATACGCCTGTCTTTGAAGAATTTATTGGAAATAAAAGAATGTGTGGGAGTTAAGTCAAGAAAAAGGTAAAGGAGAAAAATTGTTGTATAAATGTGATAGGTGCTTCCCAAGTGAGAAGAAATTGCTTGGAGACTTCATCTACTAGAGGGCTCTCTGCTCCTAAAGCCAAGAACTCATCAAGTAGCGAGAAGTTAGTTCCCGTTTCCATCATGGCACAGACAACAGGGTCAGTGCCTGGACACCTCCAGATGTTTGTGCTCCCACTGAGCTGCCAGGCAGTGGTTGGCAGTCAGCTGCTTGCTGAGCAGTGGGATTTGGAAATTCTAGACAATGTCCCTGGGGCAAGAGCAGAAGCACCAGGCTTCCCCTGGGCAGTGCCACTATCCCGCCCTTCTCAGAACTGCATAAATGTTTTGAGGGTCTGGTTTTCTCTGTTCTCATCTTCCTAAGCCAAACTCAGAGCTCCAGACAGCTGGCTGGGTCCTTCCTGGATCCTTCCTATCAACCCTCACTAGTACAGTTTTCCCTTTTCCAAAATGATTGCCATCAGAGTGTTTCAGATTGCAGAATTTTTCAGATTTGAGAGTCTTTGCAGACTTTACTATCTCTAGCCCAAAAATCCAAATTCCAAAATGCTCCAAATTTGTGTTCTGGCAGCATTCAACAAGTTTCAAATTTTGAAACATGTGGATTTGGGAGTATTACAGATTTTGGAGCATTTTGGATATCAAGTTTTTGAATTAGGGTTACTCAGACTGTAAGTGCTCAGTGAATTCAATGACTTCATGAATAATTATGCCTTTTTTCACCTCCTTCATATCTTGGCTTTCTGACAATTTAGCACAACACTGTCAAACCTATTTCCTTTTCCATACTTCCTTTATCTGTTACCCTGTCTACTAAATTCTTTTTTTTTAATTTTTTTAACTTTTATTTAATGAATATCATTTCCAAAGTACAGCTTATGGATTACAATGCCTTCCCCCCCCCACAATTTCCCTCCCACCCCCTACTCTCTCTCCCCTTCAATTCACATCAAGATTCATTTTCAATTATCTTTATATACAGAAGATCAGTTTAGCATATATTAAGTAAAGATTTCAACAGTTTGCCCACACAGAGAAACACAAAGTGTAAAATATTGTTTGAGTACTAGTTACAGTATTAAATCACAATGTACAGCACATTAAGGACAGAGATCCTACATGAAGAGTAAATGCACAGTGACTCCTGTTGTTGACTTAACAAATTGACACTCTTGTTTAGGGCGTCAGTAATCCCTGTAGGCTCTTGTAATGAGTTGCCAAGGCTATGGAAGACTTTTGAGTTCACTGACTCTGATCATATTTGCACAAGGTCATAGTCAAAGTGGAAGTACTCTCCTCCCTTCAGAGAAAGGTACCTCCTTCTTTGATGACCTGTTCTTTCTACTGGGATCTCACTCGCAGAGATCTTTCATTTAGGTCATTTTTCTTTCCCAGTGTGTCTTGGCTTTCCATGCCTGAAATACTCTCATTGGCTTTTCAGCCGGATCCGAATGCCTGAAGGGCTGATTCTGAGGCCAGAGTGCTATTTAGGACATCCGCCATTATATGAGTCTGCTGTGTATCCCACTTCCCATGTTGGATCATTCTCTCCCTTTTTTATTTTTATTTATTTTTTAAAATTTGTATTTTTTATTTTATTTTATTTTTCTTATTTAGTAAATATAAATTTCCAAAGTACAGTTTATGGATTACATTGGCTCCCCCCCCATAATTTCCCTCCCACTCACACCCCTCCCATCTCCCGCTCCCTCTCCCATTCCATTCACATCAAGATTCATGTTCAATTATCTTTATGTACAGAAGATAGGTTTACTATATATTAAGTAAGGATTTCATTAGTTTGCACCCACACAGAAACACAAAGTGTAAAATACTGTTTCAGTACTAGTTATAGCATTACTTCACATTGGACAACACATTAAGGACAGATCCCACATGAGAAGTAAGTACACAGTGACTCCTGTTGTTGACTTAACAAATTGACACTCTTGTTTAGGGCATCAGTAATCTCCCTAGGCTCTAGTCATGAGTTGCCAAGGCCATGGAAACCTTTTGAGTTCGCCGACTTCGATCTTATTCCGACAGGGTCATAGTCAAAGTGGAAGTTCTCTCCTCCCTTCAGAGAAAGGTACCTCCTTCTTTGATGGCCCATTCTTTCCACTGGGATCTCACTCACAGAGATCTTTCATTTAGGTCTTCTTTTTTTTTCCCCCAGAGTGTCTTGCCTTTCCATGCCTGAAATACTCCCATGGGCTTTTTAGCCATATCCGAATGCCTTAAGAGCTGATTGTGTGGCCAGAGTGCTATTTAGGACATCTGCCATTCTACGAGTCTGCTGTGTATCCCACTTCCCATGTTGGGTCGTTCTCTCCCTTTTTGATTCTATCAGTTAGTATTAGCAGACACTAGTCTTGTTTGTGTGATCCCTTTGACTCTTAGACCTATCAGTGTGATCAATTGTGAACTGAAGTTGATCACTTGGACTAGTGAGATGGCATTGGTACATGCCACCTTGATGGGATTGTATTGGAATCCCCTGGCACATTTCTAACTCCACCATTTGGGGCAAGTCTGATTGAGCATGTCCCAAATTGTACGTCTCCTCCCTCTCTTATTCCCACTCTTGTATTTAACAGGGATCACTTTTCAGTTAAAATTTAAACACCTAAGAATAACTGTGTGTTAATCACAGAGTTCAACCAATAGTACTAGAACAAAAAAATACTAAAATGGATAAAGCATTACATTGTACATCAACAGTCAGGACAAGAGCTGATCAAGTCACTGTTTCTCATAGTGTCCATTTCACTTCAACAAGTTTCCACTTTGGTGCACAGTTAGTTGTCGCTGATCAGGGAGAACATATGATATTTGTCCCTTTAGGACTGGCTTAATTCACTCAGCATGATGTTTTCCAGATTCCTCCATCTTGTTGCAAATGACCAGATTTCGTTGTTTTTGACTGCTGTATAGTATTCTATAGAGTACATGTCCCATAATTTCTTTATCCAGTCTACTGTTGATGGGCATTTGGGTTGGTTCCAGGTCTTAGCTATTGTGAAATGAGCTGCAATAAATGTTAATGTGCAGACAGCTTTTTTGTTTGCCAATTTCATTTCCTTTGGGTAAATTCCAAGGAGTGGGATGGCTGGGTTGAATGGTAGGGTTATCTTCAGGTTTCTGAGGAATCTCCAGACTGACTTCCATAGTGGCTTAACCAGTTTGCCAACAGTGGGTTAGTGTCCCTTTTTCTCCACATCCTCTCCAGCATCTATTGTTGGTAGATTTCTGAATGTGAGCCATTCTAACTGGGGTGAGGTGAAACTTCATTGTGGTTTTGATTTGCATTTCCCTGATTGCTAGTGATCTTGAACATTTTTTCATGTGTCTGTTGGCCATTTGGATTTCCTCTTTTGAAAAATGTCTATTGAGGTCCTTGGCCCATCTCTTAAGTGGGTTGTTGGTTTTGATGTTGTGGGGTTTCTTGATTTCTTTGTAGATTCTGGTTATCAACCCTTTATCAGTTGCATAGTTTGCAAATATATTTTCCCATTCTGTCAGTTGTTTCTTCACTTTCCTGACTGTATCTTTTGAAGTACAGAAACTTCTCAATTTGATGCAATCCCAAATGTTAATTTTGGCTTTGACTGCCTGTGCTTCTGGGGTCTTTTCCAAGAAGTCTTTGCCAGTACCTATATCTTGCAGGGTTTCTCCAATGCTCTCTAATAGTTTGATGGTGTCAGGTCATAGATTTAAGTCTTTAATCCATGTTGAGTGAATTTTTGTGTAAGGTGAAAGGTAGGGGTCTTGCTTCATGATTCTGCACGTGGAAATCCAATTTTCCCAGCACCATTTATTGAATAGACTGCCCTTACTCCAGGGATTGGTTTTGGATCCTTGATCAAATATGAGTTGGCTGTAGATGTTTGGGTTGATTTCTGGTGTTTCTATTCTGTTCCATTGGTCTATCCATCTGTTTCTGTACCAGTACCATGCTGTTTTGATAACAACTGCCCTGTAGTATGTCCTGAAATCTGGTACTGTGATGCCTCCGGCTTTGTTTTTGTTGTACAAGACTGCTTTAGCTATTCAAGGTCTCCTGTGTCTCCATATGAATTTCAGCATCATTTTTTCCAGATCGGAGAAGAAGGTCTTCGGTATCTTGATTGGTATTGCATTGAATGTATAAATTGCTTTTGGGAGAATGGACATTTTGATGATATTGATTCTTCCAATCCATGAGCATGGAAGATTTTTCCATTTTTTGGTATGCTCTTCTATTTCTTTCTTTAAGGTTTGTAATTTTCATCATAGAGATCTTTAACGTCCTTGGTTAAGTTTATTCCAAGGTATTTGATTGTTTTTGTAGCTATTGTGAATGGGATGCCAAACTCTTCTATGAGTTCCAATAGTCTCTTAGTAGAGTTCTTTGGGTCCCCTAAATAAAGAATCATATCATTTGCAAAGAGGGATAGTTTGAGTTCTTCCTTCTCAATTTGTATCCCTTTAATTTCTTTTTCTTGCCTAATAGCTCTGGCTAGAACCTCCAGAACTATATTGAATAGCAGTGGTGAGAGTGGGCATCCCTGTCTGGTACCAGATCTCAGTGGAAATGCTTCCAACTTTTCCCCATTCAATAGGATGTTGGCTATGGGTTTTTCATAGATTGCTTTGATTGTATTGAGGAATGTTCCTTCCAAACCCAGTTTACTTAGAGTTTTCATCATGAAAGGGTGTTGTATTTTATCAAATGCTTTCTCTGCATCTATTGAGGTAATCATATGGTTTTTCTTCTGCAGTATGTTAATGTGGTGTATCACCTTGATTGTTTTGCGAACATTGAACCATCACTGCATACCAGGGATAAATCCCACTTGGTCTGGGTGGATGATCTTTCTGATGTGTTGTTTCATTCTATTGGCCAGAATTTTATTGAGGATTTTTGCATCTATGTTCATCAGGGATATTGGTCTGTAATTCTCTTTTTTTCTTTTTTATTTATTTATTTTTTTAACTTTTATTTAATGAATATAAATTTCCAAAGTACAGAATATTGATTACAATGGCTTCCCCCCCATAACGTCCCTCCAACCCGCAACCCTCCCCTTTCCCACTCCCTCTCCTCTTCCATTCATATCAAGATTCATTTTCGATTCTCTTTATATACAGAAGATCAGTTTAGCATACATTAAGTAAAGATTTCAACAGTTTGCTCCCACACAGAAACATAAAGTGAAAAATACTGTTTGAGTACTAGTTATAGCATTAGATCTCAATGTACAGCACACTAAGGACAAAGATCCTACATGAGGAGTAAGTGCACAGTGACTCCTGTTGTTGACTTAACAAATTGACACTCTTGTTTATGGCATCAGTAATCACCCAAGGCTCTTGTCATGAGTTGCCAAGGCTATGGAAGCCCCCTGAGTTCACTGACTCTGATCATTTTTTGACAAGGCCATGGTCAAAGTGGAAGTTCTCTCCCCTTCAGAGAAAGGTACCTCTTTCTTTGATGACCCATTCTTTCCACTGAGATCTCACTCGTGGAGATCTTTCATTTAGGTTTTTTTTTTCCCCCAGAGTGTCTTAGCTTTTCATGCCTGAAATACTCTCATGGGCATTTCAGCCGCATCCGCATGCCTTAAGGGCTGATTATGAGGCCAGAGTGCTGTTAGGACATCTGTCATTCTATGGGTCTGCTGTGTATCTCACTTCCCATGTTGGATCATTCTCTCCCTTTTTGATTCTATCAGCTAGTATTTGCAGACACTATTCTTGTTTATGTGATCCCTTTGGTTCTTAGTCCTATCATTACGATCAATTGTGAACAGAAATTGATCACTGGGACTAGTGAGATGGCATTGGTACATGCCACCTCGATGGGATTGAATTCGAATCCCCTGGTATGTTTCTAACTCTACTGTTTGAGGTAAGTCAGCTTGAGCATGTCCCGAATTGCACATCTCTTCCCTCTCTTATTCCCACTCTTATATTTAACAGCAATCTTATTTATTTATTTTTTTTTGACAGGCAGAGTGGACAGTGAGAGCGAGAGAGCGAGAGACAGAGAGAAAGGTCTTCCTTTGCCGTTGGTTCACCCTCCAATGGCCACCGCGGCTGGCGCACTGCGGCCGGCGCACCGCGCTGATCCGATGGCAGGAGCCGGGTACTTATCCTGGTCTCCCATGGGGTGCAGGGCCCAAGTACTTGGGCCATCCTCTACTTCACTCCCTGGCCACAGCAGAGAGCTGGCCTGGAAGAGGGGCAACCAAGACAGAATCCGGTGCCCCGACCGGGACTAGAACCCAGTGTGCTGGTGCTGCAAGGTGGAGGATTAGCCTAGTGAGCCGCGGCGCTGGCCTGTAATTCTCTTTCAATGCTACATCTTTTTCCAGCTTAGCAATTAAGGTGATACTGGCTTCATAGAAAGAATTTGGGAGGATTCCCTCTTTGTCGATTGTTCTGAATAGTTTGAGAAGAATTGGAGTTAGTTCTTCTTTAAATGTCTGGTAGAATTCAGCAGTGAATCCATCTGGTCCTGGGCTTTTATTTCTTGGGAGGGCCTTTATTACTGTTTCAATTTCTGTCTCAGTTATGGGTCTGTTTAGGTTTTCTATGTCTTCATGGTTCAATTTAGGTAGATTGCATGTGTCCAGGAGTCTATCCATTTCTGATAGATTTCCCTGTTTGCTGGCCTACAAGTCCTTGTAGTAATTTCTGATGATTGTTTTTATTCCTGTGGTGTCTGCTGTTACGTTTCCTTTTTCTTCTCTGATTTTATTGAGTTGGGTATTTTCTCTTCTTTTTTTAATTAGTTGGGCCAATGGGGTGTCAATTTCGTTTTTTGTTTTTTGTTTTTTGTTTTTTGTTTTTTGTTTTCAAAAAACCAGCTCCTTGTTTGGCTGATTTTTTGTAATGTTTTTTTGGATTCAATCCTGTTGATTTATTCTCTGATTTTAATTATTTCTCTTCTCCTACTAGATTTGGGTCTGGTTTGCTGCAGATTTTCTAGATCCTTGAGATGAACTGAAAGCTCATTTATTTGGTGCCTTTCCAATTTCTTGATGTAGGCACCTATTGATATAAACTTTCCTCTTAACACTGCTTTTGCTGTATCCCATAATTTTTGGTATGTTGTGCTGTTACCCTCATTTACTTCCAGAAAATTTTTGATTTCTCTTTTAATTTCTTCTATGACCCATTGTTCATTCAGGAGCATGTTGTTCAATCTCCATGTGTTTGCGTATGCTCTAGGGATTCCTGAGTTGCTAATTTCCAACTTCATTCCTTTATGGTCTGAGAAGCTGCATGGTATGATTCTAATTCTTTTGAATTTGCTGAGACTTGCTTTATGGCCTAGTACGTGGTCAATCCTAGAGAAGGTTCCATGTACTGCTGAGAAGAATGTAAATGCTTGATGTGTAGGATGAAAAGTTCTGTAGATATCTGTTAGATCCATTTGGGCTATAGTGTCGTTTAAATCTACTGTCTCCTTGTTGATCTTCTGTCCTGTTGATCTGTCTATTTCTGGAAGTGGAGTATTGAAGTCCCCCAGTACTATTGTATTGGGGTCTAAGTCTCCCTTTAAGTCCCTTAACAAATCTTTTAAATAAACCGGTGCCCTGTAATTAGGTGCATATACATTGATAATCGTTATATCTTCCTGTTGAATTGATCCCTTAATCATTATATAGTGCCCCTCTTTGTTTCTCTTAACAGTTTTTGTGTTGAAGTTTATGTTGTCCGAGATTAAGATGGCTATGCCCGCTCTTTTTTCATTTCTGTTGGCATGGTATATCTTTTTCCAGCCTTTCACTTTCAGTCTGTATGGATCTTTGTTGGAAAGATGTGTTTCTTGTAAGCAGCAAATAGATGGGTTTTGTTCCTTAACCCAATCAGCCAATCGGTGTCTTTTAACTGGACAGTTCAAGCCATTAACGTTCAATGTGACTATTGATAATTAGTAACTTTGCCCTGCCATTGCCAAAGATATTTTCTAATATATGTTTTGAACTTCCTGTGATCTTTTGCTGTGAGGTTTCCTTCTTTCATATTGATGACCGTGTTTCTGTGTTTCTGTGTGCAACACATCTTTAAGCATCTTTTGCAGGGCTGGATGAGTGGCGACAAATTCTTTCAATTTCTGTTTGCTATGAAAAGTCTTTATTTCACCTTCATTCACAAATGATAGCTTTGCAGGATATAATATTCTGGACTGGCAGTTTTTCTCTCTTAGTACCTGGGTTATATCTCGCCATTCCCTCCTAGTTTGTAGGGTTTCTGATGAGAAGTCAGCTGTGAGTCTGATTGGAGATCCTCTGAGAGTAATCTGATGTTTCTCTCTTGCACATTTTAGAATCTTTTCTTTATGTTTCACTGTGGAGAGTTTAATTACAACGTGTCATGGTGAGGATCTCTTTTGGTCATGTTTATTAGGGGTTCTATGAGCTTCCTGTACTAGGATGTCTCTGTCCTTCTCCAAACCTGGGAAATTTTCTGCTAATATCTCACTAAAAAGGCCTTCTAATCCTTTCTCCTTCTCCATGCCTTCAGGAATTCCTAGAACCAGAATGTTGGGTTTTTTAATAGTATCCTGAAGATTCCTGACAATATGTTTTAGATTTCTAATTTCCTCTTCTTTCTTTGGTTTGACTGTATCCTTTCCTGTTCTCTGTCTTCTAAGTCCGATATTCTCTCTTCTGCTTCACCCATTCTGTTTGTAAGGCTCTCTAATGTGTTTGTCATTTGATCTATTGAATTCTTCATTTCATTATGATTTCTCATCACTATCACAGTTTCATGTTCTACTAGTTGTTTCATTTCATTTTGATTCCTCCTTAATATTTCATTTTCGTGAGAGAGATTTTCTATCTTGTCCATTAACGACAAGAATTTGTTTTTGAGAACTTCTTAAAGTTCTTATCAATTTTTTGAGATCCGCTGCTTGCATTTCTTCTATCTCATCATCTTCATAATCTTGAATTGGGGTGTCTTTTTCATTTAGGGGCATCATAGTGTCTTCCTTGTTCTTGTTACCTCGGTTTCTGCATTTGTTTGACATTGTGGAGATATTCTTTGGTTTCTTCACTGTAGTACTTTTTCTCGTTATGCTATGACTCTAGATTAAGTGGACTGTCTGCTTATGATGGATCCTTAGAGGCTGTGATGGCTATGGCCAGAGAGCTCTGTTTGGTTCTTCAGGGTTACAGGTGTGCCAAAGGTGACTCACCCAGATTGTTCTCTCACTCGCTCTTTTTTTTTTTTTTTTTTGACTCAGTTGGGAAGTAATTCCGCACAACTGAGTGGAATTGAGGGTAGCTGATGTATGAAATCTGACCCCTGTGGGTATTCATCTGCTCTACCCCTGGGACCATGTAAAGAGTTTATGCAGCCCTCAGTGTGGTCTCAAATTTCTCCACAGTCTCTCACCGGGTTGCCAAGGTTACCTAGTTTGTGTACTCGGTGAGTTCTCTCGCCCTCCCCCCTCAGATTTTCACAGTCTCAGTTTGTTAGCTCCATACTTTCACTAGGTCCTAACCTCCTGTTATTTCTCCCCACCAGAGTCAGGTTTTTCTGCTTGGCTAATGGTGGGCACCGCTTTACATACGTAAAATGGTACCTGCTGTTTGTCTTGCTCAGCTTTGTAAGGTAAGTGGAGAGAGAGGCTAGTGTCCGTGCTGGTTCCTCTTATTTATTCGTTTTTTTCTCTCCTCCAGTCAGCCTGGTGAACTTTCCCCAGTGGGGCTTCAGGCCTTGTTCCCTCTAGGCTCTTTCTGCCTTTCCCCGCCAATGTCTCAGGTTATTGAGGTTTTTGTCTCACCTCCCCTTCCAGCACTGGCATGCAGACTCTGCGGCTGGGCTTCCATGTGGTGGGCGACCTTGCTCTCCCCGTAGGTCCTCCGTGTCACATCCACTAGATCCGGAAGAGTTTCCTCTGCAATTTTTTCCTGAGCCTTTTCCTGAGGCTACAGTAACTCCACTTTTATTAAACTAACTTTTCCCGGACTATCAGTGCGCACCCTCACTATTCCGCCATCTTGGCTCCGCCCCTGTCTACTAAACTCTTAATGCATGCTGGGAACTTGACCAGATTTGTTGCCCAGTTGAACTGACCTCCAGTAGTCGGCATCTTGGGAATACTTCACTGATGGCTTCCACTAAGTCCTTTATTCTCCACTCTCAACCCAGCGACTCGCCTCATTCCCAGCATGTGCACAGCCAGCAACCTCTAATAATATGGTCTAAATTAGCATTCCCAAAGTCTATACTGCTCTATGGGACATCAATTCTCTGAAATGTTAATAGATCTTGGGAGAAGAGAAGCTTGTGAGCAAGTAAGATGTGGGAACTTCGTGTATTATTTTCCCATCATGGATATTCTTATCATTGAGTAGGTCTGGTGAAAAGGACCAGAGGTGAGACAAGGCAAAAATTTTGTCCACACAGGATTTTCAGGCATGGCCCCTTGCCACATGATATCTTTTAGCAAACAGCTTTATCCTCTATAATATGTTATGGAATACACTGATATAACTGCATTGTGGGAGAAAATTCTGAAATTAAATGTGGAGGCCATACCAGCAAGATAATCCTCAGTGTACTGACCACTATAATGAAGGGAGACTTTGTGAGCAGGAGACTGTGTGGTTTGATCTCAAGAAAGCAATGCAAATCCCATATACCTAGAAGAGAGCAAGCAAGGGGTGCTTCAGAGTGGTGAGCTCCAGGAAAGGTAAGAGCGAAACTTCTGGGAGTTGGCAGTGAACTTTGGAAAGGAGGAGTCCCTTTTGGGATATATTATGTCCACACGTACCTTTGTGGGTTTAAGTAGTCCCAGGAGTAGGATTCCCACTGACAGTGATAATGACCAGGAAGGAGAGAAGCAAATAAGTTACCAAATTATTGGGATAGGCATTGTGGCTCAGGGAGTTAGGCCACCATTTGAAATACCTCATCCCACACTGGAGTGTCAGTTCCAGTTCCAGCTACCACAATCTGATCTAGCTTCCTGCTAGGCAGCAGATGGTGGCCCAAGTACCTGGGTCCCTGCCACCCAAATGGAGTCCCTGGCTCCTAGTTTCAGCCTGGCGCAGCCCTGGTCGGTCAGTCAGTCAGTCTCTCTCTCCCTCCCTCACTTTCTCTATCTCTCCCTCCCTCCCTCCCTCCCCAATTTATCATTCTGATTTTCATACAAATAAATAAATCTTTTTTATAAACTACCAAATTATCAACAAACCGTAACAGGAAGAATTCTTTTATTTTAAAAACATCCTTTTAGCTTAAAAATGTAGTCTGTTCTAGGGTCAGCAGTCACAGTTCACTGTCTAAAAAAATAAGAATTTTTAAATTCTTAGTTCCTCTGAGTCTAATTTTTCCCATTATGATTCAACACGTCTCTATCTGCTCTTGCCCCTAAGAAACCATCTTAGAACTGAAATACCACTTAAAAGAAAATGGTGTCCAGACTTGATATTTACCTTACTGATTTTACCTATAATATGAGCACATTTATCTCTCCAGGGATTTGTAGTGTAAACTGAATAAATCTTTCACTTCAATAATACAGCCCCATGGTAATTTAAATCCTAGCTATTTCTGAAGCATCACATTGGTAAAGTAATCCTACTACACAGGGTTTTTCTTTCACACATATGCCAAAATGAGATGTACCCACTAAATTGTACCCCAGGCACTGAACAGCAGCCTGCTATTATCAAGAAACGCTGGAAAGATACTTGCTCTGCCAAGTTCTTGCATATTTAAATTGCTAAAAGCCTGAGATGACAGACTATCTGTTGTGTGTCTGAAGATAAAAGTACCGACGTTCATAATAACCAGGCGATAAGCAGCATGGGAGATGAGTTGATGCCAATCTCCAACTAGATTTTTGCCTTCATAACTGGGTCACCATTGTGCCCAAAAGGAGTAGGATTAATTTCCTATGAGAACTAAATAAACGTCCTTCTGTAATGCCTTCCTCAACTCTAGCATGCATGCACACAAGACTCGCTTTTCCTACTCAGAGAACATACAATCTCTTCTCCCACCTGATGTTAGGGATCTTTACTCCCGCTCAAAAAAACAGGTTAGAAGCTCTCACCTTTCAAAAGAAAAGCTTTTTTTCATGGCAGAAAGGTCTTCCAAGGCACTGGACCCATGTCAGCACATGCAACTTTATTAGCCTGCGGGAATTTCAATTCTTCATTTTCTACTCTGGTAAATCCCTCAAGCACAAACTCTGGGAGTGTGACGCCACAGAACTCTACAATGACTCCCAACAATTATATTCTTTGGCATATAAACCATGTATTTTGTTGTTCCTTTCCATAAATGTTCTTCCCGAGTCCAAATAAAAAACATTTTGTTATTCATGCCAGTGGTTGAGTGAATAAATTCAGAATTTCACTAGAACTGCACAATAACAGCAATTAGTTGGAGCATTCACTCATAAACATTGCACACCTACAAAGGTCGAGAGAGAAGCAAATGTTTTTTAAGAAAAACTTACTTGTTTCTCTTTACTTCCACCTTTTAAGATAAATTGAAGCCCCCAGCTAAAACATAAATAAAATCCCCTGCTTTAATTCCTTCAATCAGAAAATATCTATC
Organism: Oryctolagus cuniculus; assembly: GCF_051225735.1. Classification (NCBI taxonomy): domain Eukaryota; kingdom Metazoa; phylum Chordata; class Mammalia; order Lagomorpha; family Leporidae; genus Oryctolagus; species Oryctolagus cuniculus. The sequence goes on along the minus strand of NC_142878.1, from coordinate 26,644,512 downwards.
AAGTATCAACCCTGGGTTGAATACTCAGCTAAGTCTTCAGGGAAGCAAAGATTACAGGTCAGTCCACTCCCTCAAGGAGTGGCTCCAGCTGGACAGCATTTTTCGCACATGCGCACACATACACACTCCCAACACACACCAGGGACATCCAGTAAAGTCTGGAGACATTTTGACTTGTCAAGACTAGGGGAAGAGTTCTGGTAGCACCTAGTGGATAGGGGCCAGGGCTACTGCTAAGCAAACTGCAAGGCAAGGGACACAGCCAAGATTTACCCAGCCTCAACTGTCAATAGTGATGAGGTTCAGAAAGCCAGCTATAAATCAGCTATAAATTTTGTTAGATGATCATGTGAAATGCTAACTTATATTTGTTTCCTGATTTTCCCTTTCCTGTACAACACAGTCCAGTAAGTACAATCAGCCCTGTGATCCTTGCCTCAAGGTAAACAGGTATACAACATGGGAAACAGAAGCCTACAAGGATTTCCAAGTTTTGTGAGAAGAGGAATTGAAAGCAAAGAACGAATTATCTGCAGATACCTGAAAATGGGACAGTTTCTCCAAGGCTGAAAAGCAGCACTTCTGGGTTAAGGGGAGACTAGAGAGAAGAGGAAGTGGAGTCTGTATTTCCCAGGTACAGCGTGAACCTAGGCCTTGCCCCCTGGAAATACTCCCAGGAGCTGGAAAGACTAGTGTGGCTGTGGATTGCATCTGGACCGTGGCTTGCATCTGGACCATGAAGATCCCTGCTGATGACTCCCATACCTCAAGCATGGCTGCAAGGAGCCCCCAGTCCTGCAGGGGGGCATGTCCATAGGGATGACAACCACCCCAACACAAAAAGCTGGGTCCTCATGTCAACTGCCCAACTGTAGCACAACCCTAGGGCAAGCCAAAATTGTTTTTTCCACCTACCCAGCAGAATAGAGGCTTGTTGGCAGAGTTCTTACAGAAGCAAAGCTTAATAGATCTGGGGAACACTTGAGTTTATGAACTAAAGAAGTTTAAATCTACTTTGGGAACCAGGACTACCAGAGAAAACAGGAGTTTGTTGTTACATCTTCAGAGGGAGCAATCCCCATAATCTCACAGGCTTACAGCAACACACGTAAGTTTCACACCCATGTTTTAGGTCAACTGTGGCAATACGACATATTCTCTCATCCAGGACTAAAGGAGCAGCCTCTGTTTTCAGCAAGCCACACTTGGAACAGAGTTGCTAAGGGAAAACTGGCAGAAACTCAGTTTCTCTAAGATGATCTATGTCATATTTCTGTACATTCCATTAGCCAAAGCAAGTCACAGAATCATGTCCAACATCAGTTTGAAGTGGAAGTAGATAAGCCTCTCACAGAGAAGGGAAATTAATTGCAAACAATATTCCAAGGCCTCTTGTTTTATTATCCCTTTGCAGTTCCTGGGTTTCCTGGCCCAGGCTGCAAGAGATGCAGGGAACAAAGGCTGGCCTACAGCACTCACAAGCACCTGTCTGGGGGCAGGAGAGCTGCCCAGCAGTCTGACTTCCTGTGGAAAGTCACTGACACGCTCAGGGAAGCGATCAAGGGAATGAAAGTGGCAGAGATGCGCCATGCAGAACGGAGAATAGGAGGCTGGAGTCAGAAAGTCAAGCAGAAGGATTCTGTGACCATTTTGGTAAGGGAGCTTAGAAAGCAGTCAGGTAGGCCGGTGCTGCAGCTCACTAGGCTAATCCTCTGCCTGCGGCGCCGGTACCCCAGGTTCTAGTCCCAGTCAGGGCGCCAGATTCTGTCCCGGTTGCTCCTCTTCCAGGCCAGCTCTCTGCTGTGGCCCAGGAGTGCAGTGGAGGATGGCCCAAGTACTTGGGCCTTGCACCCGCATGGGAGACCAGGAGGAAGTACCTGGCTCCTGGCTTCAGATCGGCGTAGCACGCTGGCCGTAGCAGCCATTTGGGGAGTGAACCAACGGAAGGAAGACCTTTCTCACTCTTTCTCTCTTTCTCTCTCACTGTCTAACTCTGTCAAAAAAATTAAAAAAAAAAAAAAAAAAGCAGTCAGGTCAAAGAGGAAGGAGCCTTTCAGAGGCATTTTCAAGGAAACGCACAAGTCTCAGAGTGCTAATTTAGGGCCTCAGATCTAAACTGGCTTCCCTTTTGAAATGGATGCTTGCAGTAATTTCCTAGCAACTCAACTCCCCCCATCCGCCTCCCCTGGGTAATAACTAGCTAGTTCTTTCTAACAAGTCAAACAAATCAGAACTCTGGCCACTCCAAAGTGCTCTAATACCACACAGAGGGGAGCTGTCGCTCCAGTAAATTAGCTAAGTATAATGTAGGTACAACTGTAAAGGGCCCATTATTTATAGAATCATTCACAGTGCCAAGCACCCTGTGGCTGTGCACTGAACATAGGCTGATAGTGATTGCCTATTAAAAGTTTTAAATTTGATTGCCTTGTGACTCAACAAGAAATATATATATATATATGTGACTTTTCCACAGGAAAATATATATGTACTCTACAGCCATACTAGCTGAAACATGACACTTTTCCAAAATCTTAAATGACTTTTAATTCTATGAAGTCCAAATGTCAGAGAACAGATGGAATATTATTCTAATTGCCACCTTGGCTACTTGCTCAATCTAAGAGGCAGACAGCAGATGAAATTCACCCACTTTTGAGGAAGGAACAAGGAGAGTGCCAGTTCTTGCAATAGAAATATGTAAATCAGATAAGTCTCAAAAATCACTTTCAATTGGGAAATTTCAAATAAATTTTCTGGGTGCCAGAAAAGGGAATTGGAAGAAAAGAGCTATATCCAGAGTCTGTTCTCCGCCATGGTCAACCTTCACTAAGTGAGAGTGGGCTCTCACTCAGAGATACCCCTGTAGCACAGAAGCCTTCAGAAAACCTACTATAGATTTAGCAACCCTTATCCCTGAAGAGCTCACAAGATCATTCAAGAATTGCACAAGAGTGAAGTTATCCTGTGCTGGAAAAAAGAGTTATACTGAGAAGAGGGCAGGCTGGAAAATCCTGCAGCCCTGGTCCAGTCTGTTGATAATGAACTGGTCTTGACTTTTTTTATTTACTCTCTGGACCAAGCACAGTGCTCCAGGTAGAGAAACTGTGGCATAGGGGCCCCAAGTCTAGCAGGGGAGTCCACAAGAATATGTTCTACAAGATTTATATAAAGAGCCAGTGACTAAGCAACTTCTCAGGCCTCTGACAATTCCCACAATCTACAGAGCCTCGGAATTCAGAGAAGAGCTCAGCCAAAAGGGACCGAAACAGACTAGGAAAACTGTATCATGGGGCGAAACTTGAGCTGTGCCTTGAGAAACAGGTAGGATTTGAATATCAGAGGATGAGGGGTGGGGGCAATGTGAATATAAATGAGAAAAGAGGAAAAGTTTAAAATTACCTTCCTGGCACTTGGATCCCTGCAGAAGGAGGGTCAGAGTAAGGGAAATCTCAAAACTCAGTCAGAAAGTTTGGAGAGGTAGGCATTTGGCACAGCAGCTTAATCCACCACTTGGACCATGCATCCTACATCAGAGTATATCCCATATCGGAGTGCCTGGTTCAAGTCCCAACCACTTCTGGCTCAGCTTCCTGACAGTGTGTATCCAAGGAGGCAGCAGAATGATGGCTTAAATGCTTGAGTCGCTGACACCAATGACCTGGATGGAGGTCCTGGCTCCTGACTTCAGCCTGACTCGGTCTACCTATTGCATTTGGGGTGTGAACCAGAAAACGGAAGGTACTTCCCCACCCCTGCTTTTCTCTCTCTCTTACTCTCACTCTCACTCTCAAATAAAATGAAAATAAATTTAGCTAAGATCATAGAATTTTATGAAAACAATAAATTGGGAAGACTGAACCAATGATACTTCTAACTACAGGATGGATTAAAGCAATAGGAGCAAAAGCAAAGAGGTGAGGCAGATGATTATTGCAATACTCCACAGGTCTTCAACCAGGGGTGTGGAGCTGAGAACCAAAAGAAAGGCATAGATCCTCTGACAGATTTTGGCAAAAAGAATGTTCAGAATGTTCAAGACCTGGCATATGACCAGAATGGTGGGACAAACAAGAGGTCTAAAGTGACTCAGAGATGTTAAGGATAAACACGTTGGGAATTGGCTGGTTATTTACAGAAATAAAAGGAATGCACAGATAAGGACAGATGACAAGTTTGTGATGAGTAATGCAGGCTTCAGTGACATAGGGTGAAGGGCAAGTTTTGCAATTGGCATCTATCTATTGCACATCTTTATATTTAGAACCATTAGTGAATCATAAAATGCCTTAGCAAGGCTAAAAGACAAACTGTGCCATTTTTAACTGCTCATGTATTTAAATTAACCATCAGCCTGGTCATTTACAGCTACACTCATATCCTTGCTATAGTTAATTGAAGATACTAGACAAGGTCACTCTTGCCAAGAGAGTTCAATTAGAATACATATTATGCTGCTTCCATCACAACTCTAGACTATACAAAGATAGAGACAAGGAGACTGAAAAGGTAATTGCAATAGCATCCCTCAAAACAAAGAAAAATACATTTACCAAACCAGGAAACACATGATCATCATGGTTACACCCCTGGAAGGAGAGGCCAAATGACAGGATACAGAATTCGACTTCTGAAGCACCCAGAGTCTCACAGAATAAGGAGAATGCCAAGAACTGGGTCTTTACAGAAAGAAGATGCAAAAGACATTATTCCCAATTAAAAAAAAAAAAAAAAAAAACAAGAGATAAACAGAGATAAGACAAACTTGCAAATAAGGAAGGAAAACCACATGGTTAGAGCTGGTTCTGAACAATAACCATTGAAAGCCAGCAGTTTTCTTAGTACTTTGGAAATAAATCAATAAAGCAAGCATGAGTCAGAGAAGATCTTTGGGATGTGGAATTGGACATGAACTTCACAGCTGAGATTCCAGGAGAAATGATCAAAGACAATTCCCACACATAAGCCATTTTGCTTAACCTACTTAATGTATTGTCGCAAGCTAACAAATATGATTTATAGTTTAATTCTCATTGCAGATAATTAGATAGTTCTTCTCAAAGGGCTAGAATGTTAAAGTAGTAAAATGTATTCCTGTTAGAAGTATTGCTTTAATTTCTTCATTATTCTCATACAGGAATTTTTGAAACCCCTTCTTAGATTTGTAGAAAAGCTCAATAGCGTCTTGAACTGATCAAAACACAGAATTTGAGATAAATGATAGTCTTTATTCTTAATTCCTTCTGAAGGTGAACTCCTTAATTTAAAGACACCTTCCAGTTTCATCTTCATATGTCTGTACTTAGACACGAGGTACAGAGGCTGCCACAGCTATACTGTTCAACCAGAGAAGGACTGGAGCTCGACTGAGATTCCAACATCCCCTTGGACTTGTCGCCCTCCATTTCTCAACTCAAACAGACTTTCACACATGAAAAAAATTCTCCTGATCAAATTACAAAAATATTATTAAATTCTTGGAGAATCTGGAAATGATCTAGCATTTTCTTTAAGGAAAAAGAGAAAATGCAAATCCTAAGGAGAGAAGACACATTCGCACAGCTACTCTGAGTTTCATAAGAACCAGAGCATCACCAGGCTAATTCTCATATTCAGGGGATGGGTAGTTCCCACTTAATGAAGAGAAGCTGCCTTCCCAGGTCAAGGGGTTGACCACTTGGGCCTTTCTTCCCCACTCCCAGCCTTGCGGGATGTGGAGCTGTGATGGGTTCCACGGCTCTCCGAGAAAGGAAACTCACTTGCTCACATCAGGTAAGATTTTAACATGTTCAACTCAAAATACCCATTCCATAGGGATAGAATTATAACCACTCCCCTTATCCCAACTGCCAACAGACTCATAGATGCCTATGTGTGGATCCATGCAAAGCGATTGAGAAAAAAAAAAACACAAGAATAATCAAAGCCAAAAGTGTTAACAATAATGATTTTCTTATTTTCCAATGGCTTTTGTTCAGCCAGGAAAAAAAATAAAACAACTTAGGAACATAGATCTAAACCGACTCAAGTCTAATTGCTTCTTATCAAGACCCAATAGAGACAAGATTTATCACCTCTGTTTTTGACAGCTCATATTTGAGATGAGCATGAAGTTATTGTGAAATGCACCACAATTGTTCATTAATAACCAATATTGCCAGGTGGTCATGTGACTAATTTCTGATCAATAGGATGGAAGCAAAGTGTCGCAGCCTGCATTCAGTGTCCAGTGTGAATGCGTCAATGCTCCCAACTCTGGCGTCTTGAATTCAGCAATACCAGTAGTATTTTTTCTAGTAATTGGGGTATTACCCTGGATGCATAGTGCTTAGCCTGATTCTTTATCCCTCCCAGAATTCTGTGAAATGGGTGGTGTGCTTTTTATAAGTTCTCTCCTTCTTAAACAACCTACGGTTGTTTCCATTGCTAGCACCTGGACCCTGAGCCTCAGCTACCGTTCTAGGCTCTAGAAGAGTTAATGTGAATAACCATGCATGCACCGTGCCCTTGTGGAGTCCATAAGGCCCTAGGACTACACTTTTTATCTTTTGCAAGTTCCTTCCAATGTGGAATCTCTGATGAGACTGGCGTAATGAATCACTTCTTTTTTTTTTTTTTTTTTTTTTTTTTTTTTTTTTTTTTGACAGGCAGAGTGGACAGTGAGAGAGAGAGACAGAGAGAAAGGTCTTCCTTTGCCATTGGTTCACCCTCCAACTTCTTTAACATACATGAGAACTTTGCATCTAAGCAACATAAATGTCTTAAGCCTCATCCAGGTTGCAATTTTTGGTCCAAACACACTTACTACCATGCTTCTGCCAATGTTTAAGACTTAGAAATTGCTTGAGGATTGCCATGTGCCTGGCGCATAAATTTCTGTATTTGTTTTAAGAAAGTATGTATTTAAAAATTCAATTATCACATGATGAAAAAGTATTTCCTCAGTCTTGTTTCCCTCCCCAGAATTAGTGAGCCACTCCTTTCTTTAGATCCTCCTGGAGATATTACAGGTGTGTGTGTATACATACATAAATTAACATGTATCTATATCCTTTTGTAACAAAAGTGGCAATACAGTCTTGTGTGTGAAAATTATTTCACTTAATATATGGCTCTCCCTGATTCTTACTAATGAAGAATCATGTTCCAATTTATGGATGCTCTGTAATTACTTAACCTGTCGCCTATTGTTGGATATTTATGTTTTATCTAATCTTTTCCTATTGCAGTAAATATTCTATGCATGACTTTTTCTGTACTTTTATGAATGTATCTATGGGATAAATTCCAAGAAGTGTAATTGCTGAGTCAAAGGGTAAATACATTTATAATTGATAAGTATTTCCAAATTACCCTCCAAAGAAACAGTAAATTAAACCCTTAAGGCATGAAAATGTCTGGCCCTCCCCTCCCCCTTTTGTTAAATCATATCTGGTGATGGCAGATTTCTGTCTCCTGAGAGTTGGTTTCACTTCTGAAAGTCAACTGCCCCCAGTCACGCAGAGCCAAATCTGATGCTAGAAAGCCAGGTCCTGTCAGGTAACACCACTCTGAGTACAAGATACTGACATCAGTCGATGAGGTTTTTGTTTGGTTTCTAAAGTAATTCAAAAGTCAGCCCCAAAAGAACATCCAACAACAGTGAGCAACAGTAACATCTTTCAAATAGTATCCCTCCTATAGGGATATTATTGAAAAAGACCACATTCAGCCAAAGGTAAAAGATCTGGTCCAGACTTGTATTAAATAATTCTCACTGCAACATAATCGCAGTACATGTGAGGTATGAAGATCAAATAGTAAGACTCCTTGGGGTTCAGTTTACATAAATCAACATTCTTTTACTGCCAGTTTTTTGTTTAATCTTTTATCTTTATGAATCCTCACAACTTCCTGGGGTCGAAGATAAGCAAGTCTATCTCTTCTCTGTTACATGTGAGAATTTCAGTGACTCTCAGTACCTTGAAGGCAGTGGCACTCACAAAGTCACAGGACAACAGCGAAGTCCCGGGAAGTCATCCATTTGTTTTCTATTAGACAATAAAACCTCTAGTTTCTATTATGTGTCACCAAGTGTTCTTGGGAGAAATATGAAGCATAATTCTGGAAATTATGTATATCTAACAGCATTATCACTAACTAAAATTGAGCCAAACACATGGTGAAGAGAAATAAAACTTAAACCGACATACTGCCCTAGTAATGTTTAACAACCAATTCTTGGGGGGACCACTGTAGCATTTGCTAGTTTCTACTGTGTAAACGCTCCTGTCATGGCTGATTTCAAATTATCTACACAAAATTCCTGAAGACTTAACAATAGACCTTTATGAGCCCATCTGAGTAGGTTCCCAGAACACCAGTGCATGGCAACCATAGTACTTGCTGAAGATTTCACAAGAAACTTTTCCCTGATTAAAAAAACTCACTCTCCAGGCTTCAATCACTACACCTCTGACTTTGGTATTGCGGTGGAGTATTGTGTTCTTATTACATGTATTTCTGAACTCAAACTTTGCTTTAAGCTTCATTATCCTCAATGTACTGTGCTTCAAAGCATGTAACTTCAATTTCCATAAAAATATATTTTTACATAGGTTGATATGTGAGTCTATTAATGTTCGCTCACTCACGCTTTCTAACTATTTCTCTACCTCATAAATATGAAAGGGGAAGAGAGCAGGGCTATGCACAAGATCATTTTTCTATATTTACATAATGAAAAAGTTACAAGTCATGAGAACAAAGGAGTCAAAAGGGAATTCAACACACAGCAATTCAAGGCATCTTGATAGATACAATGCCTTGCAAGAGTCTGTCTAAATAGCTATGGAAACAACACACTGATCTTGAAAATATCATTTTTAACCCAGAAAAATCTGTAAAACTGATTTAACATGCTCATCAACTCAGTCTGCACATGTGTAAATGTGTATCTACAACCTGTAAGAACTAAAACTCTCTGGGCTTCCTTTGCCCAAAATGTTTCTGGAACTGCCTTCAGAGCGTGTATAAATCCCATAAGAAAATTTAGCTTGTACATTTTTAATAATCATTTATTTAGATGAAAAATTAGAACCATCCAACTTGAGGACCTACCTTATGCATCCAACTTAACACCAAGTAACTTCTAAGTGTTTCCAAAGATCAAATCCACCCTCAAAAGATCAAACTTTTTCAGCATTCAAAAGAATTCCTCTAAAACAGATTTTTTAAAGGTTTTTGAGTAGTAGTTGCTTCAATGAAGTAAAGGGCTTAGAATTAAACAGTCTCTGCACATACTTTGACAGATTTGACATTTCATTATGCTATATTATATATTACATCACATAGTAGGCAAAAACACATATCTGAGAGTCATCTGTAGGTTCAACTGTCTCCCCCATTTCCCAAACATGTGATCCCCTGTGCAAGTCATTTATTCTCTCCATGACTCACCATAAACAGCAGAATAAAAATAGTAACACTTTCCCATAATACTGTTTTGAGGTTGAAACATGAATAAAATAAGGGGTCTTCCAAAATTATAGAAATATATTTTATTATTAAAAGTATGAATGGACTTCCAAAAAATTCATGTCAAAATAAACTTACCATGTGGTAAGTGTGTGGGGAAGCGGTTGAGTCACCACAGGGAACACCCGCATCCCATAGCATGTCTGGTTCAAGTTCCAGCTACTCCACTTCCAATCCAGCTTCCTGCCAACATGGACCCTGGGAGGCAGCAGATGATAGCTCACCTACTTGGGTCCCTGCCACACACATGGGAGACTTGGATTGAATCCTGATCTTTCCTAGCTTCACCCTGGCCCAGCACTGGCTACTGCAGGCATTTGAGGAATAAATCAGCAGATGTTAGATCTCTCTGTCTGCTTCTTTCTTTCAAATGAAATGAAAATAGACTTTTTATTGTTTGAATTCCATGTATTCATGAACTTTATAAAGTCCCCCAGAATATGTAAAATTCTTGGCTCTAAACTATAATGTGATAACTATATAAATAGTAATCATTGCATTTTTTTCTTTTTACTTTTATTATCACATCTCAAAATCCTGCAGATTTTTTTTCAGATTGTGTTTTTATTCTTTTTCCTCGCCTATTAGAAAATACAGGCACTACCACACTTGCACTTAGCTAAGAGGGTTAAGCTGGGCACATGCAGAGTGCCTCAATCTGAAAAGTAAAGAACACCATAGTAATAACTACTCTCATGTAAGAGAAGTAGAGAGAATAATACTCAGACAGCAAAGCCATAATCCGGGAAAGAAACCATGATCCAGAGAACTAATGGAATATAATCATCTCACTTCTTAGTTGAAAATGTTTTCATTAAAAAGAAGTTTCACGTCGGGGGGTGGGGGGGAGCAGCAGCAGCAGCAACAGTCTCAATATTCTTAGCTTCTGCAACCTTGCATAGTGTTGTTAGGACCTGTTGGGCCACTAATCCCAAACTCGGTGAAACTGGGCACAGAAAGGTAGTCTAAAAACTAGTAGAATCTGGCCGGCGCCGTGGCTCACTAGGCTAATCCTCCGCCTTGCGGCGCCGGCACACCGGGTTCTAGTCCCAGCCGGGGCGCTGGATTCTGTCCCGGTTGCCCCTCTTCCAGGCCAGCTCTCTGCTGTGGCCCGGGAGTGCAGTGGAGGATGGCCCAAGTCCTTGGGCCCTGCACCCGCATGGGAGACCAGGAGAAGCATGTGCCAGCCGCGGCGGCCATTGGAGGGTGAACCAATGGCAAAGGAAGACCTTTCTCTCTCTCTCTCTCTCACTGTCCACTCTGCCTGTCAAAAAAAAAAAAAAAAAAAAAAAAAAACCTAGTAGAATCTGTGTTGCCCAGCATTTGGCTGCCTTGGCACTGGCTTTGACTAGCTGCTCACCTGGGACACTGAAAGCCCCTAAGACAGAACATGGTAACGGAGGGGCCTTTCTGCACGTCCCCTGCCTACATGATCAGGGTCTCCATGGTATTCAGCATGGCCACACAACTCCCTCTACAAGCGGCTTAAACAGGGACACTGCCTGTGCCTGTGCATGAAAAGGCCTGACTTCAAACCCCCTCCTCTGTCCAGGTGGGCTGAACCCCTGCTCTCTTTACCAGCATATTCTGTCCCTCCCAAAATAAAGTCTTTGCTGCCTTAATAGGTCATCTCTGAGCCTCTTCAAACCCTAAAATCCTAAAACCTAACAAGCATCAAGAGTGGCAATCTCTTGTCCCTCTCCATGTAACATCATGAGTGCTGGGGCCATCCCAGGGACACACACCTTTCACGGAACAATGAGGAAGGCGCTGGAAGAGTCATCTCTCGGGAAGAGGAGGAGTGGAGCTCAGGCAGGCATGCTCCTGGAACCAGTCCTGGGTCCCAACCAAGAGGAGTGGCTGCATCTGCAGGGGACACCTCAAAGAAGCTGCAGGACACAGCCCGAAGAAGCAAGGAGAGACTTGTAGCTCTCATCACTTCCTTCGGAGCTGGATTTGTCACCCTGCTTTAATGCAGCCATCTTAAGGGTCTGTTCCTACTTACCTGAAGTGCTAGGCACAGCCCGAGTCTTTAAAGAACATTCTCTTCCCACTAGGAAGTATTTTAAGATATTAACTTCTGGGAAATGATAAAGTGCATACGTTGCAAACATAAAGGGTTATATAAATACTTAACAATCACAGCATTCCTACTGCTCTGCCCACAAAAAGCCATTACCCCTGTCTTTATGACAGAAGGCTTAATGTCGCTGAATCTTGCTCAAGTGTAATATTCACTTGAACACTAAGGTCCAATTTTATAGTGGCAATTTTTTATCCCAAATCACAGTCACAATCCAATCCAACTCAAGTATTCTGATACCATATCTTCCATGAAATAGCTTTTCTCTAGCCATACCTACTTTCCAGCTCACTTCCTTCCTACATCCCCAGAGCCTGGCCAGGTGCTCAAATCACACTACGTACTTAATAAATTGTGAGTGGATGGATGAACACTTCAAAATCCTACTTTGTGTCACCTTATGAGAGGCGCCCTAAACAAGAGAAATAACACCAATAACTACTACCTGCAGCAGTGCTTTAAGTACACTGTCTGCAATCTGCACTGCCTTGCAAGGCAAGTAAAATTATTACACATAGGAAACAGAGACTTAGAGAGAATGAGTCACTATTTTGCCTAGAAATTCAAAATGGGTGAACAGCAGAGGTGGGATAGAAACCTGGACAGTCCTGTCTCTAGAATTAGAACTCTCATGCACTTTGGTAAATTCTTTCTAATCAGAACTCTCAACCACTGTGGTAAACTGACTCGAAAGCACCTGTCACACATGGTCACTTTTACTGCTGCACCTTGGGAAGTCCTCTCAAAGAGACCCCTTACTATCACATAAACAGCCGTCAACTTCCTCATCTCTTGTCATGGGTCATGCTGTGTCTCCTGTTGCCGAGAATACTACCAAAGCTGCCAGCACTCTTCAGTCGTAACATCCTCATCTTCTTCCTCTCCATTTGCAGATAAAGGATGTGCAGTTGGTTGGCCTTCCAAACCATTCCAAATTCCCATAGACTCAAAGGAGAAAACCAAATGAAAAAGAACCCTCCATTTCCTCTCATCCTGTGCCTTAAGTGTTATTGGACTAGGCACAACAGGAAGCTATGTGAAGATTATGTCTTGATGGATTCGAAACTGTCTTTTCACTCCTTATACCAAACTCACTCTCCCCAGAACACACTTCAGTCCCTCATGCAAAAGTCTCCTGGAGGTGCGAGGGTCTACAGTGGGGTCAGGTCTTACACGGATATAGGTTCTCAAATCAGTGAGTAAAATAAGATTACCCTCACAAAACCTTTCTAATACATGTAAGATAAAGTATAAATCCTATGTAAATAATTTATATATTAGTTCTATATAAAATAAACGTATGAGTAAAATTACTCTTAAAATGATCCACAAACTACAGGGTTTATGATTCTGTGTGTTTATTTGTTGGGTCAGAATTCTTTCTTAAATTTGACTTTGAGAACCATTATGCTATAAGGAAAATGGATGCAGACGTCCACACATTGCAATCATTCTGCCTGTCAGAATGTCCCTTCTAGAAAGCTTGAGAACTTACAGCATTCTGTTTAAAGATATGAAACCTCTGTAACATGCTAGAAGATGGGTTTGCCATTACAACATCTCATTTATGGGGAGGTTCTGAAATCAGGGAGCAGGCTGAGTCCTTGAGCAGTGGCAGTGTCACCCAATTACCTGTGCAGACAGAACAAATAAATCCAGGGATAAACACAGCTCAATTTCTCAACTGAGATCTCTATTCTATTAGGAAGGAAAGAGAAAGCAGCTCATCAGAAACCTATAGTTCCTTGCCTCTTGGTCGTGTGGCCATGTCTGGTTTAGTATTAGTATCATTATTATTTCCATTCTTTTCGAAATCTATCATTCTTTTTATGACCACGTTTTAGACACTCAGTCAGTATTCAAATCTCCAAATTTCCCACTTTCTTTTCCTTGGAGGTTTCTTGTTTGTTTTCTTTTCCATTTACTCACACCCAGAGCTTCAAAAGAAAAATATCACACTTTGATTCTTTAACACCTGGCCCCAAATTCCTAGCTCCAAACTCTTCTCATGGACCAAAGAAGTGACTACTGCACAGATGCCATCTAGTTAAATCCTGAATCGTGCATTCTCGACAGAAAGGCAGCAAGTCTGGGGCAGGCACATAGCCATTAAAACATTACTTGGGATGCCAACAGCCCATGTGGGAGTGCCTGGGCTGGAGTCCCAGTTCAGCTCTTGGTTCCAGCTTCTTGCTAATGTGCACCCTGGTGGACAGCAGGTGATAGCTCAAGTGCATGGATCCCTGTCACTCATGTGAGAGACCTGGATTGGGCTCCTGGCTTCTGGCTTTGCCCTGGCCCAACCCCAGTTGTGCAGGCATTTGGGAAGCAGATGGGAGATCTCTCTGTCTCTGTGCTTCTCTAATTAATTAATTAACTGAACAAATTTTTTAAGGTAACAAATCTGCGGATGGCCCAGCACAGGCATTAAAGCCCAGACTCCATGAGCATCACACGAGGGCACTGTGCCCTGAACCTCTGTCCACATGCAGGACAATGTTCAGTCTGCTGCTTTCAATTTTTGAGTAATTTTCAAAGTTTTAAGAAATGTTCACAACGGTGACTTTTCTAAGAAAAGTCACTTCCAGAGGTGTACAAAAGGAGACCAACTTAAACTGGTAAAGGGCCAAGAAAAAAAATAGAGCAATGGTATTCTTAAGGGTAGCAGGGAATCTAGAAATTTCCTCAGACTGGTTGGTTAGGAAGTCAAAGTCTTGAAAAAAAAAAAAAGCTATAAAATTTGATTAAAATTCCCACTGCTGATTATATTTATATGTCCATTCAGGTGCTCATAAAGGAAGGGCATTTTTACTGAGAACACAGTAGATCACTCTAAATACATTTCCCTGTACTTTCTGCATGCCTTCCCCATCTTTCTATAATGATATAAATTAAACCCACTAATGATGGATTTTCTCAGCTATTTGGCTTGTGCCATAACAAACCTTAATATTATTTTAGCAATCTGAGTTGTTTGGCCTAGAAGGATCAGCCTGTTCAATACAGGCAGTGGTGGTGCTGAGGAATTAGCTCTCTTAGCCTGAGATAATCAATAGATTGACAAACTAGCCTTTTTTAAGTCCAAGACCTATTTTATAGGAATATTAAGCTTGTGGCGTTCATACAACAAAGGAACCTGACGCCTACACAAAAGGCATCACAGGAGAAAGCTTTTGCAGAGCACTTTTATACCTTTAAAGAGGTTCTCAGAGACGCAGAACCAGCCAAAGGTGCAAGTCGGGGAGCTAATAGACACAGCCATTCATGTGAAACAACTATGAACAGCTTTCAAAATACACAAACCGGACCTTGAACATCTGAGACAGAAAAAATGGTACTTGGTGTGAATTTGCCTGTGGCTGTTGCAACTTCAAACAATGCTCCTATAGCTATTTTGAAAACATGACGTGGGAAGCAGCCTAAGAAGTGAGTAAAAGATGAAAAGCTGTGATAACGGGCAGAAGCGATGCTCCCGCCACTGCTCCGGATCTCACACGGAGTTCTCAGGACCCAGCCACATCCCCCAGTGCCCAAGGCGGGGGAAGGATCTAACTTCATGGGAAGCTTGCCCTGAGACTGCATGGAACCCCTGGGCAGCCCATGCTGTTCCACTACTCCTGCTGGCAGCAGATGGGTGGGAAGGGAAGCGTGAGAGGCAGAAACGTCTGGGATGCAGATTTCCAAGGGTTTCAGCAGCATGATCAGTCACTGAGAACATTTTGAATGAATTCCCCCCCCCCAAAAAAAAGCTAATGCAGAATCTGAGTCCCTTCAGCCACTCACGGCTTTAGAGGGAGCTTTGCATTGGAAAAATGGACCGCTTTCCCGGGAAAAAAAGAATATTCCCCCCGTGGACTCCTTCACCATCATCGTGGGCTGGCTCATTATGGTACTTTTACAGCTTTTCCCTGCTCCCCCATTTTTTCAATGCCCCCTATTGAAAAGACAGAGCCTCATGCAGTGAATTTTGATTAGAAGCTCATAGCATCACTCTCCTAATACCAAGCTGGTGTTCAAGGGGTCCTGTTGGAGAGGTATATAATGCCTAGCTGCCCAACTAAACACCTCAAACAAAGGATATGATAAATTACAAAACAAGCAAGAAATTATTCGATTAAAAAAGACAGTGTGAGTGATTTCCTTCTAGAACACATTAATAGCCCCCCAACTGATGCCTCTGGTATCCACGTAGGGTGAAATCGAGCTTTCCTAAGCCATCCACTGTGATGCCGATTCCAAAAGAACAGAGCTGAAGGAGGAAAATCAGTGCCCGGGAGGAACAGGCACAGCAGTAACGAGAAACATTGATTACACTCCAAATCAATGCAAGATGCTGACAGAGCTCTGCGGTAGGAAAAGCCGGCAACCAAATTGCGTCTCCTGAGCCCTGCCCGTCAGTAGGTGTTACTATTCATACATGCAAATCAACAAGCACTGAGCAAAGATTAAAAGCGAGAGGCAGGCAGAAGATGGCAGGGAGAACAAGGCTTCAGCTCGGGCTGCAGATCAGAGTGGTGAACATTATCATAAACATAAAAACCCCAAAATCCGCCCTCCGTTCCAGTTCACAGGTGCTTTGCTTTGAAAAAAATTTTAAAAAGTAAACCACAGATTCCTTTATGTAAAAAAAAAAAAAAAAGAAAAAAAACTGCCTGAATTTTGTTTTATCACCGAACAGCTGTTCTTTCAAGTTCTGGTTAAGCCCCCTAAATCTCTGTCTTGATTAGTCTAATTATGCAGTGGGGGCATCTACTTAAAATCTAATGCCAACCTTGAATTTAGTTCAGCAGTACCCACGAGCTATTTCTCATCCTCATCCATGGATCTTATCCCAGAAGTGGCTGGGAACATATCAGAGGGTAAAGAAACCTAAGAGCATATGTGACGTGGAATAATTACTCAGAGGCCCCAGTGTCAGGTGGCAGAGGAAATCCCAGAAGTAGATTCCTACTGGCATAGGATTTTCCATAATGAATTTTGTGCTTGCTCTTCCTGGATGCCATCCCTGAGATGTTGAAATCAAGTTTCATTAGATGTATGCACATATAGCATTGCTGTGGACTGATTTATCAGCTGACAGAGACGATGTGAACCTCTAGAGCCAACACCAAAAGGGGAAGTCAAGGACCTGCCAGACCCAGGGCTGGGAACACTGCAAGAATCACTGGAAGCACCAGTAACAAGAACAAGCCATGACAAGCCTGGATTAACTGAAGGGCCATGATTGATGTCCAGCCTGCAGGCTCAGCTAGAGACATGCCAACCAGCCAGAAGATGTGTGCAACCTTGACCCAGCCAGGCTGGTTTCCCCTGAAGTGAAAAGAGACCCAAGCGAGGATCCATGGTAGAAGCAAAGATGAGTATCTCTTCGTTCAACCTGTATCAATGAAAGCCATTCTACCGGAAAATCTTTACCAGCTCTCGGGCATTGTGGAGTGGTGAGCAACGGCCCTTTACATGTACACGGTGCTGTCACACACACTGATTCACTTCCTCTCATCCTATTATCTAGAAATTCTCCCTTCCAGAAACCCACTGCCATGATTAATGCACCACCCCCAAAAATTCCTCATAATAATTTTCATCTTCTGCTTCTGAATTGTGCTAATTATTCTTGCCAAGGATGTTACGGGGTCCTGAGTGCTATCAGATCTCTCTTTAGAGCGGAAGAAACAGAGTTCTAAACAGCAGAAGTAAAGGCATAATGGTACCAAAGTTCCTTTTCTTCTTGCATATTTCTTGTTTTTAAAAGATTTATTTAAAAGGCAAATTTACAGAGAGGCAGAGACAAAGAGAAAGAAATCTTCCACCTGTTGGTTCACTCCCTATGCAGCCGCAACAGCCAGAGCTTCCTCTGGGTCTCCCACGTGAGTGCAGGGGCCCAAGGACTTGGCCATCTTCTACTGTTTTCCCAAGTCATAGCAGAGAGCTGGATTGGACATGGAGCAGCCAGGACTCGAACTGGCACCCAAATGTTTATCTCAGAAACATTTCAGTCTCAGATAAAAGCAGTTTTTCTTGTAAGGTATTCATTTTAAATTCATTCGTTTTGCTGTGTTTAAGATAATTGTGGTGGATTTCAAATATGTCCATAAATTCCTTGGTACTCCTCCATTTGGTGGACCTTAATCCTCCTCCCCTTTAGTGTGGACTATATTTGGTGATTCTCTTCTAAATAGATAAATGGTGGCAGAAATGACAAAATGGAACCTCCAAGGGTCAGTCATGAAATATGAACATGCATGTATTTCAAAAACTTTCTGGAGCCATCACTGTGGCATAATGGGTGAAGCTGCTACTTGCAGTGCCAGCATCCTATATGGGGGCCAGTTCAAGTCCCTGCTGCCCTACTTCCAATCCAGCTCTGTGCTGTGGCCTGGGAAAGCAGTAGAAGATGGCCCAAGTCCTTGGGCCCCTGCACCCACATAGGAGACCAGGAAAAAGTTCCTGGCTCCTGGCTTCAGAAAGGCACAGTTCCTGTCATTGCCACCATTTGGGAAGTGAACCAGCGGATGGAAGACTCTCTCTCTCTGTCTGCCTCTGCCTCTCTCTAACTCTGCCTTTCAAATAATAAATAAATAAATCTTAACAAAAAAAATCCTGTCAAAATAATACCACTATCCATTAACTTTTTCAAGTACCCTCATACAATGAAGCCCCTGCCTCTCCCTCTCCCTCCCTCTCCCTCTTTCTCTACTTCTCTCTCTCCCTCCCTCCCTCTCTTCCAGATTACTCACACTGGGGAAACCAGTTGCCATTTTGCAAGTTCTTTTTATTTTTCATTTACTTATTTGAAAGGCAGAGAGACAGAAGGATCCCACTTCAACTGGTTCACTCTCCAAATGCCTGCAACGGCCAGAGCTAGGCGCGGCTGAATTCAGGAGCCAGAAACTCAATCTGGGCCTCCCACAGGGATCCAACTACCTGAGCCATAACCTGATACCCCCAGGAGACCCATTAACAAGAAGCTAGAACCAGGAGTAGGGTCAAGATTTGAGACCAGGTACTAAAATGTGGCATCCCAAGCTAACATCTTAACTGCTGAGCCAAATGCCTGCCCCTGGACCCTAGACTTTTGAGTGGGCACTGAAATAAGCTAAGGCTGTGGGAGCCACTGAAATGGAGTGAATATATGTTGCATACAACCAACACTCTGGCCAGGGTCCACATAGCAAGAAACTGAAGCCTCCTTCCAACAAGTTCTCAGATTCTCCAGCCATGTGAGTAGAGCACCATGTGAGTGGATCCGCCTCCTCCAGCCATGCCTTCAGAGAGCTGCAGCCCAGCCAGCAGTAACCTCATGAGAGACCTTGAGACAAAAGCACCCAGCCAAAGCCTTCCTGGATTCCTTGCCCACAGAATCCGAGGGAGATAATAAGTATTATCATTTCAACCCACAAAATTTTGGGGTAATAAGTAATATACTCATTATTATCAATAAAAATATACTGGGTAGCTACCCTATGCAGTACATAAGCACCTGGCCTACATACAGGGGAGGGGCAACTTCCTTTCAGAATCAACCATGCATTCTCTTCAATGACATTCATGCATCTTACGGTAAAGTCTTGAAATAGGAGCTGTCATTCATGTTATCAACTAAACTCACATAGAAGAACAGGTTTTTCCCACCCACTCTTTCCTTCACCCTGGAAAAAATTTTGTCAGTCATTCAAAAACAAGTCACGCGGTTACCATGGACATCTTTGGAACGTGAGACCACACCATATTTATGTTCTGTGCTATTTGTTGCCCTCCAAGCCATAAGAGACACAACAACATTTTCAAATAACAGGCAAAGAAAACAGATTTTTGGAAGAAAACTCTCACCCCATTTTAATGGCAGCACAAAACAGGATTTTCAACTAACAGGATTCACATAAATAGTCCTAGTGCCTGCTCACTCCGAGTGTTAGGTCTCTCCAGTTTGTCATTAACAATACAGATCAACACGCAGGGCTCACAGACGGGGAGGGGACAGTGAAGGCAACGAGAGGACTGTGCCTGTGGATGGCACAGATGATCTGGCAACCATTTAGGAAACGTCGGCCCTGGTACCAACTCTTGGGCAGGGAGGGAGCAGAGGCCTTCGTCCATTTCCCCTTTATGGCTGCCTCACTTGTAAGGAGGCCTGACAGCTGTCTGCCTGTCTCCCAGGAAACACATCTCCCTTCTACTCTCAGTCCCTGAAAGACTGTAGGCAGTGCCCTCCAGGACACTGGTCCTTCAGGACCCAATGGGAGCCTCTCTCCAGGCCACCAGTCACACTAGGCCTTAAACTGAGCAGCCTTGCGATCCCATCGGAGTACCAACACCTGAGAGGAGACACCCCCTTGGTGTTCTCTAATCCTAGAAACTGTCATTTCAGACTTCAAAAATAAAAAGAAGGGGCCAGCACTGAGGTGTAGTGGGTAAAGCCACCACCTGCAATGCCGGCATCCCATATGGGTGCCAGTTTCTGTCTCTGCTGCTCCTCTTCCAACCCAACTCACTGCTAATAGCCTGAGAAAGCAGTGGAAGATGACCAAAGTGTTTGGGCCCCTGCACCCAGGTGGAAGACCCAGATGAAGCTCTTGGCTCCTGGCTTTGGCTTGGCCCAGCCCTGGCCATTGAGGTCATCTGAGGAGTGAACCAGAGGATGGAAGATCTCTCTGTCTCTGTCTCTGTCTGCCTCTCCATATATAACTCTGCCTTTCAGGTAAATAAATAAATCTTTAAAAAAAAATAAATGGGGGCCGGCGAGATCTGGCTGTTCCACTTCCAATCCAGCTCTCTGCTGTGGCCTGGGAAAGCAGTAGAAGATGGCCCAAGTGCTTGGGCCCCTGCACCCACGTGGGAGACCCAGAAGAGGCTCCTGGCTCCTGGCTTTGGATTGGCACAGCTCCAGCCTTTGTGGCCAACTGGGGAGTGAACCAGCGTATGGAAGACCTCTCTTTCTCTCTCTCTCTGCCTCCCTCTCTCTCCATCTCTCTCTCTGCCTCTCCTCTCTCTGTGTAACACTGCCTTTCAAATAAATAAATAAATATTTTAAAAAATGAAAATGAAATAGAAAAAAGGAAGGGAGGGAAGAAAACAGAAAAGCACAAGAGTATACTTCATTTGAGGAAAAATAGAATTAGGAAGTGGTGTTGTGGCACAGTGAGTTAATCCCCTCCGCAACGTCAGCAGCCCATATTGGCGTCTCCACTTCCAGCCCAGCTCTCTGCTAATGTTCATCGGAAGGCAGCAGAAGACAGCCCGAATGCTTGGGCCCCTGCCATCCATGTGGGAGACCCAGATGGAGTTCCAGCTCCCAACTTTGACCTGGCCCAGCCCGGCCATTACTGTCTGGGGAGGGAATTAGCAAATAAAAGAAGATTCTCTCTCTCTCTTCTCTCACTCTTTGCCCCCCCCCACCCTGCTCCTTCTCTCTGTCACTCTGCCTTTTTTTATTTTTTTAATTTTTATTTAATAAATATAAATTTCCAAAGTACAACTTTTGGAATATAGCAGCTTTTTACCCCCATAACCTCCCTCCCACCTGCAACCATCCCATCTGCCACTCCCTCTCCCATCCCATTCACATCAAGATTCATTTTCAATTATCTTTATATACAGAAGATCAACTTAGTATATACTAAGTAAAGATCTCAACACTTTGCACCCACACAGAAACACAAAGTATAAAGTACTGTTTGGTCACTCTGCCTTTCAAATAAATGAAATAAATTTCTAAAAAAAAAAAAAAAAAAAGGAGACATAGAATTGATAAGTTTACCATAGTGCAAAAGACTTTTAAATCTGTATTGACAAGGGGTCTTCAAATGTCCATAAAAATTAGTATATGAAAAAATTATGCATGGATTTCAAAATGCTTGTGCACAGGAGTAGCTTTAGCTTTTCATCTCGTTTGTCCACCAACTTTGTGAACTCCAGAGAGCAAACACATGGGTCACAGGCACTCTCAGCTCTGTGTGCTGCTCCAGCTCAGTTCCAGGGAAGTGTGATTCTGGCAGTGACACAAGTCAACACTGGGGGCAAGGAGCAGAAGCAGTGCTGCTGAGCCAGGACACTGCCCGGCTTTGAATCCCGGCTTTGCCATTTCTCCATTGTGTGGCCCTCGGGAAGTTACTTAACCTCTTTAAACTTCCGGTCCCCAACTATAGAAGGGGATGATTCACTAGTCCCCATTGCCCAAGGTCATAAAGGAGATTTAAATGTCATGTGGGGAAAGCGCTAAGTGAGTGTCTGTTTTACAGCATACACTCAAGAGATGTGCACTCAAGTATTCTTGTCACAACTGCATGACCGCACGGCCGATAGAAAGCTTTTTCTCAATTAGCCTCCTTAAAGCACCAACCGCCCCTGGGAGGTAAGGGACACCTCACCCTCCCCTCCCTGCTTTCTTGCTTTCAGTACCCCACAGTCATCTACTTAGTGCCTTTCAGAAACACCACTTTGCCAACACCCAAGAGTCAAAAAAGAGTGGTGTATGGCAGATCAATTAGAGGAGTGCTTTGGGTACAAAGGGGCTATAGCTGATACCACTCCAGGGGAGTTCACACACCTGGATGGAAATGAAAGAATTCCCCAAACTCTGTTGCAGAGGAGTCTGAGGCTTGGCTACAGAGAGAGACAATAGTCTTGCTCTCTGGTAAATATTTGGCAAGGGGCATGCTTGCCAAACCATAGACAGTCCTGGGAGACCACTTCCATAGAAATAGATTAGGCGGTCAGAAGGCATAGCATAGCAGTAGATTAGGCGGTCAGAAGCAAGACCCAGACTCTAGGACACTCAAAAGGCTTGAGAGTCTGACATCTGTTTATCCAGCACAAAGATTTTATTCCACAAATAGAGACATTTCATCATACAAATTAGACTATTATAAGTAGAGCAAAATAAGTGAGCTTGGATCATCTTTCCTGATTGTAACTTCTAAGTGAGTGGGAGGAGGGGGAGGGAGGAAAGGGGGAAGGAGGAGGGGGGAAGGGGAGAAGAAAAGGAGGAAGAGGAAGGGAAAAAAAAAGACAAAACAGGAAGGAAGGAAGGAAGGGAGGGAGGGAGGGAAAAGAGGGGAGGGGAGGGGAGGGGAGGGGAGGGGAGGGGAGAGGAGAGGAGAGGAGAGGAGAGGAGAGGAGAGGAGAGGAGAGGAGAGGAGAGGAGAGGAGAGGAGAGGAAAGTCAATGGATTTCAAAGCACAGTAGCTAGCCTCTTCCACCAACTGGGTTTCCTTTGGTCAGAAACCTGGGAAGGGAACCCATGGGCTGGTTGGGAGTTGACGAAAACCACCATCATCCCATCAGACAGACGTTAGTGCCCCTCACCTGTGCATGGAGGCATCACAACCTGCTGTGATCCTACAGAAATCCATGAAGATGCACTGAGCCAAACAAGCCTCCTCAAGCCTTAGTTGTTTGGTTTGGTTCATATTTTGGAACTCCCGCAGGAAGCCAGTGATTTAGAATAGGAAAGATTCCACAAGGGCGGCCCATAGTCCCTCCTCGCGTAGAAGCAGCAGTCAAGCCTGGGGGGAGGGAGGCAGAATGGTCTCTGAGGCTGTCAGAACACGGAGATCAGGATCAGGGTGGCTACCTGGTGAGCAAGGGAGGCAGCGCAGGAGAGGAAAACAATGGTGTTCTATTTCACAGATTTGTCAGGTACCTACCCAGGCATAGGGGCAGGGGGGAGTACATCTTTCACAATGGTGTTCACCTGGAATGCACTCTCCAGCGAGAACTGGCTCTGTTTCTCCTGGTCCTCAGCCCTTCAGGGAACAAGTCATTATTACAGAGGGTCCATCTGCCCTCAACTCTGAATTGAACCTCATTTTCTACTAAAAAGAAGGCTCAGGTTTCCTCTGACAAAGTGGGCTAAGAAAGCTTTTTATTGGCAAATAACTGTTTTCAGCTCTCTGATAGCTATGAAGAGATTCTTCAGGGATCTGATAAGAGATGCACTTGATTCAAGAGATGCATTAACAGAATCAGAAGAAAGTTAAAGTGCATAGTCCAACTACCCACCATCTCTGCAGGCTTCATTTCAACCAATACATCCTCCAAGAGGTTTGCTAAAGACCCTCTGTTTCTAACTTATTACAAGAGCTATATTCATAAATTATCCATACATTTTATCATATAGAACATTCAGAGGATGAATGTGGCCAGACTGGCAAAAATAGCCTAAGTGATTCCACCTAGAAATTATAACAACATAACTCCAGAGAAGAAAAGTGAAAGCTATTTAACTGTGCTATTTCAATACTAATTTTTCATCTGAAGATAAAATTTTACAGATAGATTAGCATACAGGCAGCCAGACAGTGCATCTAAATGAAATAATTTCTTCTTCAAACATACATGGGAATTTGTCTGGGGTACTTTTTCCGTACCCTATAAAGCTGAACTTATTTTGCATTTATTCCTGGTACCCAAGAGATCTGTGACACTTAGCGCAGGAATTATTTATCCCGTGTATTTGTTAGGTTTGAATATTCATCTATTCTTGAATAGCAGGCTGATTGTGACATTGAAATCTTGCATAATTTTCCAAACATTTCGTCTAATAACTAAGCTAAGCGTGCATAGCTGCAGCATCTCACAGCAGCCGTTCACTCGCTCCCCACCTTGCTTCTGGCTCCAGGGGAGTCCAGTGGCGCAATCTCTTTTCTCTCCACCTGGGTATGTTAAACTCAGACTCCACCCCCTCCTCAGGCAGGGGAACTCTTGGGCTGCATTAATACAGCCCCCTTCCTCTTCTCCAACCCGTTAATGCCAGAAAAGGCCAGAGAATTTAAACTACAGCTGTATGAGGTACAGCGCCTTATGCCACCTGCAACACCAGCATCCCCTAGCAAAGTGCAGCTTGGGGTCTCGGCTGCTCTGCTTCCAATCCAGCTCCCTGCTGATCTGCCTGTGAAGGCAGCATATGATGGCTCAAGTGCTTGAGCCCCTGCATCCACGTGCAAGACCTGGATGGAGCTCTTGACTCCTGGCTTTGGTCTGGCCCAGCACTGAGTGTTGCAGCCATTATACTGTCCATGTGTGTATGTACTCTACGAATACCTGTGATTTCTACATAAAAGGTATAAACGTTTTTTGTTCCCCAGGAACCACTTCACACCCCTAGGGGCAGTATCAGCCTCCCGGAGGACGCATGTACTGGATGTGCTCCGTCATCTGTTTAATCTGATCTGATCCAGGCAGCACGGTGCTGATTAAAGTCTATCTCTGGGTCTGACGACCTGCATGGAAACCCAAGTGCTACTACTTCCCTAGGGGCTTGATCCTGGACAATTCATGTCAATGTGCCTCAGTTTCCTCAACTGGAAAATAAGAGTAACAATAGTTTGAACCTAATACAATCATTTCAATATTGAATTTGTTAATATCATGTTTAAATAGTGCATGTAGGGGCCAGTATTATGAAGCACTGGGTTAAGCCACCACTTGCAACACCAGTACCTCATATCGGAGACCTGGTTCAAGACCCAGCCGCTGCACTTCTGATCCAGCTCCCTGTTCAAGCACCCAGAAAGGAAAGCAGTGGCAGATGGCCTGTTTGAGCCCCTACCACCCACATGGGCGACCAGAATGGAGTTCCTGGATCCTGGCTTTGGCCTTGCCCAGCACAGCTCTGGCTTTTGCAGCCATTTGGAAAGTGAACCAGCATATGGAAGATATCTCTCTCTCTCTCTCTCTCTTTCAAATAAATAAATATTTAAGATAGTACCTGTACACAGCAATCCCTGTACACAGCAATCACTACACAAGTGGTTGTTTTATTAGCAAATCCAAAGCCCCATAAGTATTATAAGATACTGTAATAATAAGTATACTAGGTATACTTAGTATAATAAGTATAATTATAAATAATTAATATTGTAGTAAATATTGAAAAATTGTAGTAAATAATTATAATAAGTAAATATAATAAAATAAAAATAAATATAATAAGTATAATAATATAATATTTTAACAAAGAAAAAACAAACCTTCAGAGAGAAAAAAATCATTGAACTGGTCAGTACCCATTACTGGTAAAAGCAGAAACTGGGACTGAAGGCCACATCTTCAAGACAACAAATATGCATTTTCTGTCTGTATCACCTCCATTACACTACAAAGTCCAAAAGAACAAAAACAAAAACAAACTACTGGCTGACTCTAGTCAGTACCTCCTACTGGATGCCAACCACTGATAAAATATTCTTTTTTTTTTCTTTGATAGGTAGAGTTATAGACAGTGAGAGAGACAGAGAGAGACAGAGAGAAAAGTCTTCCTTCCGTTGGTTCACCCCCAAAATGGCCGCCACAGCCAGCGCTGCACCTATCAGAAGCCAGGAGCCAGGCGCTTCCTCCTGGTCTCCCACGCGGGTGCAGGGGCCCAAGCACTTGGGCCATCCTCCTCTGCCCTCCCAGGCTATAGCAGAGAGCTGGACTAGAAGAGGAGCAACCAGGACTAGAACCCAGCACCCATATGATGCCAGCGCCGCAGGCGGAGGATTAACCAAGTGAGCCACAGCACCAGCCCCACAATATTCTTTTTTTTAATTGATTTATTATTTATTTGAAAGAGTTTGAAGAGAGAGGTGGGGAGGAGAGACAGATCTTCCATCCACTGATGCACTCTCCAAATGGCTGTGATGGCCAAGACTAGGCCAGGCCAAAGCTAGGAGCCAGGAGTTTCATCCGGATCTCCCACTTAGGTGCAGGTGCCCAAGCACTTAGGCTATCCTCCACTGCTTCCCCAGGCATATTAGCAGGGAGCTGGACCAGACATGGAGCAGTTGGGACTTGAACTGGTGCCCAAATGAGATGCTGGCCTCTCAGGCAGTGGCTTTACCTGCTATGCCACAGCACCAGCCCTGAAACAATACTATTCTGCCTCCACTTTCAAAAAAACTCATCTACCACTTCTTCAAACACCAGGAGACACTGCCTGAGAAGTCTCCCTAAACAGTGGCACTCTTCCCAAAGAAGGGGATGAGCTCCTGCCTGCCATCACAGGACAAGGAAGGCCATTTGGTGTCATGCAAAACGCTGTAGTCTAAGAATCAAGAAGCTGACCCCAGCCCTGGGTGTGCCAGGCTGCCATCTCGGGCCCACTGCCCTCTTGTCAGGCGCCCAGCTTTCTCATTCACTCTTTGAAACACAAACTTTATCAATTCCACAACTCTGAGCCCACAAAGCTGGAGCCAGAGGCAGCAGCTGATGGTCATAAGCCCAGAACCACAGGAGTCTGCGTTTTTCCCACACGTCCTCAAGCAAACCAACCCAAAGCCAAGAGGAGTGAGCACACGACTTGTGCCACAGCTCAGGGAAGGCAGCTCTGTCCCTCTGCCTCCACTGCTCCGGGCCAAGTCATCTAGGTACTGACCCTCCAACCCCATGCCAGGCCCACCAGTACAGGAGCAGAGCGGGGTGAGAGAAGCTCACAAGAACTCAGCAGAGACCCCGCTCATTTCCTTGACTTGATGCAATGTTTTCATAACCGGAAAAGAATGAACAGTGATTGCCATCAATAGATAATGACAACGATGTTGGTCTTCATGTACATTTGACTTAACAAGAAACAGTGTAGGGGCTACTGCCCGAAGTGCCGGCATCCCATTTGGGCGCCGGTTCGAGTCTCGGCTGCTCCATTTCCAATCCAGCTCTCTGCTGTGGGCCTGGGAAAGCAGTGGAAGGTGGCCCAAGTTCTTGGGCCCCTGCACCCATGTGGGAGACCCTGAGGAAGCGCCTGTCTTCGGATCGGCACAGCTCCGGATGTTGTGGCCATCTGGAGAATGAACCAGTGGAAGGAAGACCTGTCTCTCTCTCTCTCCCCCTCCCTCCCTCCCTCTGCCTCTCTTTAACTCTGCCTCTCTCTAACTCTGCCTTTCAAATAAATAATAAAGAAATCTTTAAAAAAAATGAGAAACAATGTTTATGACCTACAAAGGTCTTAGGATGACAGCCGTGCATAAGTTTTATATCATTTTATAATATTGCAGTAACTTTGCACGTGGTCTGTATCCTTTGTTTTCCAAGCTACCATTCTGCTGTGGAAATAGTCCCACAGCTTTCAGTATTTTTTAAGATTTCTGTATGTATTTATTTGAAAGGCAGAACAACATAAAGAGGGAGACAGAGAGAGATAGAAATAGACCTCCCAGTTGCTGCTTCACTCCCCAAATGGCCACAACAGCTTGGGTGGGGCCAGGAGGAAGCCAAGAGCCAGGAACTTCATCCCCATCTCCCACAGGTGGCAGAGTCCCAAGAACTTGGGCCATTTTCCGCTACCTTCCCAGGCACAGTAGCAGGGAGCGCCACTGGAAGCAGAGCAGCCAGAATGCAGATGGGCACTCCAACATGTGCCAGCGCCACAGGCAGCAGCTTAACCTGCTGTGCCGTCAATCCAGCCCTATAAATATTTTTAAACCCATTATTTTTAAGGTCTGCTTATATTGCCTTATTGGGAAAGTTGTTGGTTCTTTAGTAATTTCTCTCTGGTTGGATGGTTAAGTTGTTTCCATTGTTTGTATTATACAGAGCTACTAGAACATTTTTGTAAATAGAGTTTTGAATGTGACTCCCTAATTATTTTCATAGAATAAATCCCTAGGAGTAGAATTACAGGATCAAAGCAGGTGACTGCTTTCAAGGCTTTTGAATATGTTATCAAATCACAGTGAAAAAATAATCCTAATTTGGGCTCCCACCAGCAGTACCTAAGAGCCTAAATATCACCTGTGTGCCACAGTTTCTGAATGGGGACAACAATGTGTACCTCATAAGGTCACTGTGCAGATTAAATGAGTGAAGATAAGTGTTTCAAAATGCTGCCTAATATTTAAAAATCTTTAAATAAAAATGCTGCCAATAGTCAACTACAATCTTAATTGTCATTTTTAAAGATAGCTATTGATTTTTCAAGAAAAAAAATAGTTTTGTATTGTTATCATTGCTTTAATGTATATTTCCATATATATTATTTCTTTGTTGAAGTCTCCATTGGTGTCCTCTGCTCACAAAAGAATGTGCAAAAATCTCCTTAATAATGTCCACTATGGTTCCTACAGCACCTGCAAACATTTCTTCATAATGCCTTTCAGCATTAGCCACTCCTGAATCTGCCTTCAGTGTTTCACAGTGGCTCCTCCTCTGTCGTTTAACCAAATGAACTGGAAAGAGGGAAAAGTTCGGTGCAAAGGACAAATTCTGCCCCCAAGACTCTCAAACAGGCAGACTCAGTGTGAGTCCCCAGTCACCAGAGCACCCTGGTGAATCTCCGGAACACACATTCAAAGGGCACATTCTGGGCCCTCCTTAGACCTCTCAGCTTGCGATGTCAATGACGAGGCCCTAAAGGCTGCCTGTTTCACCTGCTACGCAAGTGATCATCTGAGAATCTCAGCGCTAGAGTCCACCTTGTGTGCCAAAGTACCTGGTTTGTAATCTGTTTCACAAAAAAAAAAAAAAAAAAAAAAAAAAAAAAAAAAAAAAAAAAAAAAAAAACTCAACTAAAGGTAGAAATCCTTCATGAGCGTGCTGGCAGGTAGCTACCAAATCAGAAGCATTGCAATGTCTGTGAAGCTTGGGTCTCCCTGCAATTTGTGACCACAGAGTGACGTGCCACCACCTGCCCCCTTTTCTACTTGTGTGACGTTAACAAGTGCCTTGCTAAGCCTCAATTTCCTCATTGGTAAACAGGGATGTCCTAATAACCGTCTCATGGAATCAACCCAAGAATCAATTTAGCTTATCTATGTCAAGTGTCTTATACACATTTCTGACACCAGAAAATGCTGGTTGTCACATCAGTGGGATGACAATTTATGCAACTGAGGAGGAAGAGAGGTCGAGCCATGGAAACAGTTGGTAATTATGAATCACCACAGTTTACAAAGCACTTCTGTGGGCAACATCTTAATTGCTCCTCTGAATGCTTCAGCAAGATCAGAAGAAAAAACCATTATCACATTCCTGTTACAGAATGATGAGACAGTTGTGGGCTGAGCCAAGCCCACAAACTATGTAACCAGTACCTGGTAGAGTTTGAACTACCACTCTAGAACACAGGATCTCAATACTTGTTAAAAATACAAAAGCTCAAATCTCAAAGAGACCTCATAACAGTCACTTTATGACTGGAAATGTTATCTAGTGTGATTCAGTCACTTTTTCCTGGGGCTACTATTACAGCTCATCAGGCTAAGCCACGGCTTAGGATGCCACCATCCCATATGGGAGGGCCAGTTTGAATCCTGGCTGCTCCACTTCCAATCCAGCTCCCTGCTAATGCGCTCGGGAAGGCAATGAAAGATGGTCCAGCTACTTGGGTCCCTGACACCCTTGTGCGAGACCTGACTGGAGTTCCTGGCTCATGGCTTTGGCCTGGCCCAACTCTGTCTGTTGATGGACATTTAGGAAGTGAACCAGTGAATGGCAGATATTCATTCATTCTCTCCCCCTCTCTCCCCCTCTCTCCCTCTCTCTCCCCCTCTCTCCCCTTTTCTACCTTTCCAGTAAGTAAATCTTTTTTAAAAAAGAAAACTTTAAAAAATATATACTTTTTCCAGGCTTCAAAAACACAAAAAAACAGCTAAATGAAACAGAGAGCAATTATTATTTTTCCAGTCTTAGCTCGCTCTAAATTACTTTCAAGGTTACCTACAGGTCAAGAGAAACCATCAAGGCAGTTTTCAAAACCTTCTTACTACAAAAGCCTTGCAAGACAGGTTGAAAGGGCTACTTTAACTGTCTCCTCCCGCTGAGACCTCGCAGCCTGGCACACACACACTTAGAGCTGCTCATTCTTCCCCAGGTCTTCCCCCAGCCCCCAGGCATTCTCCTCCCTCACTTTAAAGAGCCTTGGCAGACTATCCACGGTAAGCTTTAGGTCCAAATTGTCAGAATGAAAATCCTCTGGCCTGAAGTACATATGGATGAAAACAGATTCCACTCGTATTCCATTCCCTAGACGGATGTGGAAGATGCTCTTGACTGTACCATCTTTCTAGAAGTTTCTCCACAACTAAACATATTATCTGAAGAATCCCAAAACTCGGAGGTAAATAACTCATTGAGATTGCAAACTGCCGATCTGTCTTCACAGCTCAGTGCGTCATGTGACTGTAGCCTCCTTCTGTGCTCCCAGCTTCGGGGCAGGACCATCCATAGTTCAGCACTTCATAATTACATACAATTAACAGCTCGGAGGCTGAGCAGCAGACTGATGGGGAGGCACTGAAAGCTACAAATCTGTTTTGCCGTAGTGTATATTTTTTTTCTCCCTTGATTTTCTTTATTGTTGTTTTGCTTGTTGCCTATTAGCATACCCCTGGGGAAGTTTTCAAAGATGTAATGTTAACAAGCAAACACTTGTGAGATTGCCAGCTATTTCAGATGCCTTTCTTTCTTTCCAGGGCACAGAAAGGAGGAAAATGAACTGACGCATTGTTATGCAGCAAAATGGAATTACACAGAAAATGCAAAATTATGCCAGTGATTATTTATGCAGAGCACATCCCTGAAGAATACAGGGCGTCACTGATTAGAAGTAAGAAAGTAGGAATAGACCTGCATATTGCTGTCTACTGAAGAATCGTTTTAAGACAAAACCACCGTGGGTATTTCAACGTAAAAGACGTGAGTTACTCTATCTGTCCCTAAACTTACAGACCAAATGACAGGGCAATGAGCTGGAAGATGAGGAGACAAAGATTTGTAAGGGGAATTAGGCATACAAAGATCTGACATGGACTCCAAACTCACTAGATGATAATAAAGCAACAAAAATAGCAATCACATTTATTGGACACAGCTAACATTTATTGAATTCCTACTATGTCACAAACATTGTTTTAAGCACCTCACATGCACTGACTCATTGAATTCTCATAGCTGTTCTGTGAATGAGGCAACATTATCATCCCATTTTATAGTCAAAGAAACTAAGGCTCAGATGCAGACATTTAGCCTAGGGGTCAAGATACCGACATCGGGGCCGGCGCTGTGGCGCAGCAGGTTAAAGCCCTGGCCTGATGTGCCTGCATCCCATATGGGCGCCGATTCTAGTCCCGGCTGCTCCTCTTCCAATCCTGGCCTCGAATCAGCACAGCTCCAGCCGTTGCAGCCACCTGGTGAGTGAACCAGTGGATGGAAGACCTGTCTCTACCTCTCTCTGTAACTCTTTCAAATAAATAAAATAAATCTTAAAAATAAAAGATACCGACATCAAAGCACCTGGGTTTTATGACTGGCTCTGACTCCTGGCTCCAGCTTCCTGCCAGTGCTGACCTTGGAGGCAGCAGTAATAGCTCATGTAACTGGATGCCTGCCCACACTTTGTGGGAGACCAGACTGGGTTCCTGACTCCCAGCTTTGGCCCTGGTCCAGCCCTAGCCATTGCATGCATTTGGAGAGTGAACCAGCAGATGGGAGTTCTCTCTTTCCCTCTCTCTCATAAATAAATATAATTATTTTAAAATTGAAAAAAGGAACAAGGATCAGATAAGATAAATTGCTTACCTGGGGTCACACAGTGAGTAAAGAAGCACAGACAGAATTTAGACTCAGAAGCCTGGCTCTGAAGCCCCTCTCCCCATATCTGTGAAATACCGGGATTCGGCCACTGAATAATTCTAGAACATGCTTCTACATTTTCAGGCTCATAGACTCTTTTACTTTTTTTAAAGTTTTTTTTTAATTTATTTGACAGGTAGAGTTACAGACAGAGAGAGACAGAGAGAAAGGTCTTCCTCCCATTGGTTCACTCCCCAAATGTCCACAACGGCCAGAGCTGTGCTGATCCGAAGCCAGGAGCCAGGTGCTTCCTCCTGGTCTCTCATGCCGGTGCAGGGCCCAAGCACCTGGGCCATCCTCCACTGCCTTCCCGGGCCACAGCAGAGAGCTGGACTGGAAGAGGGGCAACCGGGACTAGAACGTGCGCCCATATGGGATGCCGGTGCCGCAGGTGGAGGATTAACCTAGTGTACCGCAGTGCCGGCCCCATCTTAAAGCTCATGAAAACAATGGACATTTCCTCAGGAACATGTGTATAAGCTCATGCCCAATTCTGCAAATAATTTCAGTGGCAGAAGGATCCCTCGAGGCACATCCTTGAATCTCTGTGAAGACCCCTGTTCTACTTGAGACAGCTAATATAATTGATAAAGGCCACTGATCCAGACACAGATGCAGGAGACAGGACATATGTCGCATGCTTGTTTTCAAGAGGGCGTGGGACTATGCCCTTCCTTTTTCTCTCTACCTTGCACTAAAATTTCAAATTTATAACTATTGATAAGATTAAGTATTGAAAACCCAATAACTATATTGGCAATTTATCAACATTTGCAGCATACTCATACTAGTTGTTAGTAGTTTTCACCAAGATAGGGTTCGAAGGGTGTTGTCCACTGTGCCAAAATCCAGTCCCTATCCGCAAAGGGCTCACAAACTCAAAGAGCCATGCAGTGGGAAACTCTCCCTGCCATACCCGGGGAATGCTTCGCAAGGGCACTGACGTTTGATTAGGGTCTTGGAGGCGGGAGAGGGACTGGTCAGTAGAGAAAGTGCATAGGAGGCAGAAGGAAGAGCACAGGCAACAATGTAACTGTGATGGGAGGAGGCCCTCAGAAGTCCGGAGGCCAGGAGGGGAGGCCAAGACGATGGGCTGGGGCCAGACTGTGAACAGGCACCCTCTTTCTGCCAAGGGATTTGAATTTTATCCATTAAGCCACTGGTTTTGACAGTTTAGTGGGCGTAAAAGTTATCTCAGTATTTGCCAAAAATGTGGATCCTCTGGTGCTGCCCATAGAGCTTATGAATCAATATGCACACATTTGGCAAGCAGGTGATTCCAATGCCAGTGGCTGGTACACCACATGGGGGTGGGGGTGGAATACCTCAGCTAAAAGCAATGAAAAGATTGCCAGAAAGCCACATGGTTTGCCAACAGAGAACCCGCCCCTACGCCCACTGCACTCCGAGTGGTGTGCACACAGGAATCCAGAGCCCGCTCTGGTCATACCCACAGTGACTCCTGGGTATTACAACCCCACCTAGAGACACCCTGCCCCTTCCACCAGGCGTTAGCAGTCAGGCACAATGCTCACCACTGCACACAATCACAGGCATGGCCCCCACCTGGGACTCACCCAGGGAAAATGCTGGTCAGGAGGCCTGGCCTTAGTAGGTGCTCAGTAAGTTTTATGACCAGAATCTCCTCTCGAGAAAGCAGAGGAAATGTAACATGCTCATCTCAGCAATTCAGGAGTCTCACAGGTTGTAACTAAGTCCCAATTGTCATTTTTGTCATCAGAGATGATAATTCCCCCCAGGGATAATGCAGGTGAAAGAACAATCCCGTTTAACAGGTGTTCTCCTTTGCTTTATAAAGGGGTTTTGGAGGTTCCTTGGAGACAAGCTGTATGATGTCAGCATCTTTCTGGCTTCTAGCAGAGAGCTCCTGGCTAGTGCTGGGAAGGCATGGCCCAGATGTTCGTACAGGGCTGTGATCATGAGGCCCACCAATGTTCATCAGTTTGAGCTAAATACCAGGGCAGGCTTGACTTTATTCTGCTGAACAACAGCAGACCAAGAACAGCCTTTTAGCCCTTTCATGGAGTTGTTGGGAATCTTTATGCCACAAGGCTCAGGGTACCGTTCAGTGGCCACTCTGCCCCCAGAGCACACAGGATCCACTTAAACTCCAAGAGGCACCAGCAGGCCTCTGAGTGACCAAAGCTTGACCCACTCTTGAGCTCCCTGACACAGCTGCCATGAGAAAGGTGCCATGGGTGGCTGAACGTCTCCTCTTTGCTCTGGGAGGACTCAACTCCCAAGGCGCCAGGATGCAGCCCACCTGTGTTTAACTCTCATGCTTGGAGACCCATCACCTCTGAGGCCGGACCCTCACAGCCTCTCCACTTGGAAGCAATGTCTGATGTCCCTTGACCAGCTGCAGGAATTTAATGGAATAAATATTTGCCCAGGATCATGCTAACAGTCAACTAGTTGCTACTGAAATGGATCAGGCTTCCTGTGAGACGGAAAAGAAAGGGGTGGAGCCTTCCCTCTGGGACTCTGTGCAGTGTTTACTTGGCTACAACACTCCATCATTTCACACCGAGGAGGAGAACAGACTCGGGGAGGACTTGAGCTGATGGTGATTAAATGCAGAGTAATTGTTGAAATTATTTGCATTTATCTGAATAACACCAACTTTGAAGACTATGTCATTTGAAGCAAATTGGGGGATATTATTTTTCTGGCAGCAATAATCAAGCATTTTTCAGAATATGGCTTCCTTGCAAGAAAATCGCCAAATAATGGCAGAAAAACACTTGGTTCTAAACACAATGAAGCATGAGGAAGCAGTCAAC
This sequence comes from Oryctolagus cuniculus, assembly GCF_051225735.1. NCBI lineage: Eukaryota > Metazoa > Chordata > Mammalia > Lagomorpha > Leporidae > Oryctolagus > Oryctolagus cuniculus. The sequence continues at coordinate 26,609,565 of NC_142878.1, read as the reverse complement.
ATCAAAGCAGCCGCCCCGCTGCGGATGCAGGCTCGAATGGCGGAAACGACGCCCTGCTGTTCCCTGCACGCCGGGAGCCGCTGCTGAGGCTCTAATGGGCCTCACGCGGGTCTTTAGAGTGGCTTCCTCACGGAGCATCTGTAATATCTGGGCCGAGGGGTAGACCAGAGAAAGTAAACACGGAGCCCAGCCATCCTGGGAGAGCAAAGGCTGCTCTGCACTAGAGGGGATGGGCGGGCTCCCGCCCAGGTCTTGACCCAGTTCCAACAACCTGTTTACCCCCTTGCTCCTCGAGGCCAGCCAAACCCATCTTGGGAGAGCTACACCGAAGGCCTCCACACAGTCCCTAGCTGGGCTCAGGGAACTCCCTAACCCCAAAGTTAATTACTTTCCTGTTGTCCCCTTGTCCCCCAGCCTGAACAAGGGAGAGGGGCTGGGCCATCTAGAAGAGTGTCACCTTGTTCTCAACTGAGTTCTCTCCCAGCAATTCAGATCCATTAAAAGGCTCCATTTGGGTGGCTGGAGGTGGGGCCATTGCTATGGCATAGAGGGTAAAGCTGCCGCCTGCAGTGCCGGCATCCCATATGGGCACTGGTTCTAGTCCTGGCTGCTCTACTTCCAATCTGGCTCTATGCTATGGCCTGGGAAAGCCGTGGAGGATGGCCCAAGTCCTTGGACCCCTGCACCCACATGGGAGACCCAGAAGAAGCTCCTGGCTCCTGGCTTCGGATCAGCGCAGCTCTGGCCATTGCAGCCAACTGGGGAGTGAACCAACAGATAGAGGACCTCTCTCTCTCTCTCTGTCTCTCTCCCCCTCTCTCTTTCTGCCTCTGCCTCTGCCTCTCTGTAAATCTGCCTTTCAAATAAATAAAATAAATCTTAAAAAAAAAAAAGTGGGATGCCAGTATCCCAAGCAGTGCCACAACACCGAACACTCTTTTGAGTGTTTATCTTTTTTTAAGAAGTAAAATAAATATAAAATATTACTATAGTCTAGATTTCCTGAGAATTTGGCATGACTGCGGATCTTGTTCTATTCTCAGTTGTGGAATCTACTGTTATTTATATTTTAGGTTTTCAGTATGTTTCTGCTGAAGTAATGCAGAAGCATTTGCCCAAATATAGCCAAACATTACATCTAGCAGATCTGCTAGCTTGCACCTCAGTCACCTAGCAAGGAAAGCAACTTCACATTTTATGTATTACCTAATAAGATCACCTGAATAAATAGCTCCTATTTATTTAAAATGTACTTTAACATACTGTACAAAGGCCGAATAACTTCCCCATCCTATCGTGGCAGGCAAAATAATAGTCCCAAAAATGTCACATTCCCCAACAATCCATACATATGTTACCTTACATGGCAAAAAATATCACTAAGGTTAACAGTCTTGAGATGAGGAGATGATCCTGTAAGTTTAACCTAATCACATGAGTTCTCAAAAGTAAGCACTCATGGCCGGCGCTGCAGCTCACTAGGCTAATCCTCCGCCTAGCGGCGCCGGCACACCAGGTTCTAGTCCCGGTCAGGGCGCCGGATTCTGTCCCGGTTGCCCCTCTTCCAGGCCAGCTCTCTGCTGTGGCCAGGGAGTGCAGTGCAGGATGGTCCAGGTGCTTGGGCCCTGCACCCCATGGGAGACCAGGAAAAGCACCTGGCTCCTGGCTCCTGCCATCGGATCAGCGCGGTGCGCCGGCCACAGCGCGCCGGCCGGGGCAGCCATTGGAGGGTGAACCAACGGCAAAGGAAGACCTTTCTCTCTGTCTCTCTCTCTCACTGTCCACTCTGCCTGTCAAAAAAAAAAAAGTAAGCACTCTTTCCCAACTTCAGCTAGAAGGAGAGAGAGAGAGAGAGAGAGAGAGAGAGAGAGAGAGAGAGAGAGAGAAAGACAAAAGCTCAGAGAGGGGCAGTGTGAAAAAGCAACCTACCTCTGCGGACTTTGAAGACTGAGGAAACAACACAAACTAAGGAATGCATGTAGACCCTAGAAGCCAAAAAAGACAAGGAAATGAATCCCCCTGCCAAGAATCCCAGCTCTGCCTATTCTTTTATCCTATTCCAGTGAGATACATGTTGGGATTCTGAACTGCTGTGAGATCGTAAGTTTGCATTGTGTAGCTCACTGCATTGTGTAGCCCACTGTGGTACGTTGCACAGCAGCACCAGAAATAAACGCACTGACTCAGAACTAATATTTGACTTCAGGTCCCATTGGAATGTTAGTTCTTTAAGCAAGCCAGAGGGAAGCCATTAGAAGTAGACCAGGTTGTGACTGCAGCTGTCTCTGCATACCCTTTAGTTGCTGGTAACAGTATCACAGATGAATAAGGAAATCAATGCCAACCGATGCATAAAAAGGACTGGAAGTTACAGAAACATAATGTATTGGTTTATGAACTGTACAGGTTAAGAAATATTAAGCTTCTACCAAATCAGTTTCCCAAAAAGAGAGTCTGTATTCCTTTATTTGGTAAGACTGCAACCATAACAAGAAAACAATGTATGGACTGATAGTATTTTGCTAAGGATATTAAACACATGATTTGAGAGTAAGTTATGAAACACAATCCTTCATCAGAAATGTGCTTGAAATAACAGGCAGATGATTCCCTAAATAGAAAAGAAAAGGCTTGGGGCCAGCATTGCAGCACAAAGAATTAGACTACTCCTGCAATGCCAGCATCCCATACAAGCACTGGCTGGAGCCCTGGCTGCTCCACTTCCAATCTAGCTCCCTGCTAATGGGACTGGAAAGACAGCAAAAGATGGCTGGAGTGCTTGGGCCCCTGCCACCTTGAAGACCTAGATGAAGCTCCTGGCTCCTGGCTTTGGTTTGACCCAGCCCCGACCATTGCAGCCATCCAGGGAGCGAATCCACAGATGAAAGATCTCTCTAGATACATAGATAGAGAGATAGAGATAGATAGAGATAGAGGTAGATAGATAAACTCTACCTTTCAAATAAATAAATATTTAAAATAACAAAAATATGGGCTTAACATATAAACACTTGGTGAGATAGCATGACAATGAAAACAGACTGAATAATCATAAAAGTCTGATAGATCTCGGATCCTCCCAGATTCTAGATGGAGGAAAGGTAGACATCAAACAACAACTGAGGCGAGATGGAAAAGACCAAGAGGTTGAGGATGCTCAAGTCCAAATCACAGAGATGGTCACCATTGAGGAGACAAAGGCATCTGCGGCTGGGTCTATTAATTCAAAATGGTACAAAATCAAGCCTACCGTTGCATAATTTACATAGGCTTTTATGTTTTATTATTTTTTCATATTATATTTGAAAGACAGAAAGAGATATCCCATCTTCTGGTTCATTCTCCAAATAACCACAACTGGGGCTGTACTAAGGTGGAGCCAGGAGCCAGGAGTCAATCTGAGTGTCCCATGTGGGTGGCAGGAACCCAACTACTTGAGCCAACACCTGCCCTCTCCCAGGATGTACATCAGCAGGAAACTGGAAACAGACACAAAGTAGCCAGGACTTGAACCCAGGAGCTCCAACCCATGATGCAGGCATCCCCCGCAGCATCTTCACCATTATTTGAGGTTTATTCTTTTTAACACTGCTGTGGGGTAGATTTCTCTTTCCAGAAAATTCTTTAATCAAGCTATCAATGTTTTTATGAATTCCCAAAATTGACTGCATGCACAGTCAAGAAGTAACCAGAACCAGCCACAGTTAGATTTTAGACTTAATGAAGTTTCTGCACAACTGGCTACTAATGTGAAAATTCCTGCCTGTATTAGTTGTCATCAAACAACAACAACTGAACTCACAGAATTGCAAGTAGCAGCTCCCCCTGAGGTTCAATGATACAGATAAAAATGCTACAAATTTGAGGAGAATTCAATTTTTTCCCATCAGGGACTGTACAGCAGTCACATTTTAATTTTCCATTTTTTGGCCAACTGACAGATGACAGAGCCCATGATGATAATAGTGCTAGATCTCCCTAATTGCCATACAAAAGTAAATGAGTTCATTTCTTCTCTTAGCCTTCCTTCAACAAGTACAGCCAAGAATTCTCATTAAACAGAAGCAAAACAGAAAGGCACCTGCTGGGGAGTTTGGACTAAATATAATCAGAATATGCACCAGAGAAATCAGGCCATACACCCGTCTGGGGATTTCAGAGTCAGTGCTATTTGATTGCACAGTTACTCCCTTTATATAGGATAAAATAGCAGTTCAGTGCTGCCTGCATTGTCTCAGTAAGCTGAATTTTTTATTAAGACACTAATGTCAGGAAACTTCTACTCAGTAATCTGACTACTCCCATTCTAGATTGAAAGTTAGTTCTCTGATTACAGCTATTCTAAGACTCAGTCACTCGAGAACCATTCTGAGTTCCCAACTTTCTGTTTTACTACTCCAGTATCCAATAAGATGTACCCAGAACTACAGCATTTTTTATCTAAAAACACCTACTGCACAACTTCTCCCACCCAAAGCGACACAAAAGTCTTGCTTTAGGGCCCGATTTTTTTTTTTAATGAAGAAGCTGGCATCACCAAATTCCCTATCAATTTCTCTCCTTCAATATGCGAAGTCTCTTCAAAACATTTTCAAATCTAAGATGAGCCACACAATTATACTCAGGTAAGCTAAAAAGTTCTCTACTTCTGTGCTAAAAAATACGACTCAGAAATTACACAAAATCTGTTCTTGAATATATTTCAGAAGATACTAAAGAAAATTATGAGTAGGTCTTGAATGGATCCAAAAGTTATGTCCTGGTCATTTAATCTTCAACCCAGCAGTGCTGAAAGGTGGCTTTTCTGGGGAGGTGTTTAGGTCTTAAGGACTCTGCCCTCATAATTGGATTTATGCTGCTATTAAAAGGGCTTGCGATCAAAGAAGGATGTACTTTTCTCTGAAGGGAGGAGAGAACTTCCACTTTGCTTACAGCCATGTCTAAATACTGATGGAGTCTGTGGTCACAAAAGGCTTCCATAGCCTTGGCTGCTCATGGCAAGAGCCTCAGGTGATCACTGATGTCATAAATAAGAGTGTCAATTGTTAAATGAACAATAGGAGCCACTGTGCACTTACTCCCCATGAAGGACTTCTGTCCTTAATGAGTTGTACAATGAGAATTACCCACAAAACTTGTCTCAAACTGTACTTTATATGCTGTCTGTGTATGTGGGTACAAACTGTTGAAATCTATACTTAGCATAGAGTTGGTCCTCTGTATATAAAGTTAAACTAAAAATGAAGAAGGGGGATGGTAGAGGGAATAGGAGGTGGGACAGGAGTCGGGGTGGGAGGGCAAGTATGGGGGAAAGAACCACTACATTCCTAAAGTTGTACCTATGAAAAATGCATGCATTAAATAAAATATTTTAAAAAAATAAGGGGCTGGCACTGTGGGTCATTGGTTAATCCTCCACCTGTGGCACCAGCATCCCACATGGGCAGCGGTTCTAGTCCCGGTTGCTCCTCTTCCAGTCCTGCTCTCTGCTGTGGCCAGGGAGGGCAGTGGAGGATGGCCCAAGTGCTTAGGCCTCTGCACCCACATGGGAAACCAGGAGGAAGCACTTGGCTCCTGGCTTCAGATCGGTGCAGCACCGGCCATTGCAGCCATTTGGGGAATGAACCAACGGAAGGAAGACCTTTCTCTCTGTCTCTCTCTCTCTCTCTCTCGCTCTCTCTCACCATCTATAACTCTATTTGTCAAATAGTAGGTAGGTAGGTAGGTAGATAGATAAATAGATAAAAAGATTTTTAAAAATAAAATAAAAGGGCTTGCAGGGGCCGGTTTGAGTCCTGGCAGCTCCATTTCCATTCCAGCTCTCTGCTATGGCTTGGAAAAGCAGTAGAAGATGGCCCCAGTCCTTGGGCCCCTGCACCTGCATGGGAGACCTGGAAGAAGCCCCTGGTTCCTGGGTTCAGATTGGTGCAACTCTGGCTGGTGCAGCCATCTGGAATGAACCAGCAGAGGAAGACCCCCCCCCCCACTCACTCTCGCTCTCACTCTCACTCTGTCTGCCTCTGCCTCTCTGTAACTCTGCCTTTCAAATAAACATTTAAAAAAAAAAAAAAAAGGCTTGCAGCAGTGGGTTCATTCTCTTCTGCTCTTCTACAAAATGAACACCCAGAGGTCATCTCACACTTGCCTTCCCACCTTCCACCATGTGAGAACAGAGTAAACAAGGCCCACACTCGATGCCAGTGCCTTGATCTTGAACTGCTCTTTATGAATTAGCGTTTCAGTCCATTTTCTGTTGATTTGGCTCCAAGAACAAGGATCCAACACCTGTTGAGTGCCTTCCTGCTATATCATAACAGGGCAGAGGGCATCCCCTGGTAAGACAGAGCAAAGTGTGCTACTTTCAATCGTTCTTCCTTTTTCATAAAAGCCACTAATGCCATCATTGGGGGACGGGCACATTCATGGCCTCATCTAATTCTAACTGCCTCCCAAAGGCCCCACTTCCCAATACCATTCATATATGACTTTAGGGATTACTGTTCCAACATTTGAAGCACACCTAAACCATAACAACCAATCTGTTACAGCAGCACGAATGGACCAGGACAACCACTCTTCCTGGACTGTCACTACAACTTAAGTACTTGACTTTTCCCATAGTATATAAAGACAGCCATCAAGTGAAATGGAATGTTAAGATCTTTATACTTCTGCTCAATTTCTTCTCTATCTCCCTCCCTATGTGAATGATCACTTGTATCAAATAGACAACAGAATTACAAGGGTGCAGAAAAACAATAAGAGCTATAGTTTGACAAAAAATGATAATGCCAGGGCAAGCTGAAGAATATATAAGAGATTGTATTTAGGGATATGAGAATTTACATTTAGGAATGATTCCTGTTTATCTGTGTAATAATCCTGGTTTATCATTGATACTAAGTCATGTGGAACTATCAGATTTTTGTGGTCAATTTCAAAAGCAAGACTCACGATGCTGAATGTTGTTTAAGGTGCCTGAGTCTGGCATAGTGTTCAAGCTGAAAGTTGGGACTATATCACACTTGCTAGCACTTAAACTTTTTTTTTTAGATTTTGTTGTTGTTTATTTGCAACACAGGGTTATAGTGGATCTTCCACACACTGGCTCACTCCCCACATAGCTGCAATGGGTGGGACCTATCCAGGCTGAAGCCAGGAGCCCAGAACTGTTTCTAGGTCCCCCACACAAATGGCAGAGGCCCATGTACTTGGGCCATTTTCCACCTGCCTTCCCAGGTGCATTATTAGGAAGCTGTATCAGAAGCAGAACATCCAGAACCCAAATATGTGCTCCTATAGTTCACTGGCCTTCATAGGTGGTGGCTTAACCTGCTATGCTACAATGCTGACTCCCCAATCTTTTAAATTTCAGCTTCTACAGCAATAAAATGGAGTCTACTGCATATGACTGCACAAGCCCCATGGCTGACATCGGAAAGCTAAAATGGAGTTCTGTAAAACATGACTTATCTGAAAAAGGAAGTAGTCAGGCTGAAAGAAAAATCTCAGTATCATGCCCTGAGCATGAAGAATCCCCAGCACCGTGAGAAGAAAAAAATGGGATGCTTGCAGGGAAGGAGTCTTCAAGGACCAGAGAAAGTTGATACAAGCTGAAGGGTAATGTGCATTGTTAAGAAGACTACAATCAAAAATAAATAAATAAAATAAAAATCAAAAATTTGAAGAAAGAAGACTACAGTCAGTCCCATTATTTGAACCCAACCCAAATTAGGTTGAATATAGAAAGCGAAAACTAAAAAAGGCTTTGCACACATGTAGCTCTCTCTTCCTCCATGTCTGAGATGTTAACAAGAGCAGACTAACTGAAGCAATCAATCTCCACTGTCCAACCCTACATATCTTAGGGCATCTGTGAGCTGTGAGGGGGTGCTGAGGTCTGGGGCAGAAATCCAGGGGTCAATGCAGGTGAGGAGAATCAACGGGACCAATGGGCTCTCAGTGGTAGATGCAAGAGTAATATTTTGCAGAAGCGGGTAACTGACAACATGCAAGTCAAACCTAGCACAGAGGCTGTCCCTGTCGCAAGTACATGCACCCAGGGAGGCAGGCCCCAGCTCAAGGCCTCTCCACAGGTGCTCTCATTAGGTGAGGAGGGGAGACATTGAAGATCTCACCCCCTTGATGCTCGACATGCACAGACCTCTCCCAAAACTGAAGGTCCTTGTATGTAACAGCCCAAGCATTTCACAGTGGTCAAAGATGATATCGCTAGTAACTTCCAGCTACACAAATATTGATGAATAAGCTCAACTATTTCTTTATTATAATTTCTATATCTCTCATTCATTTGAAAGGCAGAGAGAGACAGAGAGAGAGAGAGAGAGAGAATATCTCCCCTCCTCTGATTTCCTACCCTAATTCCCAGAACAGCCAAGGCTAAGAGAGGCTGAAACCAAGAGCCAAGAACTCAATACAGGTCTCTTATATGGGAGGCATACCCTCCAGCTACCTCCCAAGATATGCATTAGCAAGAAACTGGAATTGGAAGCAGAAGAGAGATTCAAACTCAAGCACTCTGATATGGAATACCATGTACCAAGCAGCATCTTAACCACTATGCCGAATACCTGTCCCTCAACTATTTCTACATAGAGGTCAGATTGAGTGCATAAAGCCCATCAAGTACTTATCGATGTAGCCACTCCTCAAAGGATGAACTTGAGTAGGTACGAACACAACAAAACACGTGCCTCCTTAACAGCAGAAGCTGGGGCCAGCACTGTGGTGTAGCAGGTAAAGCCACTCCCTGTAATACTGGCATCCCATACGGGTGCCAGTTCATGTCTCAGCTGCTCCACTTCCAATCCAGCTCCCTGCTGATGGCTTTGGAAAAGCAGCAGAAGATGGCCCAAGTGTTTGGGCCATGCCACCCATATATGAGACCCAGGTGAACCTCCTGTCACCTGGCTTCAGCCTGAGCTAACACTGCCCATGGCAGCGATCTGGGGAATGAACCAACAGACAGAATCTCTCTCTTTCTGCCTCTACCTCTAACTCTGACTTCAAATAAATACACAAGGAATTCAAGGTGGTAGAGTAAGGCACAGCCACACTAATTTACACTGCTCTTAATTATGAAAAAAAACAAAGGAAAGACTACATTTACAGGGGTCTGACGGAAATTCTCAGCAAATAAATAAAAAATAAGAGTCCGTGGGACAGGAGGAGAGAAGACAGAGGTACCACTGCAATCAGTCAAGTGGCACAGCCAGCTGCTGGCTGTGAGCCACAACCTTAGGAAGGAAAAAAATCACCCTGTGCCCCACTGCCCACAGTTTTAGCTGAGAGGGAATTCCACAGTCACCCACCGACTTTGACTTCAGCCTGAATTGCTGACTGGGGTCTGAGCAACGGCCAGGCATGAAGCAGCAGAGCCACGTTCCTTTTCTCCCCTTCCCCATCCACACAGAGCCCCATATTCTGCTCCATGTGCCTCTCCTACCAGCACTGTAGTCCAGGCAACGCATGGGGCAAAGGACAGATCCCCTGTATCCTGAAACAGTGGGATTTGGGGGCATTATCCCCAAAGCTATGCTAATGCACTGTACATGAAACAGGAGGATTTGCCTTAGGATCTGGGAATTAACACCACAAGCAGCCCATGAAAAATCGGCCCCATAACCCTGGGAGATCTGGGTAATGACCCCTCTATACCCTGTAACACCATGACTGTAACAATTTGTTCTAAATTTCTCAGTGGCACTAGAATCTACCCAGTGGATTCTATGAGCACCTACCTCCATTCCACTCCTCTGGACTCAGACCCTCCACAGTGAAATGTCCTGTAAGCCTTGTAGTCAACCTGCAGGGCTGGAACAGTGCTCACTTCACAGCCTGTATTCCTAGGACTGGTGTTGGAAGTCACAGCACCAGTTGGACTCTCCCAGCAGGACCTGAGGAAGGGCCGATCTGTATCACACAGTCCTAGAGCCACAGCAATCGGTGCCACGAGCCCTGGCACCACTCAGGCTTGCCAGTAGGACAAGGGGTAGCCACCCTTGTCTCCCTCAGCACCAAGAACAAGGCCCTTGCTATCACATTCACCAGGGAGATGGACACCATACTCCCTGTGGGCCAAAGATATGCATCCAAGGAAACCTTTATGCATCTCAAAGCCACACTTCTATCCCTCTGAACTGCAGTAGACTAGACGACTGGTTTGCTTATACACAAAGCTGATACCAATGAAGACAAAAGGAATCACTCAGAGACTACATTCCTGGGCTCACCTAGAACAAAATCCAAAGCAACAAAGCAAGTGATACCTTGCATTCAGGCTAAACCATAAACTCTTTTCCAATAAATCATACTCCATAAAGAAGAAAGGGTGAGTTTACCAGATGGGCAGACATCAACATAGAGACACAGGAGACATGAAGAAGCAAGGTAGCATGACACACCCAAAAGAATACAATAATCCTCCAGAAGTAGATCCTGAACTGAAGGAAATCTATGAAATGACAGATACAGAATTCAAAATAATGACTGCAAGGAAACTCAGTGAGATGTAAGAGAATACGGATAGAGCAAAGAAACGAGGAAATCAATGAGTGACATAAATGAAAATGTTACTGAGGAGATGGAACTCATTAAGAAGAATCAAATAAAAATTTTGGAGATTAAATCTCAATCTGTAAAATAAAAATATGACTGAAACCTTTAACAGCAGAATAGACCAAGAGGAAGAATTTCTGACCTCAAGGACAAGAATTCTGAAATAACCCAATTAGATAAAAATAAAGAGAAAAGAATTTAAAAGAATGTAGAAAGTCTATGAGAAATATGAGATGCCATTAACTGACCAAATATTCACAGTACAGGTATTCCTGAAGGAGAAGAAAAGGAAAAAGCCACTGAGCACCAGCTAAATAAAATAGTTAAAAATTTCCCAGATCTTGAAAGAGACATGGATATCCAGATATAAGAAGCACAAAGAAACCCAAGCAGACTCAACCAAAAAAAGGTCTTCTCCAAGGCATATTGCCATCAAATAGACAAAAGTTGAAGATGAAGAGAAAATACTAAAGACAGAGAAAAGAGTCATGTTCCATACAAATAAAAACCAATAGGTTAACATCAGACTTCTCAGATGAAACTCTACAGGCCAGAAGAGAGTGGATGATATATTCATGGTCTTAAAAGAAAAAAAATTTCCAACCAGGAATATTATATCCAGAAAAGCTGTCCTTAAAAAGGAAAGGAGGAAAAAAGTATTATCCATATAAGCAAAAATTGAGAAAACTAACCACCAGACCAGTCTACAAGAAATTCTGAAGGGCATTCTGCATTGGAAGCAAACATGAGGGGCTGACACTGTGGCATAGTGGGTAAAGCCACAGCATGCCATGCTGGCATCCCATATGGGCACTGGTTCTAGTCCTGGCTGCTCCACTTCCAATCTAGCCCTCTGCTACGGCCTGGGAAAGCAGTGGAAGATGGCCCAAGTCCTTGGGCCCTGCACTTATTTTTGGGAGACCTGGAAGTAGCTTCTGGCTCCTGGCTTTGGATCAGCACAGCTCTGGCCATTGTGGCCATTTGAGCAGTGAACCAGTGAATGCAAGATCTCTCTGTCTCTGCCTCTCTGTAACTCTACCTTTCAAATAAATAAACAAATCGTATTAAAAAAACATGAAACACATGTCACCACCAAATTCACTAACAGAGCAAGCAGAATCATAATCAAGTCAACAAAATGAAAGGTCTTAGTACTTATCTATCTATCAATACTAACTTTGAATGTAAACGGACTAAAGTCACCAACTAAAAGACTCAGGTTGGCTGAATATCAGATAAAAAACCACAACTCCACTATATGCTGCCTACAAGAAACTCACTTCACAAAGATATACACAGACTGAAAGTGAAGGGTTGGAAAGAGATCTACCAGGCAAATGGAATCCAAAAGCAAGCAGGCATAGCTACTCTGATATCAGATAAAACATACTTTAAATCAAAAACTATAAAAAGAAGTAAAGACAGACATTATATTTTGATGAAAGTTTCAATTCAGCAAGAAGACATAAAAATCATAAATATATATGCACCCAACACAAGACATAAGGGGAGAGATAGACACCAGCAAAATAATCATGAATGACATTGATACCCCACTCTCATCAATCTGAACAAAGCATCCAGAAAGAAAATCAATAAAGACGCATCAGAGTTGAAACACACTATGAAGCAAATGGACCTAACAGAAACTTACAGGATATTTCACGCAACAGCTTCAGAATACAGGTGCTTCTCATCAGCACATGGAACATTTTCTAGAGTAGATCACATATTAGGCCACAAATCAAATCTCAGCTAATTTAAAAAGATTGAAATCATACTGTGTATGTTCTCAGACCATAAAAGAATAAAATCAGAAATCAACAAGAATGGAAGAACACTCAAATACTTGAAAATTAAATAATATGCTAATAAGTGATCAATGGATCATTGAAGAAATTAAACAGGAAATCAAAAACTTTCCTGAAATAAATGAAAATGAAAACACAGCCTATCAAAACTTGTGGGATACAGCAAAAGCAGTACTAAGAGGAAAGTTTATAGCATTAACTGGATATATTTAAAAAAGAAAGAAATGTCTCAAATTAAGTATCTAATGATACATCTTGAAGACTTGGTAAAACAAGAACAAATCAACCAAAAATCAGCAGGAGGCAAGAAATAATAAAGATCAGAGCAGAAATAAATGAAATTAAAACTAAAAAACACTACAAAATATTTAAAAAAAAAAAAAACAGTCCAGCACTATAGCACAGTGAGCTAAGCCATCGCCTACAGCACCACATCCTATATGGGCGCCAGTTTGTGGTCTGGCTGCTCCACTTATGATTCAGCTCTCTGCTGTGGCCTGGGAAAGCAGTAGAAGATGGTCCAAGAGCTTGGGCCCCTGACCTGGGTAGGTGACCCAGAAGTATCTCTTGGCTCCTGGCTTTCTATTGGCCCCACTCCAACGATTGAGGCCATTTGGGGTGTGAATCAGCAGATTAAAGACCTCTCTGTCTCTCCCTCTCTCTCTCTAACTCTATCTCTCAAATAAATATTTTTTAAAAGATTAACAAAAATTGGTTTTTTTAGAAGATAAACCAAAATATAAAAACCTTTGTTAGTCGGGCTAACAAAGAAAAACATAAAAAAGAATAAAATTCACAGAAAGAGATATCAAGAAAGAAATCTCATTCACAACAGCCACACAAAAAAAAATCTATTATTTAGGAATACATTTAACCAAAGAAGAGAAAGATCTTTACAATGAAAAGTATCGAACATTGATGAAAGAAATCATCAGGGACACAAAAAAAGCAAAGCTATTCCTTGTTCATTAATCAGAAGAATCAGAATCATTAAAATGTCTATACCATCTACAGCAATCTACAGATTCAATAAAATCCCTATCAAAATACCAATAGCATTCTTTACAGAATTAGAAAAAGCAACCGGCGCCGTGGCTCACTAGGCTAATCCTCCACCTAGCGGCGCCGGCACACCAGGTTCTAGTCCCGGCTGGGGCACCGGATTCTGTCCTGGTTGCCCCTCTTCCAGGCCAGCTCTCTGCTGTGACCAGGGAGTGCAGTGGAGGATGGCCCAAGTGCTTGGGCCCTGCACCCCATGGGAGACCAGGAGAAGCACCTGGCTCCTGCCATCAGATCAGCGTGGTGCACCGGCCGCAGCACGCCGGCCGCGGCGGCCATTGGAGGGTGAATCAACGGCAAAGGAAGACCTTTCTCTCTGTCTCTCTCACTGTCCACTCTGCCTAAATCCTAAAATTCATATAGAATCTCAAAAAAAAATAATAGCAAAGTAATCCTGAACAAGAAAAATCAAGCTGGAGGTACCACAATACATGACTTCAATACATACTACAAGGCTACAGTAACCAAAACAGCATGGTACCATCATAAAAACCAATACATAGATTGGTGGAACAGACTGGAGAGCCTAGAATTGATTTCTGACAAAAGTGCTCAGACCATACAGCGGAGTAAGGACAATCTCTTCAATAAATGCTCCTGGCAAAACTGGATGTATGTGTATGAAGAAAAATGAAATTAGATCCATACCTCTCAAACAAAATCAACTCAAGATAGATCAAAGAATTTTTAAATTTAACATGTGAGACTATGCAGTTCATGGAAGAAAATGTAGGTAAAACATTCCAAGACATTTGTGTAGGGGATGTCTTCTGGAATAAGACCCGCAAAACACAGGCAACAAAAACAAAACTTAACAAATGGAACCACATCAAACTCAGAAGTCTTCCTTTAGCAAAGGAAATGATCAATAGAGTGAAGAAACATCCAAAAGAATGGGAAAAATATTTGCAAACCACCTGACAAAGGATCAGTATTCCAAATATAACAGCATCTCAAAAAATTTAACAACAACAAAAAACAACCAATCCAGTTGAGAAATGGGTAAAGGACTTCAATATATAGGTCTCAAAAGAAGAAATATAAATGGCCAACAAATATATGAAGAAAGGCCCAACATCACTAGCCATCAGGGAAATATGAATCAAAACCACAGTGACATCACCTCACCCCTGTCTGATGGCTAAAATCCAAAACACAAACGCTGGTGAGAATATGGACAATGGGGAATACTTATACACTGTTGGTAGGAAAATAAGTTAGTGCGGCCACTGGGGAAAACAATATTGAAATTCCTTTAAAAACTGGAATAGACATGCCATGTGACCCAGCAGTCCCACTACTGGGTATATACCCAAAGGCGTGAACACAATGACTCAAACACCTGCAGCACCATGTTCATTGCAGCACCGTTAACAGTAGCCAAAATTTGGAAGCAACCAAGGTGTCCATCATCAGATGACTGGATAAAGAAAATGTGGTATATATATGCAGTAGAATACTATCCAGCTATAAAAAAGAGAATGAAATTCTACAATTTGCAGCAAAATGGACACAAGTGGTGGGCATTACATTGAGTGAAATAAGCCAGACCCAGAAAGATAAATACTGCATATTCTCCCTTATACGTAGGAGCTAAATTTTTAAAAAATAAAGAAAAATGGAATGTCTGTGCATATCAGAATTACTGCGAATATAACTTTGTAAAATTTCATTTTATATCTTTGTCAAACCAATGGTTAAGAATATTTTACTATGATAGTTTTACTGAACTATGAGTACTTTAAAATTTACTGTGAGTGAAATGGTCATTTTTCTCCATTCTATTACTGCTTATAGTCATTGTCTGTATTCCCACTAAACTAGGGTCCTTTTGTTTACAAAAAAAAAATACAAAATTGAAAAAAACTAAATAAATAAATCTTTAACAACAACAACAAAAAAGCAGAAGCTGAGAATAGAGAATACTTTGGTTCTTGTTCCACCCCAACACATCAGGAAATCCGAGCAGTCACTTCAATTTTGGGAGCATTAGTTTCCTTCTTTGTTAAATGAGGTGAGAACTATGTAAGATTCTTCCAGAATTTTCCATTTATGAGTCAAGGTTTGAGGGCTTGAAGCTTTGGCCACTAGTTCCTGCTGAACCAAAACCCAGCTCAACATCCAGGACCACAGAAAATGTCCAGGAACTAGCTCTCTGCCCACAAACAGTCCCAAGGTGCCCAGGAGCCCTTCAATGCTAGGGAATGAGGAGAGGAGGAAAACCTCTCCTTTAGCTTAGAGCAGTGAAGAAAGACCATGTGGCAGGAGAATGCACCACGTGGTTCCATTCATTCCTTGTACTTCTTTCCCCTGTAGTCCAAAGCTGTCCAAGGTAGTTACCGACAGAGGAAGAAACTGCCAGAAGCCAAGACTATACCAATTAAAATTAGTATCAAATCTGATTGCAAGGAATGTTTGCTAGAAGGAAAAAAATAAGTTCTGAAGAGTGCCTGAACTACAGATTGACTGCCAAGTGGCCCATGTGGTATAGCCATATAAATTTTATCACCTAATAAAATTTGAGTCTTAAAACCTTTGGCAAAAACTTCATTTGGCTAACTCGAACTTTTATTTTTCCTTGGCCCAGATATAGAAGAATTAGTACACAGAACAACATGTTAGACACTTGCTTCTTTAGTGGATACATTGTTCATCTAATGCTTTGTCATATAATTTAACTGACACCTGAACAAGAAAGCAACTGTGTAAAGTTTTTTCACTCAAATTAACTGAAGGTTCAAATTAAATTCAGGATCATTTGATTCTTTTTTGTTTTTAAACTTTTCTTTCTCCATTGAAAGTTTTTTTTAAGATTCATTTATTTATTTGAAAGGCAGAGACACAGAAACAGTAGGAGAGACAGAGACAGAGAGAGATCTCTCCCATCAGTTGGCTCACTCCCCAAATGGCCACAATGGCCAGGGCTGGGCTAGGCCGAGGCCAACAGCCAGGAGCCAGGAGCTTCTTCCTCATCTCTCACATAGGTGCAGGGGCCCAAGTACCTGGACTATCTTCCACTGCTTTTCCAGGCCATGGCAAAGAGCTAGATCAGAAATGGAACAGCCAGGACTCGAACCAGCGCCTATATGGGATGCCAGCACTGCAGGCATCCGCAACACGGCCCCAGATTATTTGATTCTTAAAAGATTCTTTGCTCTTTCAGATCTTTGGTTCTCTCGCCTCTTTGATAAATGTGTTTGTACAAGCAGCACAGGAATGAGTATTTAAAGTTTGGATTTTCTTCTAAAATGTGTTGTCTCTTGTTTTCAAATGAAAGGCACAGCAGTATTTCAACATCTCACTAGTTGTGGAATTAGGATTCTAGATAACAAAACTTGCATTTTTTTTTTTGAATTGTTAAGAAACTGTGTGTGCTCTTTTAAGTTTACAGGCAGCTCTGAAATTACAATGGGATAGCTTTAAAATGGTCCAAAGTGCTGGTAAGCGAATGAATTATAATGGAAACCATCATGAAAGCAGAGAGCTTTGCTTGGAAGGCAGCTTTGTTTCTATCTTGGCTCATCCTTTGTCAGTGGCTCCATGAGGGTATCACTCAATCAGCATCCATGAGGGAGAGCAAGTGACATTCATCCACGCACCAGCCAGTCACGGCAGAGTCGAGATCTCTACACAGGAGCCCTGGCCCCTTGAGAAAAGGGAAGCTTTATGCAAATATCACATCTAATTCCACTGAGGGTGCAAATACCATATGAGACAGTTCCACCACTCTTGTCACAATTATTTCATGTCTCTTCCCTTGTACCTTCTGTAATGGCATCAACAAACTTCAAAGCCTCTTCTAAATAAGAAAACAGCTCACACCATAAGATGCGATCATGTCCAGAGCAATGGAATTCTTCAGTCTTTCAGAAGCATTTTTGTAGCTCTTAATTATTTAAGAACGTAATGGGGAAACTAATATAACAGTAATAATTACTTACAGTTCTGAAGTACTTGATGCATTGCAGACAAGGTACTAAACACTTTTCATATATTAGGTCCCCTAATGCCTATATACACACACTTCCCTCAAACGCTAGGGGACAAGTCTCCTGTGTAGGTGGCAGGGCACCAAGTACCTGAGCTCTCCCCACGGCCTACCAAGATCTGCCTTAGCAGGAAACTAGAGTCAGAAGCTGAGGGTGAGCATCGAACCCAAGTACTGCAATGTGGGGTGCAGGTGTCCCAGCTGACAACTGAACCACTAGGACAACCACCCACTGTGAGGACACCATTCTCCCCCGCAAATGTAATGGACTTGGCCCTTGTCAGAAACGAATCCACTGCAGACACATAGTTTGATTTTCTGTACTCTCAATTAAATTCCATTCATCTGTTTATGCCAGTATCAGGCATTACAGATGAAGAAATTGAATCTTTAACTGTACTGTATATGGGGTTCATGTTCAGTGAATTGATTTTAGCTGCACTTGGCATAAAAGCAAAACAGGGGACTACATGAGATGATAAATAAGTTAATTTCCTTTATGATAGAAACCATTTCACCATCTATATGCAGTCCACAACAACATATTGAATGCCTTAAATACACACAATAAAAATTATTTCTTACGAAAGTTATTTTCCCAAGACCACACAGGGAAACCAGATGGAACCAAGCACCAAGTCTAGTCTGCTCTTAAGCTGGCCTTCCTACCCAGGTGCCAAATGCTTGCAATCGTGGGAAGACACTGTGGAAAGCCAACAGGTGACTTGGGATCAGTGTAATGGGGGAAAAGATGTTATTTTATTAGTTTTCCAAGACACAGTCTCAAGGAGAACACTGTCATCCTTGTGTACAGAATAAAAATAAATAAGATTTAGTGGATTATTACTATGAGGGTTCTTCAATTTTGTGGAAAATTTTAAAGATAAGTTTATTTTGGTGGAAAATAACTTTGAAATTAATGCTTACTTTTTCATAATACACATTTCCCATGAACTTTTTTGAAATACCCTGATCATGCCAGGCAGTTTTCTATGTACTTCACATGTACTAACTCATTTGGTTCTCTGTAGCATTACTATTTTATGACATCAACACAGCAACCATATTACACATGAGGAACTTGAGGCAGGTAGATGTTATGTAACATGGAAAAGGCTACACAGCCAGTAAAGGTGGAAACTCGATTCGGAACCAGATTGTATGGTTCTAGAGCCCTGCTGATTAATAGGACCCTCTGCTGCCTTCTTATAGTGATTATGGACATGTTTGGTTATGGGGAAAAAAAAATCCTAGAGACAGAGCCTGGATGGCTAAAAGCCAAACAATAAAAATATAAGCTGCATAAGAAATTAATGGAATTCAGGGGATGTAAGAGCAGTAAAAAAGAAAAGAGAATCATCACAGTAACCTGCCTGCCAAATCCAAAGAACGAATAAGAAAAAAACCTAAAGGGGGAGCAGATGTCGCGCCATTCAAAAAGGGGGTGGAGGTGAGATCACTGGGAGCATGACCCAGATTCTGTCACTCTCAATGGACAAAGCCACTGCAACAAAGGGAACTTGGAGACACCCACGCGGAAGAAGTTGGGTTGTCTTAGGGTTAATGTTTCTGATTGCTAAAATTAAACACTAACTCAATATATTTATTGAGTGCCTTCAGAATGTAAGGAGTTGTTCAAGGTACCAGGGATACAGCAGTGAGCAAAACTGATTTGACCTCTGCCCATGATCTTATAATCCAGTGGGCAAGGCTGACAATTGAGCTACAGAGTACACTGCAGTGTGACCAGTGGTTTGAAAAGGGGAGTCTAGGGCGCCAGCTGAACAGACGGCAAAGGGCCCTAAACGTTTCCAGGAAGGGTTCCTGAGGAGGTGATAATTAGATGAAACTGAAAACCAGCACGCCCTGAGGAGGTGTATTTACTGAGACGGAAAACCAGGACAGCCCTGAGGACAGGCAGGAGAGAGCCTACCAGAGTTCACATGTGAAAGGTCACGCTGGCACAGCAAGATGAGGGGAGAGAGGAGGCGGCAGAGTGGAGCGCATTGGGTCACACGGGCCTTGGCAGCCATGTTAGGGGACTTGGGACAACAGAAGGGTAATTCACCCTTTAAGCAGGGTAGTGATGTGATCCAAAGAAAACTACAAATTTTACAGGTTAAAAAGCAGGAGAAGAGGCCACTTAAGTTATGCTCTGTTTTCCCGAGCTGCTGGTCTGTGGTGTTACTCATGATAATCCAGAAGTTTTCAGTCCTACACTAAGCTCATCTGGAGTCATCCCTAGCTATCATCACAGAGGATGTAAGGTAGTCATTAGCAAAATCATTACATAATCTGGGGGCTGGCTCCATGGTTATTACTTTTTTTTTTTTTTTTTGACAGGCAGAGTGGACAGTGAGAGAGACAGAGAGAAAGGTCTTCCTTTACCCTTGGTTCACCCTCCAATGGCCGCTGCGGCCAGCACACCGCACTGATCCGATGGCAGGAGCCAGGTGCTTATCCTGGTCTCCCATGGGGTGCAGGGCCCAAGGACTTGGGCCATCCTCCACTGCACTCCCGGGCCACAGCAGAGAGCTGGCCTGGAAGAGGAGCAACCAGGACAGAATCCGGCGCCCCAACCAGGACTAGAACCTGGGGTGCTGGCGCCACAGGTGGAGGATTAGCCTATTGAGCCACGGCGCTGGCCATGGTTATTACTTTTAAACATATTGTATTGATTCAGATTTCCCAAAATTATTTTTAAAAAAATACCTTCAGTGTTAACAAGATCAACCCATTTAAGTCTCGTAACAACTTGGTAAAATAAGCAGTCTTATATCCCAGCTTATTATCTGACCATGTGGATTGTAAGTAGCAGACACATGAGTCTAACTAAAACACTGGCTTTTTTGTTTTAAAGATTTATTTATTTATTTATTTATTCAAAAGTCAGAATAACACAGAGAGAGGAGAGGCACAGAGAGAGAGAGAGAAGGAGAGAGAGAGACAGAGAGAAAGTCTTCCATCCAATGGCTCACTCCCCAATTGCCTGCAATGGCCGGAGCTACGCTGATCCGAGGCCAGGAGCCAGGAGCTTCTTCCGGGTCTCCCATGCCGGTGCAGGGGCCCAAGGACTTGTGCCATCTTCTACTGCTTTCCCAGGCCATAGCAGAGAGTTGGATTAGAAGTGGAGCGCCTACATGGGATGCCTCCCTACATGGGAGGCCAGGGTGTTAACCTGCTGCACCACAGTGCCAGCCCCACATTGGCTTCTTAGCACAAGCACTCAACCTACTACCAGCCTACCTGATGTGGGGGAGGATAGAGATCAAATAGAGCACAGAGCTCAGTGAGCACAGCACGGCCTAGTCACGTGAACAAACATTTACTGAGTCCCAGCCCGGCTGGAGATGCAGCAAGAAATATGGCCCAATCCCTCCCTCCCCAGAGAGGCCAGTCCAGCAGCAGAGCAGACAATAGTCCCAAATCACAATCCCTGTAAGCGAGGCACAGGGCCGAAGTCCAGGAGGACTCACACGAAATGTTCTTTAACTCCAAAGAAACCACCCAAAGGCAGCTGGTTGCCCAGGCATCTGCACCACACAGCCGGAGTGCACGTCGCTAGTACGTGAGCAAACGAGCACTGTTCACAGTCAAAATGGCCAGGCATGTTCCCTGCTGTTCTACGAGTCACAGCCGTGTTAGGGTTCCAGTGGCCCTCCCCACCAGGTTCTAAAACACGTTTACACCAGCCGGTGAGAGAGGCCTAGCCCAGAGCCACCCCGGGGGCACAGAGTGCTCTTTCTCAGAAGGGAAGGGCATCTCACGCCCACCAGGGCAAAGACAGCAGGGGAGAATTCTACATGGAAGAATAAAGGGATTCGACCTGCTGGACAAGGAAGGAAGGAATACCAGCATACATTCTGGTTTTGTTAGGGCCTAGTACGTTGCTCCACTGGGATACAGATTGAGGAGGGCTGAGAGGGATGGCACGAGCTGGGATTGGAGAGGCGGGCTGTTTTAGCTTTGTCTAACCACTCCCCCTGATGCACACTCGTCACAAGCTCAGAAAGCACAGGGTCTGCTCACTGGATCCATCAAGCAAGAAAACCCCGAAAGCGATGACCCAAACGTCTCTGTGGACGACTGAGGCGTTCTTTCGGTGAGAGACCTCTGCTGACATCTGTCTCTCTGGTTGCTGGGCCTTGCCCTAGTGCCCGGTTGTGAAACTTCAATATCCCCTGGTTGCTTCCCCGTGGAGCTGACATCCAGATCTAGTAAGTAATAGATTATCCCATGGAAGGTGGAGTAACACTTTATAATAGGAGTCACTGCTCAACCCCAGCACTTCTGTCCCGCTGAAAAATAAATGAACTCCACACAAAGAAGAAAAAGAAATCCCTAAATCCCAACGCAATCATTTTGAGACACTTTATCAAATTCTGTCACCTAAAAGGCCCAAAACAGTGTTTCAGACATACATGCCCGTGACTTCAAAATGCCTCCAGCCACTGCAGGCTTTCATGTCTCCAGTAATGGTAATAGTCGAAACAACTGCATCCTTTAATGAATTGCTCTGATTCTTTTTTAAGCATTATGCCTGAAAGAAACTTAAAGACACAAAAGTAATTTGAAAAACCTAACTGTGCTCACACTGATGCATACTTTGCACACAACATAGATGTGTATGTGTGTATATGTTTGTGTGTGTATGCAAATGAAAAGGCCAAGTTGGAACTGTAACTAAGTGGGTGTTAAATTAGTTAATATGACTTCACATAATTCTCCACCTCACACAAACAGCTTTATCATAACACTCTTGGTGGCTCCCAGTGACCCTGCAGGAAGGACTGGTATCATCTAGCCACCAACACTGCAAACAAAAGAGGTCTCTAAAAATGACAGGATGGCTATGCAAAATGCCAATGAAGCAGAATGCTGATAAAATCTAGGTAATGCAAGAGATAAAATGTTGGAGCCAGCACTGTGGCGTAGTGGGTAAAGCCACCACCTGCAGTGCCAGCATCCCATATGGGCACTGGTTCAAGTCCTGGCTGCTCCACTTCTGATCCAGCTCTCTGCTATGGCCTGGGAAAGCAGTGGAAGGATGGCCCAAGTCCTTAGGTCCCTCCACCTATGTGGGAGACCTGGAGGAAGCTCCTGGCTTCAGATCAGCTCATCTCCAGCCATTGTGGCCAACTGGGGAGTGAGTCAGCAGATGGAAGACCTCTCTCTCTCTGTCTCTGCCTCTCTGCCTTTCAAGTAAATAAAAAAAATCTTTTAAAAAAGAGAGGAAATGTTAATACCTACTCCAGTCTCCTCATTTTACAGATGAGTAATCAGAGGCCCAAAAAGACTGACTCTTGGGCACACAGTCTGGTGGTGGAGAGCCAGGTCAGAGCCACACCCTCCGGCATCCTTTCCTTCTTAAATCCGTTCCTGAGTAACCCCAAAGGCTCACAGTAGACAGCCAGAGACATAAACCTCAAGCACCAAACATGCAAACTTGAAAATTACAGAGGAAGTACTATTATTTTATTTAAATATCACTCTAATATTTAAATATTAGAACAAGGAAACATAGTATGAGCTCAATTTTTTAATGGCATAAAGAAAAACAGGAGACTTCAAAGAAAGGTTGTGCATGCAGAGCCACCCCCACCCTCCACTTCCTGCCCAGAGTGCCCAGGGAGCACAGTCCCATGGCTCCCTGCAGACAGGACACAACAGCGCCCGCTCCAGGAAATCGCAATGCCTGAGAAAGTGAAGCACGCCTGTCCAAAGTGCTAACATCCAGAAGAACAGCAGTGGTGTCCACGCGGTGGCGCTGAAGGACTCGTATTTGCTCTTCCTGGCAAAGAAAGGCTCGCTCTACCACTGGACACGAGGAAGCCCTGAATCTCAGCTCCATGGCCAGTGCACAGGGACGCAGAACCCTCCTACCCGGGCATCGGAAGACTAAGGCTTAGCAATGTCGAGGGACGCAGTTCCAGGAAGGGATATCTTACTGTTCCCTTAGCCAGGAGGAGATGGCTGATGGCATTGGATCACCCCAGTGCCCTCTCTCAGCACCACTTGGTCCAGCTCATCAGACTCCTACTTCTCCCTTAACCACATCATCTCTGTGCTGTAGTTTTTCTCCTTTCTCTTTCCCACCATGTCCCCTCTTCTCAGCTTAAAGAATGGACTTTGGGGGCTGACACTGTGGGGTAGCGGGTAAAGCCACCGCCTGCAGTGCCGGCATCCCATATGGGCACCAGGTCAAGTCCCAGCTGCTCCTTTCCGATCCAGCTCTCTGCTGTGGCCTGGGAAAGCAGTAGAAGATGGCCCAAGTCCTCGGGTCCCAGAACCCACGTGGGAGACCAGGAAGCTGCTCCTGGCTCCTGGCTTCAGATCAGCACAGCTCTGGCCACTGTGGCCATCTAGGAAGTAAACCAGTGGATGAAAGTCCTCCCCCACCCCCCACTCCCCATTGCCTCTGCCTCTCAGTAACTCTGCCTTTCAAATAAATAAATAAATTTTAAAAGAGAGAGAGAGAGAGAGAGAGAGAGAGAGAGAGAGAGAGAATGGACTTTGGCTTCTTCCTGCTGCTCCCCTGCTGGCCTCTAGGTGTCAGGATCTCCACTCTGGGGTGCGCGCTACTTCCTCTGTTTGGGAGGACTCCTGTGACTGCCCACTTGTGAGTTGGTTATGCTGAGACCACTGCTGGAGCTCACGCAATGCCGGCTTGATAACTTGTCTTTTCTAATTTTCATCAGTTGTATTTATTGAATCAAAACCTTGAAATCTCTTTGCCTAGAGAAACCTCTGCCTCCTTTCTCTATAATTTTTCTCCTTAGATGTAGCTTTTTAAAGCACTTACTCTCTTTCCAGAATGTTAAATGTGTTTGATTTTTTTTTTCAAATCTCATTAACCTATCAGTCATAACACCTCAAATATCACTAGCAAGCGAATTCTAATAGGACAGAGAAACATTCCCCAGTAACTTTTAGAAAGGCAATTCAATCAGCATTATAATCGCCAAACACAGGAGCACTGAGACTGGAGGGCAAGGATGTGGCACCAAACTAAACACAGGTGTTAAAGCAAAGACAGCTTAGCGGAAAGTGGGACTCCTGCCTGCGCCCAGGGTGCTGAGAGCCGTGCACACCATCTTAGCAGGGGACTGGAAAATTCTGAGGGAAAACTGAATGGGCCCAGAGAAAAAACCTAAAGATCCTGACCTTTCAAGTCTGTTTACCACCTGATCACCCAGGGAAGCCCACGCTATGTCCACAGAGCTTCCTGTCACTGTTTTTGTGCCTCGCATTTCAATAAGAACAGACTAGCAAAGACCACCAGGACTCTGAGGGAAAACTTCAGCGTGAAAAGTGAGAGCAGGGAAACAAGTAGAAGAGAAGACCCTGGAAGAAATACAGCTACTCAAGGAAAGGGGCAGAGAAACTTCGAAGTCTACGCTGAACGTCCTCCATGAGTGAACGGAACGTGATTCCTCCACGAAACAGAAATGAGAGCTGGTGTTCTGTCAAAAGGAAAAAAAGCAACGAGAGCTAAGGGAGTATTACTGAAAGCTTTAAAACATATATGAAAGCAAAAATAAATAAATAAAGTTCGGAATACTACCTCAATCAAGGAAATCCCCCAAAGTAGAACAAAAAGACAAAGAAATAGAAAATGCAAATGAATAATAAAATTATAGCATTATTTCCAGAAGTACAGCACCAAAATAATACAAATTCCATTAAGAGAGAACAGAGGGGACTGGTGTTGTGGTGCAGATTAAACCACCACTCGTGATGCCAGCATCCCATATGGGCGCCAGTTCAAGTCCCAGCTACTCCACTTCCAATTCAGCCCCCTGCTAATGAGCCTGGGAAAGCAGCAGAAGATGGCCCAGATAGTTGGGGTCCTGTCACTCATATGGGAGACATGGATGAAGCTTCTAGCTCCTGGCTTCTACCTGGCCCAGCTCCAGCTGATGCATTACTTGGGGAGTAAACCAGTGGATGGGAGATCTCCATCTCTCCTCTCTGCAACTCAAATAAATACATCAATAAATCTTTGAGCAGGGGAGGGAGGGAAACAGCAGGGAGAAATCATCAGTGAAACAGGGTCATATTATGGACAACCAAAACCCACTGACACTCAAGTCCCTTAATTTGGGCTTAGTATTACCATATAACCCATGCACACTCTCCCGCACACATTAAGTCTTCTCTAGATTACTTTTAACACCTGATATAATGTACATGGTATAGAAACAGTCACTATTCTCTCTTGTTTAGGCAGAAGTGGGGAACATACAGCCTGCAGGCCATATAAGACCTTCAAAATCATACCTTCTGGCCAAGGCAACTGCAGGTGGGACTTGAAATTCAATAAATCTATAGCAGGCTACTTTTTAAAAAGATTATATATTTTAAAGTTAAAGAAAGAGGGGAGAGAGGGTGTGAGGGAGGAAGGGGGAGAGAGGGAGAGAGAGAGAGAATATGAGTATCTTCCATCTGCTGGTTCACTCCCCAAATGGCTACAACAACCAAGGCTGGGCTGGGCCAAGCTAGGAGCTTCTTCTAAGTTTCCCAAGTGGGTACAAGGACTCAAGTACTTGGGCCATCATCCCCTGCCTTCCCAGGTGCATTAGCAGGAAGCTGAAATGAAAGTGGACAGCCAGGAATCAAACCAGCACCTGTATGGGATGCCAGCACTGCAGGCCATGGCTTAATGCGCTACACCACAGTGCCAGCCCCCTGCAGTCCAATTTTTAAATTGATAATTGTGTATGGATCCAGAACATGTTATAAATATCCAAATGGCCATTGGCAGAAAAAAAAATGTTATGCTGGAAGGAAATCATGATAAGAAAAGTCTGTACACATGCAGCACAGACACAATTTCCTTTCAAATATTTGTGAACCACACTTAGTAGAATCTGTGGATACAGAATACACAGATAAAAGACAACTTGTAATATCAGAAAAAATTCCAACCTAGTACACAAGCACTCAAGTTGAAATGGCCCACAGTGTCTCATGAACAAGGACTCACAACAGGAATAAAGATTCTGGAAATTTCCAGTAAGGGAGAAATAAGATAGAATATGCCACAAGTCAACATAAGACAGCAAAACAAAAGCAGACAGAATATGGCACACAAGATGAGCAAAGAGAAGTCCCAGGATGTCAACCGTGCTTGAAGACTAGAATCCAATCTACCCAGAGTAGAATCAGAAGGCAGAATTGCAAGGAGGCTTCCAAGGTAAGCAGTGGAACTGAGACAATGAACTTCAGCACTGAGTTCAAAAATAATTAAAGGGGCCAGCACTGTGGCATAGAAGGTTAAGCCTCCACCTGCTGTGCCAACATCCTATATGGGTCCTGGTTCAAGTCCTGGATGCTCCACTTCTGATCCAGCTCCCTGCTGATGTGCCTGGGAAAGCAGTGGAAGATGACCCAAGTGCTTGGGCTCCTGCACCCATGTGGGAGACCTAGAAAAAGTACCTGGCTCCTGGCTTTGGCCTGACCCAGCCCTGGCCATCACGGCCATCTGGGGAGTAAACTAGCAGATGGAAGATCATTGATATCTCTCTCTCTCTCTCTCTCTTTCTCTCCTTCTCTCTCTCTCCTTCTCTATATCTCTGTGTTTCAAATAAATAAATCTTTAAAAGAATAATAAAAATGACAGGCATTCAACAAGTCTGTTGAAACATTTGGGAAACAAGCAACTACCACAGGCAACTGAAAAATGAGACACTAACAGTGACAAGAATGGGACAGGCACTTGGTACAGGCTGCTAAGGATGCCCACACTGCAAATCAGAGAGCCTGAGTTTGAGACCTGGCTCGTCTAGGATTCCAACCTCCTGCTAGTGCATCTCCACCAAGTGACAGCACAAGTGGTCAAGTCCCTACTGCCCACAGGGAGACCCAGACTGAGCTCTGAGCTCCTGGCTTCAGCCTGGCCTGTCTCCAGCTGTTGCGGGCATTTGGGGAGTGAACCAGTGGATGGGAGATTCATATTCATTCTCTCTCTCTCTCTCTACCTTTTAAGAAAATATAATTTTTTAAAAAAGAGAAAGCAAAAAGTCAAGCCACAAATGGGTAAAAAAAATTTTTGAACAAGTCCAGGAATAATAAAAAGATTTTAAAAGCCCTCATCACTTAATGATTGATTTTAAGCTTGATTGATTGTCCTAGAATGTTAGAATCAATCTGCAAAGAAAAATCAGTACAAGAAAGAAAATTTATCAAATTACATTTGGCTCAAATTGATTCACTGATGTAAAATATTGACAATTAGTCATATATATTATTATTAACCAAAATCTTTGACATAAATACTTTAGGAAAATGGATGGGATAGCTAAATCCTTTTAGTGCTGATTGTTTATATACATATGTTACTCTGTTAAAAGTAAAAAATAATTTTTAAAGATTTATTTGTTTGAAAGGCAGTTACAGAAAAAGAGAGAGAGAGGTCTTCCATCTCTGGTTCACTCTCCTACCAGCCACAATGGCCGGAGCTGAGCTGATCTGAAGCCAGGAGCCAGGACCTTCCTCCAGGTCTCCCACATGCGTGCAGGGGCCCAAGGACCTGGGCCATCTTATACTGCTTTCCCAGTACACAGCAGAGAGCTGGATCAGAAGTAGAGCAGCCGGACTTGAACTGGTGCCCATATGGGATGCTGGCACTGCAGGTGGCAGGCTTTACCTGCTATGCCACAGCGCCGGTTTTTAACACTGAATAAGGAGATAGATGTTTGGCATATAGTCAAACTGCTGCTTGAGACAACCACATCCCCATCAGTGTCTGGATTCAAGCTCTAGCCCTGCTATTCCAAATTCCTACTAACATGCACCCTGGAAGACAGCAGGTGTTGGCCCAACTGATGGGGCCCTGAGACCCACATGGGAAATCCAGATTGAATTCCAGACTTATTCTCTTTCTCTCTTCCCTCCCTCACTCCTTCCCTTAGCTGCCATTAGGAGCTTGATCATAGATCATATTCACACCTGCTTCTACAAAGTGTAACTGAAGGTCATAGCTTTAGTTTCTTGTCAAAAAAACAGGATCTATGGGGCCAGCCTCCACCTGTGACACCAGCATCCCACATGGGCACCAGTTCATGCCCTAACTGCTCTTCTGTCAATCCAGCTCTCTGCAAATAGCTTGGGAAAGCAGCAGAGGATGGCCCAGGTGCCTGGGCCCCCATACCCACTTGGGAAACCTGGAAGAGGCTCCTGGCTCCTAGCTCCAGATTGGCCCAGCTCTGGCCATTGCAGTCATTTGAAAAGTGAACGAGTAGATGGAGGACCTTTCTGTCTCTCCCTCTCTCCCTCTCTCCCTCTCTCTTTCTCTCTCTCTCTCTCTGTAGCTCTACCTATCAAATAAATAAATAAAATATTTTAAAAAAAAACTTGATCTGTTTCATCTACCTAAAAGAGGGACTCCTAGTTGTTGTTTTCTTGGTTTGTTTTTTTTTTTTATTTGTTTATTTTTTGTTTGTTTTTGTTTTGTTTTTTGCACCTAATCTCTGGGGAACTGTTTGTTGTTCAGGATTTCAAACAAATTTTTAATGACAACATATTCACTTTTTTTTAACACTTTGGTTTAAAAAAAATAGAAATAACTGCCCGCATGCCACACTTCCACCATGCTCAGATCAACTCTTCCATCAAGGCTGTTTTCAATTTTCAAAATGGACTTAGAAACAATTCATTTCCAGGAGCAGATATTCCGTGCTCGGGATACCCATACCCACACAGCAGAGTCCCTAGTCCAAGTTCCAACTGCTCTGTTTCCAATCCAGCTTCCTGTTACTGCAAACCCTGAGGGGAGAGGGAAGAAGGGATGGCTCAAGTACGTGAGTCCCCACCACCCATGTGAGACAGAGTTTGAGTTCCAGGCGCCTCAGCTCTTGGAGAGTGAACCAGCAGATGGGCAATCTCTGACCGCATGTCTGTTTCTGTGTCTTTCAAATAAGTATAGAATGAGTGAACAAGCTCAAATCATATCCTCTGTCTCTCCTAGAGAGCTGGCCCTGAACATGAACATTCTAAGGTTCAGTTTTCTTATGTAAAAAGTGTGAGAAATAAACACATTTCACAGAATTGCTGTAAATGGCATTTGAAAAAGTGTGACCTAGCACAATGTCTACCTCACAGCACTTCATAAACAGCAGTCCCCGGGACCCGGGGCCAGTGTTGTAACACAACAGGTTAAGCTACTGCCTGCAACACCGGCATCCCACATGAGTGCTAGTTCAAGTCTTGGCTGCTCCACTTCCAATCCAGCTCCCTGCTGATGCACCTTGGAAAGCAGCAGAGGAAAGCCCAAGTGCTTGGGCCCCTGTGATCCACATGGGAGATCCAGATGAATTCCCTGGCTCCTGGTGTCAGCCTGGCCCAGCCCCAGCCATTGCAGCCATTTGGAGAGTGAACCAGCAGATGGAAGAACTTTTTCTCCCTATGTCTCTTGCTCTCTCTGTGTGGGGAATCCCACAGGAATCTCAAAAAGAGTCACAGATCACCGCTTACCTGAAGAGGAGATGAACTGTAGAAACACAGTAAAACATTGAGTTAAGAAGTTACCACTACCCACAAAATAAAAGTAAAGTGGGAGCTAAGGCAATGCCTAACGGCTGTTAGGGAGACACTCCTAATCATACCAAACAGATATCTCTGGTCAGTCAGATAACAGTGTGCTATGGACAATACCCTCCTACCCACACTGACTGGACAGTTCAAACATAAGCAAGGAGGAACCAGCATTGATTGGACAAGTTGGAGGATGGCAAGCTGGAGAACTGCCGAAAATGAGGATAAAAAGGGAGCCCTTGCACCACACTTCATCCTCTCGGGGATCATGGCCCAGTGTGTGTGAACCTCTGGATCTCCACACATCTGGAGCTGAAGGGGCAGCCCGTTACTCTGCACGGAGCAGGTAGCAGCACAAGCCGACCTGCAGAGCTGCCCCTGAGCTGTAACACCACTGTGTGTGTGAGTGTGTGTGTGTGTGTGTGTGGCCCAGTGCGAGCGAACCTCTGGATCTCCTCGCACGTGGAGTCAAAGAGCCAGCCTGCTAGCTTTTGCTACGCAGCACAAGGTGACGACGGGATCAAGAGGCCATCGGGAGCTGCTGCGATGCTGCCCAGCTGCTGTCTGACCAGTGGAGCTGCTGCCTCACCCCCTCGCCTGGAGTCCTTATCAGCCTGCTGCTGGAGTTGACCGCAGAGCCCGCAGAGCTGGGCCAGGCCTCTCAGCAGGGGACATCTCCAACTTCTCACCAGCCATCCGCCTGGAACCTCAAGCCTACTGCCCAGAGTGATAACCTGCCACGACTTCCCTCCTGTAAGTAACTGGTCCGAGTTCCGTCGTGCTGGGACACTGAACTCTGGACACTGGACACTCCCCGCAGGAGAAACACATTCGTGACAGTGATGCGAGCCTAGATACGTAGCAAACCAATGTCATGACTCTTTGCTGTGCTTGTAGTGTTCATTGTGATAGTACTTAAGATTATTTTAATAGTGTTTGTTGTGACTTGTGGTATAATATCGATTGCCTGGCAGACAAGTGATATTGTTAAGATTGGGTAGGTGTAGTTAAGTAGTTAAGTGGTTAAGTCAAGTAGTTAAGTGGTTAAGTTATGTAGTTAAGTAGTTAACCATTTAAGTCACCTTAAATAGTAGTGTTAAGTTTAGTGATGAGTGTATTAAAGAGGATAGATTGATAAGTATATTGATACTGATAAGTGTATTGACCTCAATGGGTATGCTGATGAGTAGTGTGATAAAAAAAAAAAAAACCCTGGTGTGTCCCGGTGTGTGAATAATAAAATCTCTCATTGGAAAAATAGTATTGGGTCCTGGTGTTCCTTTCTTCCCTGTGACTGATAAGTCGTAAGTCACACTTGCTACTGTTGAGCTATGTGACAGTAGGCGCTCACGACACTCTGTCACTCTGCCTTTCCAACAAATAAATAAATCTTTTAAAATAACTAAATAAATAGATGGCAGGTCCTTTCACCAAGAATACAAAGGCATGACTTGGCCTGATCTATGATCCAGCTTCCAAAATGCCAAAGCCATGCCATGAGTTCAAAAATCACCACAGAATTCACTGTTTCTAAAGTTTTATGTCCCCTATAATCTTTTTTTAAGATTTATTTATTTTATTTGAAAGGCAAAGTTAGACAGAAGCAGAGACACAGAGAGAGAGAGAGAGAGAGAGTCTTCCATCCGCTAGTTCACTTCCCAGTTGGCCTCAGTGGCTGGAGCTGCATTGATCTGAAGCCAGGAACCAGGAGCTTCCTCCCAGTCTCCCACATGGGTGCAGGGGCCCAAGCACTTGGGCCATCTTCTACTGCTTTCCCAGGCCACAGCAGAGAGCTGGATCAGAAGTAGAGAGCTGGGACTCAAACCAGCACCCACAGGTAATGCGGGCACTGCAGGCAGCAGCTTTTACCAGCTACGCCACAGCACCAGCCCAGCTCCCTACAGCCCCAGTTCCCTATATTCTTACCTCCATGCAGGCCTCCTACACAGGCAAACAATCGAAGCAAGGCAGCCAGGGGCTCTGTGTTTCTAGCAGCATCTACACTGTAAGACACCCAGTAAGAGAGCTCCTGCTCATTCCCTGAAATTCTGCTTATTTTGTCCTCAAAGAAAAGTAAAGAAGTTCCTAAATCAAAACCCAACCTCTTCAACAGAAGTGGCCTTGGCCACACACTACTCCCTTTCTCCATCATCCTGAAGAACCCACACAACTCTGCAAACCATTTCCAGGGCAAGCATAGTCATGTGCCTTTGTAGTCACACTGAACCTCACCAGTAACCAAAACAGCCACAGATTATATTTACATGAAACAACTATACAAGGACAAGCACTGTGGCACTGCAGGGTAAACACCCCTTGCAATGCTGACATCGCAGGTCAAAGTGCCAGTTTGAGTCCCAACTATTCCACTTCCAATCCAGCTCCCTGCTGATGTGCCTGGGAAGGCATCAGAAGATGACCCAAGTACTTAGGCTCCTGTCACCCATGAGGGAGACCAGGATGGAGTTCCTGGCTCCTGGCTTTGGACTGGCCCAGACTTATCTGTTACAGCCATTTGGAAGTAAATCAGCAGATGAAAGATATCCCTCCCTCCCTGCCCCCCTCGTCTTTCAAATAAATAAATCTTATAAAAGAAACTACAACACCTACCCTGTTGTAGCACTGTTCTAAGTATGTTTTCAACTAACAACTTAGTTTATCTTCATAAGCAATTCGATAGATAAGGCACGACTGTTATTTTACAGAGAAGGAAATGAAGCTAGGAGATGTTAAATAAACCACCAAGACATGCTGCTTTCTTGCCTACTTCAAAGACCCTAGTTAGAGTGGCTTTATTTTAGGTCTTTCTGCACATATACTATAAAGAACAATAATATCAGCAAATCTATAGGTCCAGACAGATGGAAATAATTGCTCCACTGCAAAATTTATATGGCTCCATGGAAGCTTTAAAGTCCAGTGGGCAGCGGCTAGGCTGTGGAGTCAGATTGACTTGGATCAAATCCCAGCTCCATAAACTGTATGTCACTAAGTAGGACTCACCTCCATGTCCACATCTCTAAAACAGGAATTGGAACACTCGAGATATTCAAAAAGTTCATGGAAAATAAGTATCAGGGAGAAAAAACTATGCATGGTTTTTAAAGATTTTGCATCAAAAGAAATTTTTCTTTTCATTCCACTTTCCATGAAGTTTGTGAGGTACTCTCATAGTTCATAAGAATTACAGGGCAACTTGAATAAAGATCATTTGGGCAAAGCACCAGTAAGCTATAGCTTTTATGACTTGAAGTTATAATTGTTTTTGTTATGTACAATTATTTTTCTGTGAGAGACTTTCAAATATTGAACAAAAAAAAAATAAAGTTTCTAGACAAAACCCAATGAACATGCCCTGGCAATGGGCTCAGCAGCTAAGACACCGCTTGGGACACGTACATGCCAAATCAAAGTGCCTGATGCAAGTCTCAGGTCCACTTTCAGATTCCAGCTTCCTGCTGGTGTGCACCCTGGGCAGCAGCAGGTAACAGACCAATCCTCGGGACCCTGCCAACCATGGTGGGGCTTGGGGCAGAATTCTAGGTTCCTGGCTTCAGCCTGGTCCAGACCCAGATGTTGTTAGCATTTAGGGAGTGAACTAATATATAGACTCACTCTCTCTTTCTTTCTCTCTCAATCCAAATAAAATAAAAATCAATGAATATTTTTAAAAAGAAATCTAGTAAGCAAAGACTGATTCAAACTTTGAAAATTAAAACATTAGGGTTCAACACTGTGGCATAGCAGGTAAAGCCACCACTTGTGACACTGACACCCCATATGAGTGCTAGTTCAAGTCCTGGCTGCTCCACCTCTGATCCATACTCCTGGGAAAGCAGAAGATCACCCAAATATTTGGATCGTTGCCACCCATGTGAAAGAGCCAGATGCAGTTCCAATCTCTTGGCTCTGGCCTGGCCTAGCCATGGCTGTTTTGGCCACTTGGGGAGTGAACCAGCAAGCAAAAGATCCGTCTTTCTACCTCTGCCTTTCAAAAAATAAATAGTTTTAAAAACAAAAGAAAGTATAACACTAGAATAGTATAACAATTCAGTGTCTATGTAACTGTTCTAGGCATGACATAAACAAATTGTTACAGGTCTAAGGGTCATAAACCTTAACTTCATAGAAGCAATAAATGACAGTGTTTCAAAATAACTGACTTGGCCTTTTAAATAAATCTTTTATCACTGGAAACTACCATTCTATTATTTACTGAAAAGGCAAAGAGGAGAGCATAGCACAACAGACTCTGTCTCACCAGTCCCATGTGCTAGGATAGTGCGCTTGTGTCAGTGATCATTCCTCTCTTTCCAGACTGTTTTTCTCTGATCCCATGAACTGGGTGTGGGCCTGTGATGTTCTCTGGCACTGTAACATGAGTAGTGTGTGATGTGTTTATGTCCTAGGCAGAAGCATTGAGTTACCAGGATGAGACTCTCTGGAACTCCATCCACCTTCCTTGAGGCCACAGAAGCTCAAGTTGAATGAGGAGAAAGACAGGTTAGTCAGGCAGATAAGGCCTGCGCCACAGCTCACTTAGCTAATCCTCTGCCTGCGGCACCAGCACCCCGGGTTCTAGTCTCGGTTACGGCGCCAGATTCTTTCCCGATTGCTCCTATTCCAGTCCAGCTCTCTGCTGTGGCCCAGGAAGGCAGGGGAGGATGGCCCAAGTGCTTGGGCCCTGCACCTGCTTGGGAGACCAGGAGGAAACACCTGGCTCCTGGCTTTGGATTTGCGTAGCACACCGGCCACAGCACGCTGGCCGTAGCGGCCATTTGTGGGGTGAACCAATGGAAGGAAGACCTTTCTCTCTGTCTCTCTCTCTCTCACTCTAACTCTGCCTGTCTAAATAAATAAATAAATAAATTTTTTTAAAAAAATTATTATTTTGGCCAGTGCCGCAGCTCACTTGGCTAATCCTCCACCTATGGCGCCGGCACCCCAGGTTCTAATCCCATATGGGCTCCAGATTCTGTCCCAGTTGCTCTACTTCCAGTCCAGCTCTCTGCTGTGGCCCAGCAAGGCAGTGGAGGATGGCCCAAGTGCTTGGACCCTGCACCTGCATGGGAGACCAGAAGGAAGCACCTGACTTCGGATCGGGCCGTCTGGGGGGCGAACCACTGGAAAAAGTAGACCTTTCTCTCTCTCTCTCCCTCTCTCTCTCTCTCTCTGTCTAACTCTGCCTGTCAAAAAAAAAAAAAAAAAACCCTATTTTTTTTAAATATCACTTGGTTCTTAAAGGGTTGAGAAATGATGGGCATATTTAATAAACTTTCAGTAAAAACCCTTAATGTTTTAAGCATTAAGAAGACCCACCCCTGCTAATGTGGGTCAGGGTTGTCTGGATAGACGAACAGCATTTATTTTTTTTTCCTCCAAAGAAACCTGTTATTTAATGAGTACAAATTTCATAAGTATAACTTTAGGAATATAGTGATTCTTCCCACCTCCTCCTCCCTCTCCCATCCCCAGTCGCATTCTCCACTAAAATTCATTTTCAATTAACTTTATACACATAAGACCAACTCTATACTAAGATTTCAACAATTGTGTGCACACACAGAAACTGTTTGAGAACAAGTTTTACAGTTAATTCTCATAATAAAATTCATCGAGGAAAGAAGTTCTGCATGGGAAGTAAGTGCACAGTGACTGCTGTTGTTAATTTAATAATTAACACTCTTATGTATGATGTCAGTGATCACCTGAGGCACTTGACACAAGCTGTCAAGGCTGTGGAAGCATTTTGATCCACAATATCCATCAGTATTTAGACAAGGCCATAGCAAAGTGGAAGTTCTCTCCTCCCTTCAGAGAAAAGCACATCCTTCTCTGATGGCCCCTTCTTTCCACTGGGGTCTCTCTCACAGAGATCCTTCATGTAGGACATTTATTTACCACAATGTCTTCGCTTTCCATGCCTGAGATGTTCTCATGGGCTTTTCAGCCAGACCAGAATGCCTTAAGGGCTGATTCTGACCTTTTTCTCTCCGTTCACTTTCAGTCATTGTGCATTGTATTGGTGAGATGTGTTTCTTGTATCCAGAAAATAGATAGGTTTTGTTTTTTAATCCATTCAGCCAGTCTATATCTTTTAAGTAGAGAGTTGAGGCTATTTACATTCTAGATGATTATTGATAAATAAAAATTTTGCCTTGCCATTTTTCTATAAATATTCCCATTTTTTTCTTTGGTTTCCTTTGTACTTTTCCTGGGTGATTTCCTTCCTTTACCTTCTTTCACAGTGATGACCACATTTCTGTGTGCAGCACCTCCTTAAGCATCTTTTGCAGGGCTGGATAGGTGATGACAAATTCTTTCATTTCTATTTTTTATGGAAGGTCTTGTTTTACCTTCATTCATGAATGAGAGCTTTGCAGTGTGTAGTATTCTGGGTTGACAGCTCTTATCTCTTAAGATTTAGAATGTATCTTGCCATTCTCTCCCAGCCTGTAGGGTTTCTGAAGAGAAATCTGCATGAGTGTCATTGGAGATCCTCTGAAAGTAATCTGGCATTTCTCTTGTGCATATTTTAGAATATTATCTTTATGTTTTACTGTGGAGAGTTTGATTACAATGTGTCATGGTGAATATCTTTTCCGGTCATGTCTATTATAAGTTCTACATGCTTCTTGTGCTTAGATGTCCCTTTCTTTCTCCAAATTAGGGAAATTTTCTGTTATTATTCCACTAAAAAGGCCTTCTAATCCTTTCTTTCCATGCCTTCAGGAACTCCTAGAAGCTGTACGCTGGGTTGTTTGATAATACCCTGTCAATTCCCAACAGTGTTCAGTTTTCCAATTTTTTTTCTTGTGTTTGTTCTGACTGTATATTTTCCTGTGCTTTGTCTTCTAAGTCAGATATTCTTTCTTCTGCTTCACCAATTCTGTTGTTAAAGCTTTCCACTGCATTTTTTATTTTTTCTATTGAAATCTTCATTTCAAGATTTCATTTTGATTTCTCTTTAAGACCTCAATTTCATGGGAGAAATTTTCTTTCATTAGTTCGTCCAGTTGATTCTGATTACTTCTAAGCAATCCTATGATCAATTTTTTGAATACCATTTCTGGCATTTCTTCCATCTCATCATCTTCACAATCTAGTACTGAAGTGTTGTGTTCTTTTGAGGGTATCATGTTGTCTTCCTTATTCCTGTTTCTTGAATTGGTGCATTTATTATTCAGCATTTGTGGAGATACTCGTTGGTTTGTGTTTTTTTTTTTTCTTTCTTTCTTTCTTTTTTTTTTTTTTTTTTTTTTTGACAGGCAGAGTTAGACAGTGAGAGAGAGAGAGAGAAAGAGAGACAGAGAAACGTCTTCCTTTCCATTGGTTCACCCCCAAAATGGCCACTATGGCTGGCGAGCTGTGCGGATCCGAAGCCAGGAGCCAGGTGCTTCCTCCTGGTCTCCCATGGGGTGCAGGGCCCAACCACTTGGGCCATCCTCCACTGCCTTCCCAGGCCACAGCAGAGAGCTGGACTGGAAGAGGAGCAACTAGGACAGAACTGGCGCCCCAACCAGGACTAGAACCCGCTGTGCCAGGGCCGCAGACAGAGGATTAGCCAAGTGAGCCATGGCACCGGCCTGTTCTTTGTTTTTTTGCTGTGGAGGCTTTTATCTCTGGGCGATGTCTGTGTGAATTAGTGGTGTGTCTGCTTTCAGAGAATACCTAGAGGCATGTAGTGTGTGGCCAAGGAGCTCTGCTCAGTGCTCCAGGGTGAAGGGCATGTCTGGTGTTGCCCAGCCAGGTTTAGCATGGTAAATTTCTTTCTTTTTTTTTTTAAACAGAGGGGAGGTTTGTTCTTGTTGTTGGTGTAGACTCAGCTGAACTCCTCTCCTCAGAGACCAGTGCTTGGGTGCTAGCCCCAGTGGGTATATTATTTATCCACTCTACCACAAGGACCACACAAAGGATCTGTGCGGTCCTCAGTGTAAGCTCAGATTCCCCAGAAATGTCCCTTACCAGGTAACCAGGGATCCCTGATCTGGTGGAAACTCCCACAGTGATACCCAAAGTCCCAGCCACACCCTGAGTCCTCCCACACAGCCTTCCACAGTCACCAGCATCCAGCCCCCTCTCTGTTCTCCCCACAGACTCAGGAGACTCTACTCTGCTCATTGCTGAGTGCAGACAAGAGCTGACGCAGCTGTTATGTATGTCCAAAATGATGCCTGCTCTCTATCAGCTTGTTATAGGATACAGTTGCAGGGTGACTGGGAGAGAGAAAACGTGCCCACCCCCCTTGTTTTTTCTCTTCTAGTTTGCCAGGTATGCTATCCCCCATGGGGCTCCAAGCCGGATTCCCTCTAGGCTTTTCCTGCAGCTTTTTTGCCTGTGGCTTGGGCTGCTGCAGTCTGGTCTCATCTCACTCTCCAACGCTGGTGCTAAGGCTCTTGCCTGCTGGGGTCCTGAGTTGTGCATGTCCTCGCCCTCCACATGGGTCCACTGTGTCCCTCCAATTTGCGGTTTCCTCTGCTGTTTTCTCCCTAACTCTTCCCTGAGACTGCACTCGTTCCACTTTTTTTAAACTTTTTTTTGACAAAGTTAGACAGTGAGAGAAAGAGAGAGACAGAGAGAAAGGTCTTCTTTCCGTTGGTTCATCCCCCAAATGGCCGCTACAGCCGGCATTATGCCAATCCGAAGCCAGGAACCAAGTGCTTCCTCCTGGTCTCCCACGCAGGTGTAGGCACCCAAGCACTTGGGCCATCCTCTACTTCCCTCCTGGGCCAAGCAGAGAGCTGGACTGGAAGAGGAGCAACCGGGACTAGAACAGGCACTCATGTGGGATGCCGGTGCCGCAAGCAGAGGATTAACCAAGCGAGCCACGGAGCCGGCCAAAACTATCCCTTTTTTAAACTATCTTCTCCTAGACTAGAACAGCAAGCTCCCTTTCTACTCCACCATCTTAATCCCTCCTCAGAACATTTATCTTTTTAACTCTCCAAGAAGAAAGAGTTATGGTGACTTTCCACTGCTTACCCACTCATCACAGCACCATAAAGAGATTTTAAAAACATTTTTTTAAGATTTTACTTATTATTTGAGAAGCAGAGTTACAGAGAGAGAGAGGGAGAAACAGAGAGAAAGGTCTCCCATCCACTGGTTCACTCCCCAAATGGCCACAACAGCTGGAGCTGGGCTGATCCAAAGCCAGGAGCCAGGAGCTTCCTCCAGATCTCCAACATGGGTGCAAGGGCCCAAGCACTTGGACAATCTCTCACTGCTTTCCCAGGCCATTAGCAAAAAGTTGATCAGAATAGGAGCAGCCAGGACATGAACCAGTTCTCATATGGGATGTTGGCGCCACAGACAGAGGCTTAGCCCACTACACCACAATAGCAGCCCCAACAGCTAAAATTCTAATTCACATACGAACCCACTGAAGAGATAAGTAGATATCAGGACTTGAAAAGCTGAAATGATCACAGAACAGGACCCAGCCTAAGGCTTCAAAGCAACCTTTCAGCCGGCGCCACGTCTCACTTGGCTAATCCTCCACCTGCGGCACCAGCACACCTGGTTCTAGTCCCAGTTGGGGCGCCGGATTCTGTCCCGGTTGCTCGTCTTCCAAGCCAGCTCTCTGCTGTGGCCCAGGAAGGCAGTAGAGGATGGCTCAAGTGCTTGGGCCCTGCACCCCATGGGAGACCAGGAGAAGCACCTGGCTCCTGGCTTCAGATCAGCACAGTGTGCTGGCTGCAGCAGCCATTAGGAGGCAAACCAACAGAAGGAAGACCTTTCTCTCTGTCTCTCTGTCTCTCTCTCTCTCTCTCTCTCTCACTGTCTAACTCTACCTGTCAAAAAAAAATAGTAAACAAAAAGCAACCTTTCATAAGAACAGCTTGCCTGTTGCTAGAATGACAGGATAAGTCATATCTGCTCTCACCCCCCACAAAACACAAGCATCTCCCAAGTCCCATGTTTGCTGGCTCAGTCACACAGGCAACTGGAACTCTCTGGGATAAATCAAAATTGACCTGCCACAAAATGCTGCAGGGTTCAGCATGAAAATCAAAAAACACTTCTAACACAGCTAGATGGAGTTCGAAAATCCTGGTCTGGAAACAGGCTCCACTTGATGTGACAGGTTCCTGAAAAGCTGCATGTAGATCTGTTTCAGGTGCACAAAACACTTCATCTGTATATAAAAAAGAACATTTCATTTTATATTTTTAAATATATGTATGTATGTGCATATAGATATATATGTGTGTATTCATATATGTGTATGTGTATATAGAGACAGATATAGATATAGTATGTGGCTTTTTAAATGCAAATTAAAAGAGTACCTATAGCAAAAATCTTTGCACAATGACTAATCATTTTCTAATATCCCTGAGTTAATGTCAGGATTTGTACCATTTGCCCTATTTTATAACTTTACATAAATGTCTAGGGATCAATTGCTTTAATAAAGCCATCCAACTGCCAAAGTATTTTAAAAAGCAGTCACCTCAAGTGAAAACCCACAGGACCTTGAGAATGCCGTTTTTAATCACTTGATTTCTGCCTCTAGTGCGTGTCAACAGATGGAGGGAATACATCAGCTCCCCGTCCAAGGCCAGGGTTTCAGAAGGAAAGCTCCTGGGGCTCTGCGGGAGGCTGGGCACACGCCCTCGGGCAAGTTCTTTAACCTCCCCGAGGCTATTTTCTTATTAGCAGATGGTATGTGGTGTGGGAGAGGGAATAATAACCCAGATAATCTCTACAGTCACTCACAGATGCAAAGACTCTTTAGAATTAAATGAGGAATTTGACATCTACTCTCAGCACAGGTAGCAAGAGGGCAGGTTGGAAGGACAACAGGATTTCTGGGTGTGAGGAGCGGAGAATGCATCGTTGTTGTTCTGAAGTACCCCTCCAAGTTTTTACTTGGTGAGTGCGTACTTTATCCTGCACCTAGAGTGCCTACCCCCTTACCAAGTCTTTTTAGGCAGTCTCTTCATGCTTCCAGGGCTGACATGACGCAGAGCTCCCGCCCTGATCATCAGAGTAGGGTGATTTCAGTAAAACAAGGGAGATAAAAGACCAGAAAGAAAATACACTCACCAATAACATGCATAAATGTGTCTTGTTCTCACATTATCTACTACGAGTTGGCAGCTGCAGTGGCAGGACTTCATTTCTGCAATATGTTTACATGCTCATGGAGAAAAAACCGCAGCAGACAACACTATAGTGGGCAAGTGAAGAGCAGAGGTTGTGGGGCCAGCGCCGTGGCTCACTTGGTTAATCCTCTGCCTGCGGTACTGGCATCCCATATGGGTGCCGGGTTCTAGTCCCAGTTGCTCCTCTTCCAGTCCAGCTCTCTGCTGTGGCCCGGGAGGGCAGTAGAGGATGGCCCAGGTCCTTGGGCCCTGCACCCGCATGAGAGACCAGGAGGAAGCACCTGGCTCCTGGCTTCAGATTGGTGCAGTGCCGGCCGTAGCCACTATTTGGGGAGTGAACTAGTGGAAGGAAGACCTTTCTCTCTGTCTCTCTCTCACTGTCTGTCAAATTAAAAAAAAAAAAAAAAAAAAAAAAAAAAAAAAAAAACGAGCAAAAGAGCAGAGGTTGTTAAGATCAGCAACAAATCCGCAGTGGTTCATGGGGAACCCTGATTCATTCTGGCTTCATTTCTAACTTTATTGATAGAAAAACACGAAAGCCCAAAGTAAACAGCTCAAAGAAGCTCTCACAAAACAAAACATGCCAGGGACATGAACTTGATGGGCGTCTTCCATTGTGGAAGTTGTGAAGTTTATGAGAGCCTGTTTATCTCATCTGACCTCAGCTCTCATTCTTCCCTGGAGCCACTCGGACTCTGCCGCTTCCTCATCTCCCAACCTTGATGCATCCTGTCCTCTCAGCCTGAAGTGGGAGCTTCCTGCCCCCTCCCTTTTGCCTGGGTAACTCCTGCTCAACGCTCCGACTTCTTTCTCCAGGAAGTCCTCTCCGGCACTGCAGGGCTGAGTCGGGCGCTCACCCCATGCACATGTGCTGAACGGCCTTCCCACTCACCCGTATGACCCCAGGACAGCACACACCTGCGGGGTTGTGTGTGGGCCTTCCCCAGCACCCACAGTGGGCCTAGCCCACAGAGCTCAACAAGTATTAGTCAATGGATGTCGTGAGCTACTCCTCCCTAACTATCAACAGTTTACCATGGAGTCTGTCAAAGGACTCTTGCCTCTTTTTCTCCAAGACAAAACAAAACAAAGCTGAAAAACAAAGCAATGTGTTTGGCAAAATGTTCTGTTTCCTTGACAAATAGCACAGGCAACGTGCTAAGAACGAGCCATGGTCCAGTAAGACGCTCAGGAACGACCTTCTTTCCCTTTTCCCCCTTCATCCTCACCTCATGTCCTCCTCATCTCCTTGCAAAGATCCCTGAAATGGAAACTTCATACACCACTGTTCAAAATACTCTTAAAAAAACTTGCCCCAAAATTTGTTACGAGAAACAAAAGGGCTGCTATTTATGTAATGAGCCCTGAAAATAATGTGGGTCAAAGCATAAACAGCTCATCAGAGGAGCCAGCGTCATGGAACGACAGGTTAAGCTGCTGCATGAAACACAGGGATCCACGTGAGCACCAGTTCATGTCCCGGCTGTTCCGCTTCTCATCGAGCTCCTGCTAATTGTCTAGGAAAGTAGTGAAGGTTGGCCTCAGTGCTCGGGCCCCTGCCACCCACAGGGGAGACCCGGATAGAGTTCCAGCTCCAAGTTCCATCATAGCCCAGCCCTGGCTATTGTGCCATTTGGAAAGTGAACCAGCAAATGGAAGACCTTTCTCTCTCTGTCTCTTTCTCTCTTTCTTTGTCTCTCTCTCTCTTCTTGTAGCTCTGCCTTTCAAATAAATAGATTTTTTTAAAGGCTCATCAGAGAAGACAAAGATGGTGAGATTTGCCACCTAAATATGTA
Source organism: Oryctolagus cuniculus (assembly GCF_051225735.1). NCBI lineage: Eukaryota > Metazoa > Chordata > Mammalia > Lagomorpha > Leporidae > Oryctolagus > Oryctolagus cuniculus. The sequence continues at coordinate 26,566,688 of NC_142878.1, read as the reverse complement.
CAGCCTCCAACCACTTCTCCCCAACTTTCTGCTACCACCAGCCCCTCTCTGCTTCAACCCTCAACCCAGTCTCAAGGGTAAAGTCCATTTTCAAGACCGCCACATGTGAACCACTGGACATGTCCAGTCCTGTCACTTCACTCTTCTGTCCAAAGCTCCCTAACAATCCCCATTTCTTTAGTTTTCTTTTCAACATTTCTCATGAACATACTCTATGTTTTTCTAAGTTCTTATTTTCTTTCTATTCCCTCTCACTAAAATGAAAATGTAAGCCCCAAAAAGCTATCCTTTTTATTTATTTGGGATGTAGAGTTACAGAAAGAAGCAGAGACAGAGAGAGAGGTCTTCCATCTGATGATTCACTCCCCAGATGGCCACAATGGCCAGAGCTGCACCAATCCAAAGCCAGGAGCCAGGAGCTTCTTCCAGTTCTCCCACATGGGTGCAAGGGCCCAAGGACTTGGGCCATCTTCTACTGCTTCCCCGGGCCATAGCAAAGAGCTGGATTGGAAGTGGAGCAGCCGGGACTAGAACTGGCGCCCATGTGGGATACCAGAACTTCAGGCCAGTGCTTTAACCCACTGCGCCACAGTGCAGGTCCCAGGAGCAGGTTTTTATCTTAGCAGTTAAGATGCCCACATCCCACACCAGAACACCTGCATTTGATGGCCAGCTCCAGCTCCTGATCCCCACTTCCTGCCAATGCTGGCCCTGGAAGGCAGAGGTGCTCTCTCAAGTAACTGGGCTCCTTCTACCCACGTGGAAGACACGGGTTGAGTTCCCAGCTCCCAGATTCACGCCCATCCCAGAGCCAGCCCTGCCTGTTGTAGGCAAGCATTTGGGCAATGAAACAATGGATGTGAAGCACACTTCTTTATCTAACTCTCTACCTCCCTCTCTCTGCTTCTCAAGTAAACATCTTTAAATAATAGCACCTGACACAGAGTAGGTATGTAATAAATATATTGAATAAGCAGATGAATGAATGAAAAGTAAAAATCATTACTGTAATATCCCAAAATAAAATTACTTGAATTCAATTTAAGTCTTCCACCAGACCATTTCACATTAACCAATCAACAAAGCTACATGAGTCAACATGGGTTTTTGTAAGCACTCCACAATTGTGTCACCAGAATGATCGCTAACAATCAGGGTGATGCAGGTAATTCTTGTTGTTGCTTGCTATCAATAAATCAACCTGGACATAATGATTGGTTTCCAATACACAGTTTCAAGTCAATGTGTGGTTTCTGTTCTCAGCTTGACCATCTTGCTTTCTCAAGAAGTCATTCATTTTGCCTGATCGTGCCCCTACTCTGTGTAATTAGGTATTCCAAACATTCCTCACTTTCCTCAAGCTTTCTGTCCCATTCACCATTGGCAGAGAAGAGAAGCCATCATATCTTTCCTATCCATTTTCAAATGTATGTGATCAGCAACAGAAAGGCTCACAACTACGGGTCACACCCCCCTAAGTCCACACTCTGCAGTGTGAATGTAGAGGTCTCCCCACCAAGAAGGGGTCAGTCCCCTGTATCTGGACTAACCTTGGGACTTGCTTTGTCTAGCAACATGCAGCAAAAGATTGTTCACCTCCAGGGAGCTGAGCACACTTCTGCTCACTCTACTGAAACCCTGTTTATTCTCTAATGAACAAAGCAGGGCTACCCTATTGCACATGTGGAACAGAACTGAGTCTTCCCAGTCAAGGTCATTCTAGTCCAGCCATCCACCAGCCACTCTAGGGGCAATGGCAGATACATAAGTGAGTCCCGCTGGGAGCCAAAGAGCCATTCATCTACGCTCAACCCAAGTTGCTAGTGCACAGAATCATATGATACATAAAGAATTTGAAGCTAGTAAGCTCAGGGGTGGTATTTTCCCAGTCAAAAGTTAAATCATTCACAGTTCCAAAAAGACAAATACCATATGTTCTCTCTGATCGGTGGTAACTAATAGAGTACCTAAAAGGTAATCTTTAGGAGTGAAATTGATACTTTGTGATGTGATGATTTTGAACAGCCCTTTGTCTTGACTGTTGAGGAACATTTTTTGTTTGTTTCTGGTTTTTTGTTTTTTCTTCATATTATTTGTTGAACTCTCCATTTAAGATAGGGCTAAACTTTTGAGTACAAAGTTAACTGACAATAGATCTTTTTGAAAAATAAGCATGGGAATGGGAGAGAGGGGAGGAAGAAGGGTGGGAATACGAGCAAGAGAGAGGCAGGGTGGGAAGAAACACTATTTCCTAAATCTGTATATATGAAACCCATGAGTTGGTATTCCTTAAATAAAAATTGTTTAAAAAAGCTAAATCATAAATTTACCAACTTTTTCCTCTACTTGTTACTTTCATTCTTGTCTCAAGCAGTGGTGACTCAACTTCCCGAGTGCTTTCTTCAAAGCACACTCTCTTCCTCCTGGAACGCCTTCCGCCTCTGGTCTACTTGGGAAACTTAGACTAAGTCTCAGCTCAATGCTGCCTCCACAATCTCCCTTCCCAGTGCCTGCTACCTCCCTCTCCTCTTTGAACTCAGAGCACACACACACACTTCCATCCACTACAAAGGACTACCAGTTCCCACAAAGGTTCTGATTACGTTTCACTCCTCTCTGTAGCCCAGGATGCGGCCTCCTGCTTGTCAAGGAGGAACGGCTCAATAATTATAAGGGAGCACCAAACGCTTTGACACCTCTCGTTTCCATCACCTCGTCTCCACACGCACTACCTCTGCCGTCATCCGCCCCACCACAAGTGACGTGGGTAATTCCTTGTGCCCGGGCCAGTCTTGTCTGGTACTCCCACAGCAGACCACCAACACCTTCAACACACTATCAGTGCTTTTCCAACAAAACTTTCGACTCTTTTAAGGCAGAAACCATCTACTCTTCATTTTTGTACCTGTCCCTATCTGATAGCCTATTTTTAAAAAATGTCTGCATTTGTTTATTTGTTTGTAAGGTAGAGCAAAAAAGAGATTTTTCCTTTGATGATTCATACCCCAAATGGCCACAAGCCAGGGCTGGGCCAGGCCAAAGTCAGGGGCCCAGAACTGCACACTGGTCTCCCACATGGATGGTAGGGGCCCAAGTCCTTGGAACATCACCCACTGCCTTCCTAGGCACATTAGCAGGGGGATGGGCTGGAAGCTGCACTCTGATATGGAATGCAAGCATTCCAAGTGGAGGCTTAACCCACTGTAATACAGTGCCAGCCCCCTAATATCCTATTACTAACAGGTGGCTAATTTACAATGAAACTAATTTTAATAGTAAAAAAAAGTTCTATTTTCTGGAAACAAACTTTAATTCCATATAACTGCCTTTCTAATAAGCTGTTGATAACTCTCAATAAATTATGAGTACTCTACCAAAGATAGGGAACATCTGGCCAGAAGCCCATATAAGGCCCCTGAAAACATTTGGTCTGGTCTTGCCAAGGCGACCACAAGAGGGAGAAACTCAAAATCCACTACATCTACAGAGGGCTACGTTTTAATTCTGCACTTTCATATGGCCTGCAAATGATGTTATAAATATCCACATGGTTCCCAGCGGAACAAAGCTTCCCCTCCCCTGCCAGACTCCACTACGTGTGGGAGGGGAAGAAACCAACTCTTGCCATTCAGTTTTCTAGAGCAACACTGGGACTGCACTGCCTCACTCACAGCCCAAGTGAAGTGCACACTGCCAATGCATCTGCTCTGCAGCATTCAACATCTGGAGAATGCGAGGACGTCAGTAGAAGAGAGGTCGTGCCACGAACTGTCCCTAAGAGTTGGCAGTTCGAGGATTAACATTGCGGTGCTGGGATTCTGCCCTTGGTGCTCAACAGCATTATTAGCAGTGGCTACAAAGATGCAGAGAGCAGCTTGATCAAATTCATGAAGCTGAAATGAAGACCGGTGCTCTTGAATTCTCCCATTCATTTTAGAAAATATGAATTGTATGCTTAACTATTAGAAGGGAACTTCAAAAAGTTTATGGAAAAAATTAAAGATAAATTTATGTTGCTGAAAAAAAATTTTGAAACCCATGCATCATTCTTTCTTCCTAGGCATTTCCCATCAACTTTCTGAAGCCCTCTCCCCAGCACCCGTGCAGTGTTGCAAGTCTCAGGATACAGCAAGGGGGAAAAATACTGAGAGTCATAGGAAGACGCTCCAGTAATCACCTCCACACAGGGACACCAATTAGGACAGCGATGCCCTCACCACGGCACCCTCGCAAGAGCCACAGAAGCCAAACTAAAGACCACAGTGCTTGGCCATAGTAGAATAACGGTAATAGTACAACAGGCACTGTAGCAAGCAGGAAGGAAAGCATGCCCGGTCACACCTTCCCCAGCGCCACAGAGTGGGGAGATGCCTCACCTCACCTCCTGCCCAGAAGAGAAAGGGGGGAACTAAGTACACAAAGACTGGAGATCCAGCCTTGCCACAGTTAAAGCCAGGGTCTGACAGGGCCTCCCCTATCTGCAGGACCACAATTGGAGCCCCCAGGTGGCCTCTGCCACCCCACCCCCAACCGCCCGCAGAGGACAGACCAAGACTGCAGCCCGGAGGAGCAGAGCGAGAGAGGGGGGCTCTGCACCATGGCTGGAGCCCAGAGCTCACTCAGTGCTGCCCTGAGCCCCAGCACCTGATGCAGCCCAAAGGCCTCTCCCCAATCCCAGCCAGACTGAGCCTCCAGACCCGCTGGGCACCGGGCAGAGACCGGCCCCTCCTGAGACCACACTCGTGGTAGCGTCGGTCACCACCAGTCTCCAAAGGGCCTGGCATGCACCTGCGAGACTAGGCAGGGCCTGGAGACTTGAGAGCCGGGTGTGTCACCGCCCAGTGCCAGTCCGGGCGGCCAAAGGGCTGCCCCATCACCCCTGCCCCAACCTCAAGCAGACCACAGGAAACCACAGCACTGTCCTTGTAACTCAGTGCTAGGTGGAGCTGACGTCCACCACTGGGCTGATCCTAACGGCCCTCTCCCCAGGCCGACGCCAGCAGGCAGGCCCTTCCGACTGGCCCTGGAGCCAAGTGGAGTCCTGCGGCCCCAGTTTAGGGTACTACATCGCAGGCAGCATCACCTGTGCCTGGATGCACTCACTGGCTTGGGGCCGTGAGTCCCCTCGGGAGCCAACAGCCCGGAGCCGGGTGGGCGCTGGTCTTCACCGGCTGTAGGCTCCAGGTGACGCAACACGGAAGCACAGGTGGTCACAGGGCTAGGTGTCTGAGCTGCCCCGACAACACAAGGCGCTTGCCAGGACACTTTATTCCCTTTAGACCTTTCTCCAAGTCATCTGCAATGCACCAAATGCATTGGGGAAAGGGGGAAGGGGCGCCCTCTACAGCTGAAACTGCGAGAAACACCAACATCTCATTTGCTACAAACCTCAGCTTCGGGCACCACCTAGTGTTGAAGTAGCAAGAGTGTTCACAAGCTCAGAGAAAATAAGATTGCTCATCCGGCTCCTAAATCTGTATATAGGAAATACATGAAATTTGTTCACCTTATATAAATTTTTAAATTTTTTTAAATAAAAATAAATTTAGAAAATAAGATCTAAAAAATATTTTTTTTTAATTTTTTGACAGGCAGAGTGGACAGCGAGAGAGAGAGACAGAGAGAAAGGTCTTCCTTTTGCCGTTGGTTCACCCTCCAATGGCTGCTGCGGCCGGAGCACCACGGTGATCCAATGGCAGGAGCCAGGTACTTATCCTGGTCTCCCATGGGGTGCAGGGCCCAAGCACTTGAGCCATCCTCCACTGCACTCCCTGGCCACAGCAGAGAGCTGGCCTGGAAGAGGGGCAACTGGGACAGAATCCAGTGCCCTGACCCGAACTAGAACCCAGTATGCCAGCGCTGCAAGGTGGAGGATTAGCCTAGTGAGCCGCGACACCGGCAATAATTTTAAAAAATCTAATCCTTCAGTGTTTAGACAATATCATATGCAAACGAGCATCAAGAATTTCCAGGGAACTATGACCTTGCCTAATTAACAGAAGTTTCTAGAAACCAACCAGAGGGTGGAAAATATTTTCTTCTATAGAATTTTCAAACTCTAAAGATTAATAAACAAGCATTAAACCAAAAAATGAATAAATATAATGAACCAGGAAAACCAATACCTTTTCCTGCACTGCTGTGACCAAACACACCACATACCACAGTCAGAGGGAAAAATAATGACTTTACAGCCTCAAATAGACTTCAAAAGCAGAAATCCCTTGTCTCAAATTAGTCCTGAAAATAAACAAGACCTTGAACACCGTCTGAAGAACTCACTAATGAATGGGCTTACCCGTGATTTTTGCAATGCCAGCATCTGTAGACTGGTGATGAGACTACAGATACAATAACTAGGTGAGAAACCTGCTAGTGTATCCCGTCACAGACAGCCAACTGATGGTCATGCCGAAGGGCTTTCTGTCCTTAAATACTTTCTGCACCCTTAACCGGGAGAGCCAGTCCTGAAAGTTGGTCTTCCTTGCAAAACCCTGTATGTAAAATCTTTCTGTTTTCTTGTTGCTTATGTCTCTGCATTATTCTTTCACTCACAAGAGCTGAATAAGCCGCGTGACTTGAGAAATCCACCACTCAGACCTTCTTCACCTCGGTTTAGCTCTCTCAGCTCCTGGAATAAAAATTGGAGGCTGGGGCCAGTGTTGTAGTGTAACAGGTTAAGCTTCTGCCTGTGACACTGGCATCCCATATGGGCACCAGTCCGAGTCCCAGCTGCTCCACTTCTGATCCAGCTCCCTCCTAATGGCCTGGGAAAGCAGCGGAAGATGGCCCAAGTCCATCTTCCTGGACCTGGAAGGAGACCTGGAAGAAGCTCCTGGCTCCTGGCTTTAGCCTGGTCCAGTCCTGGCCATTGCAGCCACTTGGGGAGTGAACCAACGAATGGAAGATCTTTTTCTCTCTTTTATAATTCTGCCTTTCAAATCAATAAAATTAATCTTTAAAAACAAAAACTATGGAGATGTAGATTTTATTCTCAGGAACCCGGTTTCTGTTTCTGGTTGCCTTGATTTGGGGCTGAAGGCTGATTTGTAGCCAGGCCTGGTTCCGTTCTACACATGGCTACAGTTTTACTCCCTCAAGGCCACAGTGAGGCTCGGGCCACAGGTTTCATTTGGTATCTGTAGACTGCACACAACAGGACCCTGATGCTCCCCTTACATTCTTCTTGTTTGTAGCAGGTCTTCGAAGTTTGTGGCGAGGTGGGTGCTATTGAGCACAGGTTAAGCTGCCCCTTGCGATACTAACATCCCATCCTAGAGTGCTGTCTGGAGTCCCGGCTGCTCCACTTCCAATCCAGCTCCCTGCTAATGCACCTGGGAAAGCAACGGAAGATGGCCCAAGTGCATGGGCCCCTACAACCACATGGGAGACCCTGATGGAATTCCTGGCTCCTGGCTTCCTCTGCACTGTTCCAGTCCCAACCATCGAGGCCATTCGAAGAGTGAACCAGTGAGTGGAAGATCTCTTTTTCAGTCTCTCCTTTCTGTCATTCTTTCAAATAAATCAATTTTTTTAGAATTTTGTAGAAATGTATGTTACGAAAAATCTACCTGAGTTTCAATTTTTTTATTGTGCAAATTAAACTTACTTTAATTCCACTTCTCCTTGAATATTTGAAGTCCTCTTATACATATCAGTGGTCTTTCTAACATGTCCTGACTTTGCAAGCCTTGTCCCTTTGCCCTCACATCATGAAACTGTATTCTGTTATATGCAAAATCCCTTGGGCCACATCCTCAGTCACTGATTGCTCATTCTGATTTTCAGCTGTCCATACAATTTTTGGGATGTTTGAGCTGGAATCACTCACTATTAGAAGGAACTAAGTTTTGTGCGCCCTGGAACAGCCATGCATCCAGGACATCTCAATCAGGACGCCTCTAACTTGCACAGTGTCCCTTCCCTTCTCAACCTGGAGCTGCTACAGGTGACAGGTGAGGCTCTGCTGAGACCCAGCAAAAGGGGCTCGGTCTTTCCTCTGGACCCATGATTGAGGCTGCAAGTTCATTGTGTCTGTGCCCTGCTCCCTCCTCTTGAAAGCAATGACTCAACCTGTCACAGCAGAACAGGATGGACGGGGACTGTATAGAAATGAGGGTGGAAGGCTAACACGTTAGTGCAGGTAAGAGATGGCAGTGGATGACAACGCTAAGAGCAAGTGCATGAGAAATACCTGAGTTCAATTCATCGGAAAGGCTGAGCTATCAAAGAATGGGTGTAAAGTGTGAGCGAAAAGCCAGGAGCCAAGAATGACCCCAAAGTTTTTGATGGAGACAGAAGAAACACTCAAAATTACTATACTCCTCAGGAAAGGGCAAAATATCACAAGGATACATACATACGGCTGTTGGGTTTGAAATTTCAGGATTAAGGGAAAGCTGTCTCTACAGGAGTCTTTGAGAAAACGCACTAAGGGTCTCAATGGATCTCAAGTTCACTGTGAGTCATGTGACAGTCAGAAGAGCCCACAATTTAAAATAGAGTGACTTGGGATGGACATTAGCCCAGCAACTAAGAGACTTTTGGCCCACATCACAGGGTCAGCGATTGAGCTCCAGTTCCAGATCCTGACTCCAGCTTCCTGCTCACGGACTCCCTGGGAGCAGCAGTGATGGCTCAAGTAACTGGGTTTCTTCTGCACACACACGGAAACCAGGATTGAGTCCTGGCTCCCAGCTCCAGCCCTGGCCCTGTCCCAGCTATGGCGGGCATTTGATGAGCTAGCCAGTGGGTGGAAGTGCTCTGTGTCTTTGGGTCTGTCTGTCTCTGCCTCTCAAATAAATAAATATTTTTAAATGTAAAAAATGTTTAATAAAATAAAATATAGTAACTGAAGTAGGGTATCTGTGTTAAAGAAAGTGACATTTTTTATTTCATGCTAACAGGTTTATATCCAAAATCTCTTCCATTGCTAATATTCATAAATCTTTAAATACATCATCTAAAAGAAACAACTTGGGGATGGGCATTTAGCACAGTGGTTAAGACACTGCTTTAGGGACAAGCACTGTGATGTACTGGGTAAAGTTCAAGTCCCGGGTGCTCCACTTCTGATTCAGATCCCTGCTCATGGCCTGGGAAAATCAGCAGAAAATGGTCCAAGTCCTTGGGCCCTTGCTATCGTGTGGGAGACCTGGAAGAAGCTCCTGGCTTTGAATCAGCCCAGCTCCAGCCTCTGCAGCCATTTGGGGAGTGAACCAGCCAATGGAAAACCTCTCTCTCTCTCTCCCTCTCTCTCTCTCCCTCTGCCTCTCTGTAATACTGCCTTTCAAATAAATAAATAAATCTTTTGAAAAATAATAAATAAATAAATTTTTTTAAAAAAAACTGTTTGAGATACCCATCCCATATTGGAATTCCTAGGTTCAAGTCCCTACTCTGCTCCCAGTTCCAGCTTCCTGCTAATGTGCACCCAGAGAGGCACCTTGAGAGCACCTCAAGGACTTGGGACTCAAGTACATGGGGAAACCCAAATTGAGTTATGTGTTTCTGGCTTCAGCCTGACCCAGCCCTGGTCAGTGTGGGTATTCAGAGGTGAACCAGTGGTAGGAAGATCTCTATCTATCTCTGTCTCTCTGCTTTTCAAATAAATAAATAGATCACTTTTAAAAAAAAAAAGAGGGAGAGGTACACGTTTACAAATATGTAAGTAAATAAATACATGAGAAGGAGCCACATGTACCTGTAGTGGTGCCAGCATGGGACGTGTGTACGTGCACTCCTCTGTTTAGAAGGAATCACCAACAACATCCCCATCACACAACACAGAGTTATAAACCACAATACCACATCCTGGGTGCTAAGTGCCTCAGCAGCATGCCTTACATATATGATGGCTGGGCTTTCTCTGTGACTCCTTCCTAAGAAAAGAGCGAGCCCGCCACGCACCCACACTGCACCCTGGCTCGTGTCTGGTCCACCTTCAGCGAGGTGTGGACGACAGGGAAGGAGTGGCATCCCCTGATGTGCATGTGTGCGTGTTGCAGGACAGTATCAAAACAAGAACAGTGAACCAAGTCAAAAGGCCCATGTTCTGGAAGGGTCTCGGGCTTCAGCTTCCCGGTGCACCTGACTTTAGACCCAAGGTCCTTGCCCTGCATTTCAGCGTCCTAAGCTGTTTAAAAAAAAAAAAAGTAACAGCAGCCTCTGTCTCCCCAGAAGAGGAGCTCAAGACAAACGGGTGTCCTGCAATCAACAGCCACCTACAGTGCTGGCAGGGAGCACAAGACGTTATCATCGAGCCCTTAAGAGAAGAACGTGCTCTGAGCTCTCCAGAGAGAAAAAGGACATGAGAAAATGAAAAAGGACAGTGAGCAAGAACAAAAGCCGCTCCCTGGAAGTGCGTTAAAGATGTGTATCTTTCTAGAAACATCCGCCCAAGGTCCCAGAGCTTCAAAACACAGCAGTGGGTGGTGGAGGGCCAGACAGGTCGCCATCCACAATGAAGGCGGCACTCCCTGGATAGCAGAAACGGATGGTGTGGGCAACAAGAACGGACTGTCCTGCCCAGGCCGTCTCTCCTGTGCCCCCCACCTGTGCGCTACTGTGGGACCCAGAGCAGAGCGGGCATGGCGGGCAGGTGAGAAGCTCCTGACGACGCTGAGGACCAGGTCCTCTGGGCAGCTCCAGGCCAGTGAGTGATAATGACCTCTTAACACCTGCGGACATCTCCCCAACTGAGAAACACTTTTTTCTGCTTTTTCTTTTTCCTCTCTCTCTCTCTCCAGTCTCTAGACATTTAATCCCCACCTAAGACAAGAAAAGACCAAAAACATAAGAACCCAGAAAATCAAAACCACTCTTCCTCTGAAGCCATTCCAAGCTCCATCTACTAAAACCTACTTGGAGTACTGGTTTCAGCCTGAAAAGTTGACCTGGCTGGATACCATCCTCTTTTACAACCCACAGGCACACGAGAAGTCAGAAGTCTGGCAGACCATAAGGTCTCTGCATTTCCATTTTAAAGCAACATCACTTTTAAGACGAACGTTTTATTTCTAAATGGCTGGACATGACCTTTGCAAGAGTGTGGTTCTCGTCTGTGTCAAAAAAAAGAAACAAAGTCATTCCTGCCTCTCATTCTGGTTTCTACTCATCACTTTTTCTCTTTGCAGACTACATAATCAATAGAGACATGTCCATTGCTCTTCTAGCTGATTTCGATTATTTCTCATTACCGCCTTTGTTCCGATTCCCAGCTTCTTGCCAGGTATTAAATATTTAGTCACTGATTCCCAACTGCCCTGTAGCTGCCTGTGTCAGGGTGACCACCTTACAGCTGTGTTATCAATGAGCCCGGCATCTGATCTCTGTTTCAATTGCTTTTCTACAGGAAATTTAATTATGATTAAAATCTTTCCATGACTTTAAAATTATATAGGCATGATTCCTTCCTCATTCATGCCTGTTAAAAATCATGAATCAATTCAGTTTATTCCCTCTAGATAGGAGATCTTCCCAATTCCAGCTGAATTTTAACAAGGAAAAAATCCAGCAGAGCACAGAACGATGCTCTCTTTTTCTTTTCACTGGGAAACCTTTTCCCCGAGATCTTTACAGAGGATTCAAAGCAAGTGTGACAAATACAATAGAAAGGAAGCTTTCTACAATTAACAAGACAAAGAAGGATGTCTTCAAATAATAATGAAAGTCAGATTGCAATACATATATCCCTGGAGAGCAGCAGTAAGTCAAAATCTCTTAAAACCAAATACTTTCACTAAGTTCAAAGATAGAGACACAACCCTGGTGGCAAATCCTTCTGAGACACAGACACCACCTGTAAGGAAAACATATACTTTTCCACCTAATAGTTTTCAGTTTGGATTTGGGAGCTCACTTTTCCAAGAGTGGGGCAGGCTTATACACAAATTCTCCAAGTATCTGTGCTATCTTCCCTACCTTATCTAAAACTTTTCCTGACCCCAAATTAACCATAAAATTCCCAACAGAAAACTTTCATCTTCCCCATGACCCCTACAATCTTCCTTCAGCAGACACGGTATCTTGCTGAAACTAACACTAAGTTCCTCACCTGGATCAGGAAGACTTTTCCAAAATTTGGGATTAAGGCAAAAAGGTGACTGTGTGAACTTGTGATGTGGTACAGGAGCAAAGAGGACAGCCCAGGAACTATGTAATTCTCTAGAAGAGTAGAGTCGTGCCTCATGTACTATACCACTAATCAGGGTCCAGCTCTCCAACATCACAGGCTAACTTAGACATTTTTGGATTTCATCCATTTGAGAAGATAACATCAAAATTATATCTTGGCCAGAGCCACGGCTCACTAGGCTAATCCTCCGCCTTGCGGCGCCGGCACACCAGGTTCTAGTCCCAGCTGGGGCACCGGATTCTGTCCTGGTTGCCCCTCTTCCAGGCCAGCTCTCTGCTGTGGCCAGGGAGTGCAGTGGAGGATGGCCCAGGTGCTTGGGCCCTGCACCCCATGGGAGACCAGGAAAAGCACCTGGCTCCTGGCTCCTGCCATCGGATCAGCGCAGTGGGCCGGCTGCAGCGCGCAGGCCGCGGCGGCCATTGGAGGGTGAACCAACGGCAAAGGAAGACCTTTCTCTCTGTCTCTCTCACTGTCCACTCTGCCTGTCAAAAAAAAAAAAAAAAAAAGTTTAAAAAAAATTATATCTTTACTGTCCTGTTGGAAATTAACTATTTCATCTTTAACCTAGCAAACTCATTCCAGCAAATTATTCCTCCCAGTCCCCTCTCTGATCCACCTTTACCTGTCCTGCTGGTTGCCTCATTCATAGATTAAGTAAATGCTGACACACACTCATTTTAATTAGTTTTTAACAGATTTAATATAGTTTATAGATAGAATTCTAAGATTAAAATGATATTCCCTTCCTCCCTCTCATACTCATTCTTTTTTTTTTTTTTTTTTTTTTTTAAAAAAGACTTATTTTAAAGACAGAGCTACACTGGTTCACTCCCTAAATGGCTGCAATGGCCAGAGCTGAGCTGATCCAAAGTCAAGAGCTTCTTCCAGGTCTCCCACGTGGGTGCAGGGGCCCAAGGACTTGGGCCATCTTCTACTACTTTCCCAGGCCATAGCAGAGAGCTGGATTGGAATCGGAGCAGCCAGGACTCGAACCAGTGGCCACCTGTGATGCAGGCACTGCAGGCCAGGGTTTTAACCCACTGTGCCACAGTGCCAGCCCCTACACTCATTCTTTATCTGAGTCTGAGAGTCATATTTCAGTTTCTTTGACACCTGCCTCTAGTGTCTTGCCTGCAGGTTCTCCCTTGTACGTGGGAGTTAAATATTTTTTAAAGATGTATTTATTTATTTGAAAGTCAGAGTTAGAGAGAGAGAGAGAGAGAGAGGTTTTCCATCCACTGGATCATTCCCCAATTGGCTGTAACAGCCAGAGCTGCGCCTATCTGAAGCCAGGAGCCAAGAGCTTCTTCTGGGTCTCCCACATGGGTGCAGGGGCCCAAGGACTTGGGCCATCTTCTACTGCTTTCCCAGGCCACAGCAGAGAGCTGGATCGAAAGAGGAGCATCCGGGTCTCGAACCAGCGACCATATGGGATGCTGGCGCCTCAGGCCAGGGTGTTAACCTGCTGCACCACAGCGCCAGCCCCTTAAATTTTTTTAAGAGGAAAAAATATCAAAAAGCAAAAGCCTATGTGTATCAGTACTGCTATAAATAGTTTGTAAACCATATATACCATTGTCAAACCAATGGTTAATAATGTTATACTTCTATAGTTTTGATGATCAGTGATGACTTTAAAATTGACTGTATATGGGTGAAATGATCACCTTTACATTCGATTATTGTTTATAGCCCTTGCCTACATTCCCAACCAAATAGGACCTTTTTGCTTTCTATTTGTTAAACTTATTTGGGGAAGCAGTAAGTATTTGATGGTGATGTAAATTAAAATATTATAATTCAAAAACTAGAAGAGTGTGACAGGTAGAGAGGGAGGGAGGGAGACATAGGGAGGGTGGGGGAAGGGGAAAAGGGAATATCACTGTATCTTAGAACTGTACCTATTAACTATATTGACTCTGTTAAAAGTTATCTAAAAATAAAAGAAAAAAATGTTTAAAATTTATTTATTTTATTTGAAAGGTGGCGTTAGAGACAGAGAGAGGGTGATCTTCCATCAGCTGTTTCAGTCCCCAAATGGTTGCAACAACCATGGCTATGCCAGGCTGAAGCCAGAAACCTGGAGTTTCATCAAGGTCTCCTCCAGACACTGGGGCCACCTTCTGCTGTTTTCCCTGGCGAATTAGCAGGGAGCTGAATTGGAAGTGGAGCAGCCGGGACTCGAACTGGCACCCATAAGGGACGTTGGAGTTGCAGGCAGCAACTTAACCCACTATGCCACAATGCCAGCCCCAAGAAAATGTTCTAAAAAGAACATTTATTCTAAACGCAGAGTGACAGATAGAAGCCAGGAGCCAGAACTCCATCCTGTTCTCCCACACGGAGAGAACTTGGCCCATCTTCCACTGCTTGCCCAGGCGCATCAGCAGGGAGCCAGATCAGAAGTGGAGGAGCAGGACCTCAATCTGGTGCTCTGCTATGGGACGCCCGCATCACAGCCCACGGTGCCTTAACACTGGCCAGTACTCCCTTTGCCTCTCAAACTGACCGTGCATACATCTTCTTTCTTTTCATGTTCTGTTCTTTGACTCAAAGGTCTGTGTGGCCCCTGCCGTTCTCTTCCCCTGTCTCCCACGACCCTCCCCTCTTTCCTTGCCTTTCTTTTTCCTGGCTCTACCACTTGTGCAGCAAGCCTGGGTGAACCAGAGTGAATGGATGAGGGCCAGTGGGAAAAAACAACACTGAGGATCAGAGGCTGATAATCTGATAACGTGCTAATTGCCTGAGCAGAGACTTCCAAGTCCTGGGGCACATTCAAATTCTCTGTAAATTGAGGGCAAGTTCACTTGAGGCCTTGTCAAGTGTGTGTTTGAGCCTGAGCAGCTCAAGTTGACTGCTTTAGAGAGAAGGAGGCAGCACAATGGCCCCCATCTCCGCCGGCACACCCCCCTCCCCTGGGACTGTGTCCCTACACCCCCTGGCCACTTCCCATCTTCCTGTCTGTGTAACTAAGTCCCTAAGGCTGACACGGGATGGTTCCTTAATTGATCAAGCAGAAAGGAAGAAAAATTACCTGGAAACCAAAGCAATCACTCCTCTACTTTAGAAAAAGCAAGAATATAAAAGGGCACAGTTTTCTGGGGAAGTTACTCGTGTGGCAATCAATGCTCCGGAGAGAAAGCAGCCAGGGAGAGTCCGGGGCCCGGAGACTGTGGTCAAGCAGCCAGGGAGAGTCCGGGGCCCGGAGACCGTGGTCAAGCAGCCAGGGAGAGTCCGGGGCCCGGAGACCGTGGTCAAGCAGCCAGGGAGAGTCCGGGGCCCGGAGACCGTGGTCAAGCAGCCAGGGAGAGTCCGGGGCCCGGAGACCGTGGTCAAGCAGCCAGGGAGAGTCCGGGGCCCGGAGACCGTGGTCAAGCAGCCAGAGAGAGTCCGGGGCCCGGAGACCGTGGTCAAGCAGCCAGGGCTCCTCTTTCTCCCAGCACAGACTTTCAAAGGGCTTCAGGTGAAGGGACACAGACTTCACACACACACTCTCAAAGGGCCAACAAGGATTTAAAATACTCTTCTCTTCAGGGGCAGGCATTGTGGCACAGCAGGTTAAGCCGCCATGTGTGACACCAATGTCGCCATGGGTTTGAATCCTCACTACTCTGCTTCCAATCCAGCTTCCTCCTAACGTGCCTAGGAGTCCACAGATGATGGCCCCTCCATCTGCCAGCAATGTGGGAGACCAGTATGGGGTTCCTGGCTCCTGGCTTCAGCCTGGCCCAGCCCTGGCACTTGGGGCCATCTGGGAAGTGAACCAGTAGATGGAAGATCTATGTGTCTGTCTGTATCATATTCTCTCTCCTCTCTCTATTTTTATATATATATATATATAGTTACAGAAAAAGAAATAAATATTTTTTAAAAAATACACTTTTAAGTTTCTTCCTTTTGTTTTTCTATGTTGATGAGTTTTGTTAAGTTTTTTTTTTATTTTTAGAGCATGAGAGAATACTTAACTTTTAACCTAAATAAATAAAATCTTTTTCTACAAGTGGCTACAAAGCATATTCCAGTGCTCAGTGGAACCAAGGTCCTTTGCCACTTCACACAGCCCGGGCTCCAATCCCCCACAAAGTAGCTAAGAAGGGTCAGGGTTGCTCGCTGATGCCGACCACAACACAAAGCCTCCCACAGCTTCTTGTGGTTGTAGGGACCCAGGGGCTCTCAGAAGAAATCCTATTTAAGCAAAAAGTAAAACTCTTTTTCAAGGATAATTATTTTGTCCAACTCTCATTTTGCACAAGTCTTTCTCAGAATTGACATTTCCTTGAGAGTGGCAGTCTTAGCTCAATGTCAAGTTCAGCGAAGCCTTCTGTTTTCCTTAAAGCAAAAAGGTTTCAAATTTATTTTACCATCCTGACAACAGTGACAAATGGGACTTTTAACTCAGATGGATTACACATGGGCTTCCCAAACCCAAGTCCCATGCAAACAAGGAACCTCCAACATTTTTATTTAATTAAGGGAATACCCATAGGATTCTTTGACATTTGCTTAAAAGAAAAAAATTTTAAAAAACACACACAATGACTAGTTCCCCTTTCTTCATTCCCTTTTCCACTTACTATCTGCAGTAGAGCGATTCTGGATGCATGAGGAGGAGGGCCTGAGAAGGAGCCGAAGTCAGGCAGACAAGAGGGTCTGAGTGTGGGACGTGGGGTCACGGCTGCGGAGCGGTCAGGGGTAAGCAGCTCAGACATGCTGCGTCCTGAGCCCTGGGGACACAGAGGTGAGCCGATCACTCTGCAGAGGCCCATGAAAAACCTGTAAGCTCTTCAGGGTCTCTGTTGCCACTTCAGCTCTGCCTTTGTGGCACGAATGCTACTCTAACACTATGTGAGTGAGTGTGGCTGTGTTCAAATAAAACCTTGTTACAGAGAAGTTGCTAGATTTGTCCCACAGGCCAGACTGACAGACCCAGGGCTTATGATATGGATGGCATTTAAATATATGGTGCCCCATAACTGCTCCTTTCAAATAAATACATTGATTTTAAAAAGTAAATAAGTAAGGGCTGGTGCTGTGGTGCAGAGGGATAAATTCCCAGTCTGTGGCACCAGCATCTCATGTGGGCACCAGTTCTAGTCCCAGCTGCTCCACTTCCAATACAGCTCTCTGCTTATAGCCTGGGAAAGCAGAAGATGACTCAAGTGCTTGACCTCTGCACACGTGTGGGAGACCAGGAAGAAGTTCCTGGCTCCTGGCTTCGGATCACCCCAGCTCTAGCCATTGCAGCCATTTTGTAAGTGAACCAGTAGATGGGACACCTCTCTCTCTTGCTCTGCCTCTACCTTTCTCTGTAACTCTTTCAAATAAATAAAACAAAACTTTAAAATATATAAGTCAATAAATAATGATGCTTGGCCCCAGAAGCCTCCTAATGGCCAGGAGCTGGCACTGGTGAGAACCTCTTAAGGGGCTAGACATAACCATTTCATTACTGGATTGTGGGTGGATGGGGGCTTCCAGGAAAGAGGTTGGTGGACCTCTCAGAACAGCTAACTCCAGCCAGTGTACAAAGCTCATCACAGGGCCAGAGCTGTGGTGTAGCAGATAAAGCTGTCACCTGCAATACAGGCATCCCATATGAGTGCCAATTTGAGTCCTAGGTGTTCCACTTCCAATCCAGCTCTCTGCTATGGCCTGGAAAAGCAGTGGAAGATGGCCCAAGTCCTTGGGCCCCTGCACCCATGTGGGAGACCAGGAAGAAGCTCCTGGCTCCTGGCTTCAGCCATCCCAGCACTGGCCATTGCAATCATCTGGGGAGGGAACCAGCAAATGGAAGATTTCTCTCTCTCTGTAACTCTGACCTTCAAGATAAGTAAATAAATGTTTAAAAAAATAAAAGCTCATCACTGGGGCAGATGCTGTGGCACACCAGGCTAAGCCACTACTTCTGACATCCAGAGTACAAGTTAGATTCTCTGCTACTCCACTTCCCATCCAGCTCCCTGCTAATGTGCCTGGGAGCAGCAGACGAAGGCTCAAGTATTTGAGTTCCTGCCACTCACATGGGAGACCCCTATGGAATCCCTGGCTCAGCTAGCTAGCTGCAGCCATTTGAAGAGGGAGTGTGCAGAAGCAAATCTCAATCTCAATCTCTCTCTCTCTCTCTCTCTCCCCCCTGCCTTTCAAATAAATAAATCAACCTTTGAAAAATAAAGAAGGAGAGAAAGAAAATTTCATCAATACTGTAACAACTGCCAAAGCCACACTAGTCAACACCAGCTACTAACGGCCTGTCTGCAACCAGAGAATTCCTGCATGAAGACGCCATGCTGACCCTGCACCTCTATAATGAAAAGGCAGGACCCAGCCTCTCTGGTCTGTCTCCCTTAGCCCGAAGTGTTCTTGTCTGTCCCTTACCAAGAAGAATCCTTTGAACTGAGGGAGTGATAGAGCTGCCCCAACAAGGTTCGAATCACTGGGCTCAAGAAGTCATCTGCTTCTCCAGCAGATAAAACCCAGGGGCCAGGACTTTGTGGAGGGGAATTCCAGGTCCAAGCAGGGAAATTCCAGAAGGTGACCACCACGTGCATCTCACCTGCAGACCAAGAGAAGCCCACCTGACCATGATGCATTCCCTAAGAGCCCGGCACCACCAACCAATCAAAGGAAAGTCATGGGCACCACTGACCAACCACGAACTTGGACATAAGCAGTTCAGGCACCTCTCAGTCCCAAGTCCCATCTATTAGAACCTTCCCCCCAACTCCTCGGCGAGCCTGGGAATTAAGCAATAGCTGCCTGGCTCCTTGCTCTGTGCTTTGCAATAAATACCTTTCTTCTACCACCTCAATGTCAGTGATGGATGTCAACATTCTGTCTGCTGGGCAAGCGGACCCTGGTCTAGGAGTTCTTTTAAAGCTTATTTTATTTATTTGAAAGGCAGGGTTACAGAGAGAGAGAGAGATAGGGAGATCTTCCATCTGCCAGTTCACTCCCTAAGTGTCTTCACTGGCCAGGGCTAGGCTAGGCTAAAGCCAGGAGCCTAGAACTCCATCCAGTCTCCAATGTGGGTGGCAGGGGCCCAAGCACTTGGGCCATCTTCTGCTGCTTTCCCAAGCACATTAATAGGGACCTGGATTGGAAGTGGAGGAGCCAGGACTTGAACCGGCACTCATGGGATGCTGGCATTGTGGCATACCAGGTAAAGCCACCGCCTGTGACGCCAGCATCCCCTATATGTGCCAGTTCATGTCCCGGATGCTCCACTTCCAATCCAGCTCCCTGCTAATGGCCTGGGAAAAGCAGTGGAAGACGGCCCCAAGTGTTCGGATTCCTGCTGCTCGTGTGGAAGACCTGGAGGAAGCTCCTGGCTCCTGGCTCCTGCGTGGCCCAGCCCTGGCCATTGCTGCTGTCTGGGATGTGAATCAGCAGGTGGAAGATCTCTGTCTCTCCCTCTCTCTCTGGAATTCTGACTCTCTAAATAAATAAATCCTAAAAAAAAAAATGACCATCAGGAAGGCAATGAAATGATGCTTCCCCCATTTGTTCCAATCCAAGTCCCAACTTCTAAGTCACATTGCCACTTGCAAACTCCGCATGGACTCAAATTTAGCTCAGGACCGGGACAGAAGGGAGGCAGGGCAAGGTACACATGAGCTTAGCCATGCTCCTACGCTAGAAAACAGTAAGAATTTGGTCAGGAAGTTCCAACACTAATTCTAAATATTCTGAAATTATTCTTCTCTTAAAAAAAAAAGATTTATTGATGTATTTATTTTAGAGGCTTGGTTTCAGAGAGAAAGAAGGGAAGACAGAGACAAAAAATGGATCTTCTATCTGCTAGTTCACTCCCTCAAATGGCAGCAATGCCCAGAGCTGGGCCACACCGAAGCCAAGAGCTACGTGGGTGGCAGTGGCCCAAGGACTTGGGCCATCCTCTACTGCTTCCCCAGGCACATTAGCAAGGAGCTGAATTGGAAGTGGAACAGCCAGAATGCAAACTGGTGCCCATATGGGACGCTAGTGCTACAGGCAGTGGCTTAACCTGCTACACCATGGCACTGGCCCCCTAAAACTATTCTTTATAGTACATATTTATGTAATTTTTCTTCTGTTTCTGGAAAAATGGGGACCCTGTGTCTCTTGGTGGTTACACTGATGAGAAGAGGAAAATTCTTTTAATATTTCGTCAAAAGCTAGAGCATAAAGTTAAAAAGAAAAAAGTCAGAAGACTTATCGTTGATTCAGTAAGACTTCAGCTGAAGCAGTGGTTGTAGAAGATACACTGAGGCATGTTTCCCAGCTGAGAGACAGAAGCCAGAATGAGGGAGACGGATGGATGGATGGACAGATGGATGGATGGATGGGCAGATGGATGGATGGGTGGATGGACAGATGGATGGACAGGTAGATGGATGGATGGATGCATGGATGATTAAATAACAATGAGTAAAAGCAGGCCCAGCATCCTCGGTAGACAACATGAGAGGTGAAGAGAGGGTGAGGAGAGAGCATAGAACATATCCTCCTATGATAAAGATGAATCCTGGCCGGCGCTGCAGCTCACTAGACTAATCCTCCGCCTTGCGGCGCCAGCACACCGGGTTCTAGTCCCGGTCGGGGCGCCGGATTCTGTCCCGGTTGCCCCTCTTCCAGGCCAGCTCTCTGCTGTGGCCAGGGAGTGCAGTGGAGGATGGCCCAAGTGCTTGGGCCCTGCACCCCATGGGAGACCAGGAGAAGTACCTGGCTCCTGCCATCGGATCAGCGTGGTGCGCCGGCCGCAGCACGCCGGCCGCGGTGGCCATTGGAGGGTGAACCAACGGCAAAGGAAGACCTTTCTCTCTCTCTCTCTCTCACTGTCCACTCTGCCTGTCAAAAAAAAAAAAAAGATGAATCCTTCCTGAATGCAAAACCAGCTACAACTAAAGGACTCCCCAGTCTCTCTCCCGTTAAGTGATATCCTACCATAGCAACACTGTTTAAAGACTGACAACTCATCTGACTACATTAGCAGGATTTCCTCGATCTTGTTTTATCTGTACATAATATACATAATATACAACAATATTCTTATGACCAGTGGTAAAAATCAAAGGCAGTTCCTTTGTTTAATATTTTTTAAAGATTTATTTATTTTATATGAAAGTCAGAGTTACACAGAGAAAGAAGAGACAGAGAGACAGAGAGAGAGAGAGGTCTTCCATCCACTGGTTCACTCCCCAGTTGGCTGCAACAGCAGTTCCTTTAAGATTTTTTTAAAGATTTATTTATTTTATATGAAAGTCAGAGTTACACAGAGAAAGAAGAAGAGACAGAAAGAGACAGAGAGACAGAGAGAGAGAGAGAGATCTTCCATCCACTGGTTCACTCCCCAGTTGGCTGCAACGGCCGGAGCTGCACCGATCGGAAGCCAGGGCCCACATGGGTGCAGGGGCCCAAGGACTTGGGCCATCTTCTACTGCCCTCCCAAGCCACAGCAGAGAGCTGGATCGGAAGAGGAGCAGCCGGGACTAGAACTGGTCCCCATATGGAATGCCGGCAGTGCAAGCAGCAGCTTTACCCGCTCCACCACAGCGCTGGTCCCAAGGTCCCTTCTTTTTAACTGCAGAAAACAAAGCCCCAGCAACAGAGAGTGAGAGGAAAGAGCAGTCATGTGTGAGCAAGCCAGGAGCAGGAGACAATGTGGTTAGGGGCTTCTCCTCCCTCAGTGGCCCAGACCCTCCTGCTCCCCAAGACACAGCACAGCTCAGAGGAGAGTAGGGCAAGGACCCAGGGCTCCCGAACTTATGCAGCTCTCAGCAGCACACAGCCCCAGCTGTTGAGATAACAAGGATTGTAGCATGTGTGCCAGACTGGCAAAGATCAGTCCACTCCCACTGTGTCTACGCCCACTCCATTCACACAGCGGCAGAAGGCGCAGGCACACACCGGAAGCAGGAACAATTATTTTCAAGACCTATCTGTAGGGGTGGGCACTCGGCACAGCAGGTAAGCCAGCTAAGCTACTGCTGGAGACACCCACATCCCACTCTGAAATGCCTGAATTTGAGTCCAGCCCTCCTCCCAAGTCTAGCCTGCCGAAGTGCACCTCCTGGGGCAGCTGGCGATGGCTCAGGTACTTGGGTTCCTGCCACCCACCTGGGAGATCTAAATTGGATTCCAGCTTCAGCCTGGCCTGGCCTGATAGAGTCCTGATGGTCCAAGCAATGGGGAACTGAACCAGTGGATGGAAGGTCGTTTTTCTGCGTCTGATTCTCTCCATCTCTGAAAATAAATTTTTCACGATATATCCATACATGCTGAGCTGAAAGTATTCAAAATGAAATAGACTGCCACCTGCTTCCAGCAAGGGCTTGGTGACTCCCTGTGTTCTGGGCCCACTCTACAAAACACAGAGCTCCATTAAGTTCTACACTCACAGGGGCATTGAGGTTTCTCTTGTAATGTCTCTCTTACAGTACCCAAATACATCATTTCTTCTCCATTTCTCATGCTTAACAGATGGAACATCTTACTCCTAAAAGAGAGAATCAACTTGGTGACTATGTTTCACGCACAAAACCCAGACTTGTCTGGTGGGGAAGACTGAGTTTGCCTTACAAGCGTGCCGCCTAGTGTCTACAAGTGGAACTGCACACAATCTATAGTCAATCACTTGAGGCCACAACACCCTTGCTGAAATCTCGCTTGGCGAAATGCTGAAGCATATATGTAGACCTATTTTTCAAATCAAATGACATTCTCATTTATTTACTTTCATATTTCAAATGTGTATTACCATCCAAAAGCTGTACCTATGAAATTTATATTAAATAAAAGCTTTCAAAAAAAGGAAAAAAAATGTATTACCCTTGAAATGAGGTAGCCTTAAGTTCATACTTTGAAGTTCAGCAAATCTTTTTAAATGACAAAATAGACAAGTGGTCCCCCCAAAATGCTGAGACTTTTCAGTCATTAACATAGCGTGCCCTTATGAACAGAAACAGCAGGAGTTTCTACAGAGGAGTCTCAATTTCCTAGAGAAATATTTGTGAATTCCCTCCCCCCAAAAAAAGTGTTTCATATACAGCCCATGTGAATACTCATAATAATGAATTTAGAAAATCCTAGGTCATTCCTTGGACTGCTGAACAACCTTGAGCAAGTGACTTTCTCTCCAAGCCCACCTATAAAATCAATAAAAATACGTTCCCTACCGAAAGCATGCTTGGTACCTAAAAAGGGATAAAAATGTTGCAGACTGCCATCTTTATTGCTGTTATTATTATGTTCTAGGCACTGTGCTAAATGGGAAGATGCAGCCCCCACTGTCCTCCGGAAGTGTACAGTCTTTTTTTTTTTTTTTTTTTTTTTGACAGGCAGAGTTAGACAGTGAGACAGAGAGAGAGACAGAGACAGAGACAGAGAGAAAGGTCTTCCTTCCATTGGTTCACCCCCCCAAGTGGCCACTACGGCCCGTGTGTTGCGGCCTGGAGCCAGGTGCTTCCTCCTGGTCTCCCATGCGGGTGCAAGGCCCAAGGACTTGAGCCATCCTCCACTGCACTCCCGGGCCACAGAAGAGAGCTGGACTGGAAGAGAAGCAACCGGGACAGAATCCAGTGCCCCAACCAGGACTAGAACCCGGGATGCCGGCGCCGCAGGCAGAGGATTAGCCTAGTGAGCCGCAGCACCAGCCAAGGAAGTGTACAGTCTTAGCAGGGTTGTACATGAGCCAAAAATCACGGACATGGTGGGATTTGTTCCTGGTGTTGGGCAAACAGCCAAGAGGGACACAAAACCCAACTCGAGGTCTATTTGTAAGGACACTTTCAGCGCCTCCTCACCGCAGGCTATGAGGGGCATTGCAGCTCCCATGGTACTCTGCAGGAGGCAGTGAGAAAACCATGAAAGTAAAGAGGTCTGAGAACCTGGCCCCACTGAAAAGCAAAATCTGAGGCTGGAGTCCTCAGATCGGGGTGAGGCTGCTAATCGCAAGGCCAGAGCTCCCATATTTTTAACATAATTAGTCATGTAGACGTCACATCAGAAGAATTACAAAACAAAAACAACAAAAATGCTGTAGCCAGTGTAGGGGCCAGGAGCTGGGACTGCAAGGGAGAATAAAAGAAGAAGGGAAGAAGGGAATAAGGGAAGAAGGGGAGTAGGGGAGGAGGGGGAGGGGGAGGGGGAGAGGTCTTCCATCCTCTGGTTCACTCCCCAAATAGCCACCAAGGCCAGAGTTTGGCCAGTCCGAAGCCAGGAGCCAGGAGCCTCCTCCGGGTCTCCCACGCGGGTGCGGGGGCCCAAGCACTTGGGTCATTTTCTGCTGCTTTCCCAGGTTATAAGCAGAGAGCTGGATTGGAAGCGAAGCAGCTGGGACTTGAACCGGCACCCACATAGGATGCCAATATGGCAGGTGGGGGCTTTACCCACTACACCACAGTGCTGGCCCCAATCTCTGTCACTCTGCCTTTCAAATAAACAAATATATCTTAGAAAAAGAAAAAAAAAAGGTGATAGATTGACATTAATATCGCAGCTGTGCTATTGCCCTGTTCTGCAAACATTACCTTCGGGATGTGTACTCCAGGATCCCTAATACTTCTTACACCTGCTTGTGAATCTACAAATTTTTTCAATACAAACTGCAGTTTAAAAAAAAAAAAGGCTATCATTTTTTCAATAGGAATGGCATTGTTGCCTAATTTCCTAATTGTCTGAACAAAGTGGGAAAAAGCCTTTCTTCATTAGTCAGAACATTTCCTAAGCATGAAGTTTTTCTCCTCAGGTTCAAAGATTTTACGCTACCCTAAGTGGGCAGCATTTCTTTCTTTTTTTTTTCTTTTTTTTTTCTTTTTTTTTCTTTTTTTTTCTTTTTTTTTTTCTTTTTTTTTTTTTTACTGGATTGCTCTTAATTAGTTTGAACACGTAAGCGTTTAAGCCTGGACTCAAGCAGGTGACGACAGTAGACTTTTCCAGCACTTCGCCTGTAAACTCCAGTTGTAGGCGCTTGCTTGCCGTCAAAGCAGCTCTTGACTGCTGAGGGGGTTATTGTCGAATTGCCAAACTTTGTCCACGTTTCGCCCAGTACTCTTGGTCCCATGAGGGCTGCCGGTCACAGACAGAGAGCACCAAGACACTCGTTTCTGGCACCTAAGGCAAAAATCTGCAATCTTTACTAACTACGTAGCTGAATGGCCCGTGAGCTTCCAAGCTGTGCCTTGTTCTAAGAAGAGGTTTTAAAATCATATTTCAAAAAAAACTTCACATTTCATGCCTTAGAGTCATTTATTTAGGGATCAAGAAGTATAAACAAATAACATTTATGCAAGTGGTTTGTGTGTGTGTGTTTTTTTGTTTTTTTGTTTTTTGTTTTTTTTTTTTTTTTTGAAATACAGAGAGAAGGGCCGGCACTGTGGCGTAGTAGGTAAAGCCACCGCCTGCAGCGCCGGCATCCCATATGGGCACCCATTGGAGTCCCAGCTGCTCCTTTTCCAATCCAGCTCTCTGCTATGGCCTGGGAGAACAGTGAAAGATGATCCAAATCCTTGGGCCCCTGCACCTGCGTGGGAGACCCGGAGGAAGCTCCTGGCTCCTGGCTTCGGATCGGCACAGCTCTGGCCATTGCAGCCAACTGGGGAGTGAACCAGCTTTTGGAAGACCTCTCTCTCTCTGCAACTGTGCCTTTCAAATAAATAAATAAATTTGAGGGAGAGAGGGCAAGGGAGACTAAATCCTAACAGCTGGGTTTAATGAGTTTATTGATAGCTTTCTACAAATGGAATTCACTTGAAGCCAATCATGTATCCTTGTATCTCTCAACAACCGGAGAGAGGAGAGGATTGGAAGCCTGGGTGCTCTTCACAGAATGTGTGCAGACTGAGATGAGCAAAAGACGCAGTAAAAGGTCAGTCTGTGCCTACTCTGTTGGTTCAGTTTTTGTTTTTGTTTTGTTTTGTTTTGGGTGGGTCTTGCTTCTGTTTTGTTATCCAACTACCTCTTCCGGCCCCATGAAATTCAACTAACTACAAAGTTTGCCCAAAAGAGGCCTCAGGAAAAAATACCAGAACTTTGCTACAGTGATCAATGCCCCTCAAGCAAGAGACCATGGAACTACGAACGTCCCCCAAAGGCAAGTCTCTCTGAAAACCACTGCCTCTTGGAAGCACACCTTGTGGCTTCAGAACTCAATTCAACTGAACCAACTTTCTCCTTCCTCTCAAAATGCTGATCCCGGTCAAGTTTTCACCTCTAGTTCCCTCCTTTAAGTCTTCTTCGTTTGACACCATGAATTTCTTCCACCACACAACTTAGGAACATGTTCACCAGCAGAGAAAGGGCTAACTGTGCACAAAGAATGTGCTAGTAATTCGGTAACTTTACAGCTCTGAGTACCTGGATCTGCAGGAAAACCAGCTCTCAGCCTGCAGCAGCCCTACAGCCCTGCAGCCTCCCGTTTTTTTACGGTCAGGTTCAGTGCTCCTGGCTGGGTCCGTGGCACTGCCTGCACGGTCGGGCTCAACGACTTAAGGACTTCCAGCTGAGAACTCAAAACAGAGCCCCTTTCATCCATCCACTTGTTTATTGTGGTTGCTGCCTTCCGTGCAAGGCAAAGCCCCAGTGTCTCCCAGAATCACAGCCTGAGAGAGGCTTGGGGTTCCTATGGCACTCCCCAGGCTCTCACTGGTCACATCTCCCAGACGGAAGCCACGTCCAGAATGCTGTTCGGCAATGGCTGACCATAATTAACTCAGAAAGGAAACACCTGGGGAGATGTAGCCCTCCTGTGGGACAGCTCCTCTGCCCTCTGCATAATCAAGGGATATTAACCACACCACGAACGCAGCCTGGGGCAAGGGATTAAGTGATCTCCCTGGGATTGAAGGATACAGAGAACCCAGAGAGGCCCAGAAATACATATATATATATACACATATATATACACACACATATATATACATATATATACACATATATATGTATGTATGTATATACACACACATATATATGGATTAAGAACAAACACAAGGTGGGGGGTGCCTTTTATTATTAACTACATGTTTGTTATTACATTAATTACTCTCTGTGTCTCTGTGGTTCCTGTTTGGAAACGGTAAATGACAGGAAAGTCTTCATACTAAGAGCCCAGTTGATGAGTTCAAATTTAAATGCTAATTGGGTGCCAGAAAGTTACCAGCTAGGTCCTTAGTGACTCAAAGTTGAGATCTAAGTACAACTCTTAACCCTCATTCTGAATGTCAAAACCTTGCCTTGCGTGGTGCCAGCCGCCTAATTAAAGAAGCACCAAGAGAATAAAACCAATAACCTTTGTTAAATTACACCATTTTCCCAAAACTTCTCCATAACAAACTGCACAGCCAAATCCCCGGATCAAGACGGGAGAAAACATGTTCCCTAAGGCTTTCAAGGAGATACAGCAGGCCTCAAGGAAGACTTGTAAGTCAAGCCGAACCCCTCTCCGTGCCCTGCATGGTACAGGACGGAGCTGATGGTCACTCCGCGGAGCTACAGCCAGCTTCCTCCCTGGCTCTGCCCTCTCTCCAGCCCTCCAAGCAGTTCGGGGTACCAGAACCTTGATGAAGGGGTGCTTCACCCCAAGGTTACAATTAGGAGGACTTCACAGTCAACATGAGGTTTCTTTTCCTTTTTAAAATATTTCTCCCTTTTTATTTATTCTTTACTTCTTTTTTATTATTATTTAAAAGATAGGGACATGTTGCCGTTGATTTCTCCACAATGTTGCAGTGGATTCATTTCTGAGAGGAGCAGCGTGGTGGGGGCAAGAGGCGCAGAGTCACCACACAGACCCCGGGAGTCGGGTGAAAGCAGGCTTGAGGCGAGCAGCCCGCAGACTCGTTTATTACGGTTGGAACTACATCTTAAATAGGCAAGACCAGCCAATCGGGTCAAGGGGCGGTCTATGCCCCAACCAATCATAGCCTGTTGCCAGGCAGGCTCCGTTGCCAGGTGGGTTTCAAAGCCATTCCTGAGTAACTGACACTCGCTTGCCAGTGGCCACCTTGGCATGGCCTTCTCATTCCACCACAGGGACATATATAAGATCTTCTATCCACTGGTTCACTCCCCAGATGCTCATATAAGCCAAGGTTGGGCCAGGCCAAAACCACAAGCCTTGAACTCAATCCAGATCTCCCACATTGGTGGCAGGGAACAATTATTTGAGCCTGGGGCTAGTGCTGTGGTGCAGCGGGTTAATGCCCTGGCCTGAAGCACCAGCATCCCATATGGGCACCAGTTTGAGACCTGGCTCTCCACTTCCAATCCAGCTCTGTGCTGTGGCCTGGGAAATCAGTAGAAGATGGCTCAAGTCCTTGGGCCCCTGCACCCGTATGCAAGACCTGGAAGAAGCTCCTGGCTCCTGGCTTCAAATCAGCGCAGCTCCAGCCATTGTGGCCAATTGGGGAGTGAACCATCAGATGGAAGACCTCTCTCTCTTTCTCCTCTCTCTGTGTAACTCTGACTTTCAAATAAATAAATAAATCTTTAAAAGAAAAATTATTTGAGCCATCACATTTTCTCTTTATTCACTTTTTCCAAACAGGAACTACAGAGACACAGAGAGTTATTAACATAATAACACAAAAGAAAGTCAATAATAAAATACACCGCCTTCTTCTCTTATGTTAGTTCTTAATCCCTGTATATAGTTCTGAGTACTTGAACACCTCCTAGTCTGTGCATTAACAGGAAGCTGGAGTCAAGAGCAAAGCAGACCCAGGGTTGAAACCCACGCACTCCTGTCGCTCGCTCTGCAGGCTCACGGAGGAGCAGCAACAGATTTGCTGTTGTTTCTTTCCCCGGTCCTCCCCGGATTAGCTGCCGCCCCCCCCCCCACCTCCACGGAGGGGCGGCACCCCCTCCGCTTTCCCCTCTTCCACGGAGGAGTGGCAAACCGCCGGTCAGCTCTCTCAGGGGTTCCTCAGATGTTCCTCCTGCATGTGGTCTCTCTCCTCCTTTATAGTCCTCTTCCACCAATCCCAACTCTGCTGGCGTTCTCTCCCCACCACTGAGCACACTGCTCTCCTCCAATCAGGGGCAGGATCAGCTCCTGCAGCTTGTTAGTCGAATTGGTGAGGCAGCTGTGTGGAAGTTGTTTACTCCCTCTCAGCGCCATATGGTGGGAGATCAGATGCATAGAGTTAGTCTTAGCAGTTCCAGTAGTTTAGTCTCAGTAATCTCAGTATTTATCCTCAGTATTTATTAGTCCACAGTCTTAGTACTTATTTGCCTCCCGGGCGACGGGCCCTGCTCCCCACGCACTCCAATACAGGATATGGGTGTCCCGACTTGTGTCTGAGCCACTGCATGAAACACCTGCCCGAGGAGGAGGTTTCTGTAAGACACAAACAGCCAGTGCTCTGCTGTCGCTGATTCCAGAGCAAAAGTCACATCCCGAAGTCCAGGAAGAATATGTTTTGCTTTTTACCAGAGACACCAGGACACAGCGACAGCCCACCACACACATACGCACATACACACACCTCAGTGCATCTCTGTGGGCCAAGGCCCACATCCACAAGGCCAAGATCCACCGGGCCATCTATTGCCTTCTATGGCTTTGTTAAAAACCAGAGATCCCCAGCAGCATGAAGACCAACCTGCCCAGTTCCCCTTGCTCACACCCCACTAGCCAGGGAGAGTGGTAGAACCCTTCCTAACAAGCAGAGGACAAAGGTCTACCCAAGACAGGTGGCCCAGCAAGGAGAGGGTGCCCGGCACCTGGATGTGGTTGCCTGTCTGCCACACACCTCGCCTGTAGTGGACTGAAAGATGGTACCAAAGTTATCAGGTCTGAACCTCTGGAACCTGTGAGTGTTGCCTTGTATGAATGACAAAGACTGCTCGTATGATTGAGCTAAGGATCTTCAATGCGGAGATGATCCTGGATTAGCCATGTGGGCCCCACCACATCAGAGGGACCCTTACAAGACAGACAGAGGAAGATCAATGCATACATAAGAGGGTCATGTGACCCCAGAGACAGGGCCTGACATGAATTGGCCACAAACCAAGGGACGCCAACAGCCACCAGGAGCTGGAAGAGCAAGCCTCTGGAGGGACTGCAGCCCTGACCATGCCTTGATTTGGGCCCAGTGATACGAATTGTGGAGTTCTGGCCTCTGCAATGGAGAGAGAATAAAGTTTTATAATTGTAAGCCATCAAGTCAATATTTATTACAAATTAATTCATTACAATGGCAAGATATAACAAACACCCAAGTTATCTAACAGGCATTTTCTCACACAAAACAAAAGTTACTTTTTGTTTGGAAAGTACATTAAGGAAACTACAGCATGTCTGCAAAGCAGAAAGAACAGATCCTACCTCCATGTTATGTGGCCCCCAGAATTCATGTGTTAAAGTCTTGTCCACAATACCTCAGAATAGGACCATATTGGGAGATAGGATCTTGAAATCTGTAGTGATTTCTTTCTTTATTTAAGAACCAGAGAGAAAGAAACAGAGTATTCATTCTCTGATCATTTTCTAAATGTGTGCAATGGCTGGGGCTGGCTCAGGCTGAAGGAAGTCCATACACTCTCCCCATGGGTGGCAGCACCCCAACCAGACCCAGCACCTGCCGCCCTGAGATAGGATCTTTAAAGGGACGTGGTTGAATGAAATCATATATGAGGCATTGATTCATTTTGACTGCTGTCCTTTCTCTCTAGAGAAACAAAACCAATAGGATGTTTTTTAAAAGATTTTTTAAACTTATTTGAAAGTCAGAATTACAGAAAGAGAGGGAAAGGCAGAGATCTTCCATCTGCTGGTTCACTCCTCAAATGGCCACCAACAACCAGGGCTGGCCCAGGCCAAAACCAGGAGACGGGAGCTTCATCCAGGTCTCCCACATGGGTGGCAGGGGCCCAAGCACTTGGGCCATCTTCCCCTGCCCTCCAGGAGCATTAGCAGGGAGCTAGATTGGAAGTGGAGCAGCCAGGACTCAGACCAGTGTCCATATGCGATGCAGGTGCTGTAGATGGCGGCTTAACTTGCTACACTACAGCGCCAGCCCCACCAATAGGATATTGATGTAAAGAATGAAATTTGTTATAAGATATTGGCTCATACAATTACTGAAGCTGAGAGATCCCACAGTATGCCATCTGCAAGCTGGAGGCCCAGCAAAGCCTGTGAGGTGGCTCCAGAGCAAACTCTGAGGCCTGAGAACAGGGGAAGCCAATTATAGGTCTACAGTCCAAGTCTACAGGCCTAAGAACCAGGGACACTGATGTACAAGAGCAAGAGAAGATGAAGGCCCCAGCTCAAACAGAAAGAACTATTTCACCCTTCTCCGCCTTTTTGTTCTATCTGACCCTTACCTGGCAGATGAAGACCATTCAGCCTGCTGAAGGCATCTCTTGACTCATTCAGTGGATTCAATGCCAATCCCTTCCAGAGACAGCAGTTTTACCATCTGAACAACACAATCAAGTTGACCCATAAAATTAACCGTTACACCCGTGTTATGGATTGAACTGTGTGATCCCCCCCCCCCAAAAATATACTTTAATGCTAACCCCTAAGGACTTCAGAATGTTTTCCATTTTGGAAACATGGTGATCACACAAGTAATCAAGTCACAATGAGGTCAGTAGGTTGGGCCCTAATCCAATAGAGTGTCCTCCTGAGAAGGGGAAATTTGGAGCCACAGATGCATAGAGAGAAGACAGTGGGAAGGCTGTGTGAAGACAGAGGACTGGAGTGATGGATCCAACAAGACGGGAAATGCCAGAGGTGGCCCACAAACCACCAGTAGGCAGGAAGAGGCAAGGAAAGGTTAGCCCCTATGGGTTTCAGAGGCAGAACGCCCTGCTGACACCTTGATTTTCAACCTCTTCTCTCCAGAACTCTAAGACAATAAATGTCTATTGCTTTAAGTCACCGGGTCCGTTGACACAGCAGCCCGAGGAAACTAATAGACCCCGCTCTTCCAAATGTACAACACCTGCCAAACTCTTTCACACATGCTCATTTTAACACCCTCACCATCCTCCAGCAATGTCCACCCCACCCAAACACACCCGCAACCTTGTCTCCACGACTCAGGGTGGTAACAGCACCAGGTCATTGATCCTTTCCCGGCAGAGTAGCAAGAGCTTTCAAACTGTTCAAAGCGTGAAAGCAAACCCAATCCATCAATGACGCAATGTTTCTCCTCCAGGCTTTGACTTTGAAGAGATGTGTATTTTAAGCAGCATCTCGTTGCTGTTGTTTGATAGCAAGAGGAAATAATCAACCCTATAATGCTCTACAGACAAGAACCTGACAACAAAGCTTAGTGTGACATCGCCTTCCCCTGAGATCCTCGAGGATGCCCCACGGAGTTTTTCAGAAATTTGCTGTGCAGTGTCTCATAGAACAGAAGGCCAATGTCAATGACAAAGAAACAAAAAACAATACAAGCAAGCACAAATTCTTGTTAGGATCCCCAGGTTATTCTCTATTTTTGCATAATGGTTCAAAAAATAATTACATCAAAAACTAGTAAGTAAAAGAGGGAATAAATGGGAATATTTTGCTACAAAAAAACTTCAGTCATTGACACAGAACACACACCTGTGTAGGCCAAAGACTGAGATCCTTCAGACAGCTTCACGCACTCCAGCTGTGTTTGTTTGGCAACTGAAACACAGCTCTTAGGATTGCGTTTTGCTGCATACAATAGGAACTAACTACTTCATCTTCCTAAGTTAGAACTGATTTTTCTCGCAGAACCGGAAACACAGGGGCAAAGAGGCCACGATTGGAACAGCTGTTCAAGGCAAGAACCAAGGACCCAGGCTGCTTCTCACTTACTGCTCCACTGTCTTATGGCTTCTGTCCTCATAGCCACCAGATGACTGCTTTGCTTCCAGTCTTGGAGTCTTTCTTCCAAGGAAGAAGGCTAGAGGCAAAACAGCCATGCCTTCGAAATCTGCCCCCGTTTTTGTTTTTTCAGAAGAATAGCTTTCTTCAACTTCTATCACACAGGCCAGAACTCTTGTCAGTCTGTCTATAAGAAAGCTAGGGGAATGGGTCCCTTACTGCCCTGAACAAACCTGGCTTGTTAGCAAGGAACATGGAGGAGAATGATATTGGGCTGGGGTGGGAGCGACAGATGTAGCAATACGTGCCATGAGGCATGAAGAAGAAAAACCAAAAACACTAAGTCATAAAACGTTTCTAGTCTTAGGACATGACTAAAGTAGTCTTCCACAGTGGCTGTACCAGTTTACATTCCCACCAACAGTGGATTAGTGTCCCTTTTTCCCCACATCCTCGCCAGCATCTGTTGTTAGTTGATTTCTGTATGTAAGCCATTCTAACCAGGGTGAGATGAAACCTCATTGTGATTTTAATTCCCATTTCCCTGACAGCTAGTGATCCTGAGCATTTTTTCATGTGTCTGTTGGCCATTTGAATTTCCTCTTTCAAAAAATGCCTGTTCAAGTCCTTTGTCAATTTCTTAACAGGATTGTTTGTTTCGTTGTTGCTGAATTTCTTGAGCTCTTTATAGATTCTGGATATTAATCCCAAAAGGTTTTTCTTAAGAGAGCTGATCAACCAGCCCTCAAAACTCGACCCACTCAGTCCCTGAAATGAGAGACAGGGATGAGCCGCAGCAAAGTCAGCCCAGCCTCCATCGTCAGTCACCTTCACCTGACTGGACAGGCAGGATGGAGGACAGCTTAGGGCCAAGGTCCTTTTGTCTACAATAACTGTGGACAAGGGAAGGAGCTGGAGCAGAGAAAAGCCAGGCTCGGGAGAAACAAGTACTGGCAGATCCTGGTGCCCCAGTCACTCCACAATCACTCCTGCCACCTACACCATCACCAAGAAGGAAGGGATATTTGAAGATGTGTTTGCCCTTACAGTGGCCTTGCAGTTACACCCCCTACAAAGGAAACGCGTCATGAGTAGCTTAAAGCCAGTTTAGAAAAGAATGGAAAAGTCTGATGACCCTGTGCTTCTCTTCCCATTTTGTTTCACCACTACCCCTGGAGTAGCCGGTGAGTGCTGGGGAGTGAGGCCCGCCCCATCTGTTCTACTCTCAGCTGCCTACTCTCCCCATCCCCCACCCCCATCGTATCCCCAGCTGGGTACAATCCAAGTCATCTAATTCACTTCCTCCTCTTCTGTTATTCCACTTTCTGACTTCTTCCACATCATTCTCCCATAATGTTCCCGCACCTTGAAGAAATATGGTAGAAGATGGAGAGGCCCTTGAGGAAAGGGTGAGGGGGAAGTAAGAACGGGGAGATTTATGGAGCGGAGGTGAGCCTCTTCCTGTTCTCTATGTTCTCACTGCCACGGACTTTACCTTGGGGGTACTCTGTCCTAACCCCCAAGAACGCTGAGTCTCCTAGAATGAAATGGAGAAGGGGAGAGACATCTAGAGTCAGGCTTCCAGGCCGCCTTCCTGGAAAGCATGTACCGGCTCCTTCTGTCTTCCCAACCTGTTTCCTGCATCAATGGTAGAAACCAAGCATAGGCACCTTCAAGGCTGACATTGAATATGTGTGCTTGGGGAGAGAGGTCATCAAGTGTAACCCTGGAAAACCAGGACACACACACCACACACACACACACACACACACACACACACACCGCGCAATGCAGAAATAATAAAATAGCACTCACTGAGACACCCACCGAGTAATCAGCACACCTAGAAACAGAGCGCCTAGGTCCCACTCAGTGATTGGAATCATGGAATCGCAGATGAAAAAGCCTAAGAGAGGCTAAAGGACACCATCTAGAGGACGGTGGTCCAGGTCGGCACCCTCCCCGGCACCCCACTTTACAGATGAGGACATCAAGGCTCCTGCTTCAGCCTCCAGACTTCTGCACTGACCATGTTTCCCCAAGCCCAGCATGGACACAGTCCTGTCCATTAATCAGGGGGTCAATGGTCCTTTATAGATATCAGTAAAATTTCCAGATCGGGTTCCTTGGAACTGTCAGGACAGTGAATGAAACCGTGAGGCACTACATCACATTGTTTATTGCTTTTTCACAGCTCATACTGGCATCTGTTCAGCCCAAGGTTATTTAAGGCCTAATGTTCATGGTGCTGGAGTGTACAGTGAAATAAATGGAGTTGCAGCCAATGAAATGCTGGCTCAAAGCTGAGGTGTTTGAAAAATCTCAAAATCCATCTATTGGCCTATCCCAGAGCCAAGAGCTGCTGCTGTTATGTGACACAATAAAAGAGATGCTGTGTAAATTTTAAATATTTTATTGAACATAAATAATTAGAATAGCTAACCATTTTCTAACGCAGAAATATCCGGCAGCTAATGTGCACAAAGCTTTGCAGATGTTCACAAACTACAAAAATGTCAATTTTCTTTTAAGTCCCTTTTAAGCAGTTTTTTAGTCTAAAGAAGGAAACATTTATAACTATGAATAAATCGTTTGTGGTTTGGGAAAATGTTTAGGAATATTCAATAAGACATCCGTATAAATATTCAGTTATGGAGATAATTTGATTTAAATAGATGGTACTTTCAATAAATAAACATTGTTCAACATGAATAAGCATTTTGAACAACCAGCAAGCATCAGAATCCAGCTGATGTTTCATGCAAATCTCTGGAAAACATTTTATTTAGCAGTTTCTTACAGACACCACACGCTGTCGGGGATTCTTTCGCACTCTTTATTATTGGGAGCATCTGCATGAAAGAATCCACCACCATTTTCTTGCCATCTTGTCGTCTTTGCCGGGTTACCGAGCTATCTTGTGGCTTTTCAGTGGCCAAAGCTCTGGGCACAAGCTCAGGAGCCAGGTGGCCTGCATTCAGCCTGCGTCTGTCACTTCCAGCTCTGTGACCTGGAGCATTTTAACTTTGTTCAACCTCCGTATCATCATATATGACATGGAAATCATAATATCTGCCTTATAGGACCGAAGATTAAATAAGACCGAGTGAGTAGAATATCCAGAAAACACTGTACCAGGGATGGAGAGCCTTTTTTCTGACAAGGGCCATCTGGATATTTACAGCATCATTTGCAGGCCATGCAAAATTATCAACTTTAAAATCTTTAGCCTGCTTTAGATGTGTTGAACTTACAGAATTTCCCTCCTGCTGTTGCCTTGGCAAGGCCAGACCAAATGATGTCATGGTCCAGAGGTTCCTCACCCTGCACCTACCGATGACTACTCTATGTCCACATAAAACGAACATCCCAGCTGAATCACTGAAAATAGACCTTGGGCATCCATCGGTTTGGCCTGTAACTACTTCCGTGCATTGTTAATGGGACTGCAATTTGGCAACAGCTGTCAGAATGTGCACCTTTCCTTTGATCCAGGAACTGTGCACCGAGGAGTTTACCCACCAGCATCTGGCCAACAAGTGTGTCACTAGATTACATTCCAGAGTGTACACTGCTGCATTTTCATAATAGCTAAATAAGGCAACAACTTAATTATCTATCAGGAACCGATTAAGTCACTGTGATGGATACCCACTTTTAGAGATCTTAACCTTTGTACATTTGATTATTGGGTTATTATCTTTCTTCCCTGTCAGGAGAGAACATTTACCCCTGCCCCTTGCTTCAAAAGTGTCCTTCTATATAGCGTCCAGGTAAGGATACAATGCTGACCTCTCTGTGCCACTCTATGCATACAACTCAGCAGAGGTGGAGGTTCCTAGGACTTGTAATTTGAAAAAGAGTGACTGGACATGCTCCGCTCAGTGGCTCCCTTTTATTTCTTAGAAGAGAGCAGGGGTCAATGCTGTGGAGTAACAGGTTGAGCCTCTGCCTGCAGTGCTGGCCTCCCATATGGTCACTGGTTCGAGTCCTGGCTGCTCCACTTCTGATCCAACTCCTTGCTAATGTGCCTGGGAAAGCAGCAGAAGGTGGCCCAAGTTCTTGAGCCTCTGAAACCCATGTGGGAGAGCCAGAAGAAGCTCCTGACTCCTGGATTTGGCCTGGCCCAGCCCTGACCATTGCAGCCATCTGGAGAGTGAACTAGCAGATGAAAGATATATCTCTCTCTCTCCTTCTCTCTCTCTCTCTCTCTCCCCTCCCTGTATCTCTGTAACTATGAATTTCAAATAAATAAATAAATCTTTAAAAAATAAATAAAACTAAAGGCTACCATGTGCCCCACAAATATAAACTCCCTGGAGAAGGGAATCCTTTTTAAAGCTTTTATTTAATATATATATATAAACTTCATAGGTACAGGTTCTGAATTATAGCAGTTCTTTCCCCCATACCCGCTCTCCCACCCCCACTCCCATCCTACCTCCTACTCCCTCTCCCATCCCATTCTTCATTAAGATTCATTTTTAATTATCTTTATATACAGAAGACCAACTCTATACTGTCGCTCCCCCTCTTCGTGGAGGAACGACACTAAACCCTGCCTAGGCTTCATATCCGAGTCACGGCACCATTATGTCGCTCCTCCTCTTCGCGGAGGAACGACACAGGACCCTGCGCTGTTCTTTCGTCTGCTCGGCCCTTCCCAGGTTTGCTGCTGGTTCTTCCCAGGTTGGCTACCAACCCTTCCACCTCCGTGGAAGGGCGGTTCCCCCTGCCACATTCCCCACTTCCGCGGGGGAGCGGCACACCGCCGGCCGGCTCTCTCGGGGGCTGCACAGGTGTTCCCTCAGATGTTCCCCTTAGATGTTCCTGGTGCATGTCGTCTCTCTCCTCCTTTATAGTCCTTTTCCACCAATCCCAACTCTGCTACCCACACGCCGAGTATGCTGCTCTCCTCCAATCAGGAGCAGGTCCTGCTGTTTATTGGTTGAACTGGAGGCAGCTGTGTAGAAGCTGCTTCTCCCTTCTCAGCGCCATATTGTGGGAGAGCAGATGCATAGAATAAGTCTTAATTCCAGTAACTTAGTCTAGTCCGAGTTGCTCCCCACACTAAGTAAAGATTTCAACAATTCGCACCCACACAGACACACAAAGTATAAAGTACTGTTTGAAGACAAGTTTGACCATTAATTCTCATAGGACAACACATTAAGGACAGAGATCCTACATGGGGAGCAGGTGCACAGTGAGTGATTCCTGCTGTTGATTTAACAATTGACGCTCTTATTTATGACGTCAGTGATCACTCAAGGCTCTTGTCATGAGCTGCCAGGGCTATGGAAGCCTTTTGAGTCCACAAACTCCATCAGTATTTAGACAAGGCCATAAACAAAGTAGAAGTTCTCTCCTCCCTTCAGAGAAAGGTACCTCCTTCTTTGATGGCCCAGAGAAGGGAATTATATGCACCTTATTCATCAGCATATTCTGAGAACAGAACCAGGGCCCAAAACATGAATGGATGGATGGATGGACGGACGGATGGATAGATGAACAAATCATACAAATGGTGCTATTTAAAAGCATGTGATATGTCTATTTGTGCTGACATAAATGTTTCCTCTGGAGAAAGGGATCAGGAGAGAGTGTGGCAGTTTCAGTGTGTTTCTCCTGGTGCTGTTTGGATTTTCTAACCGTGCTTATGTGTCAGTTATCTGATTACAAGGGGGTAGGGTAGGAACTGTCCACAGAAGCTTATTAGGAAGCATAATTATGAACTGCTTTGTTTTCTTCTTTATACTTTATATATCAAGGTAAACATCTTTAAAAGAAATTCTCACTAGAAAAGAAGAAATAAAGGAAAGAAGAGAAGAAAGAAAAGAAAAAAGTCCATAGCAAATCCTTTGCAGAATCATCACCCTTCTGCAAATCAGGATTCTTAGTTGAAAAAAAAAAAAAAAAGAATAGAAACACTTCGGCTACATAAACCAAAAGACATGTATTTGAATGCATTAAGTGGCTGGCAAATTGATAGGCAAGCTGACGAACTAGCTTAAAAATGGGCATTGGTCGAAGGCACCCGTGAACACCACACTCATGCTGAGGACTCATGATAATGACCATGCCACCTAGCGCACTGCCACAGGTGGCCACCACCACCCGTGCTCTCTGGGCCCAACCAAGTCACCTCTGACCGTCCTGTCTCTCCAACTCACAAACGCAAGGTTCAGAGTCTAGTGCTGGAACAGCCAGTTAGCCAAGGTGTAGACATGTGCTCCGGTGAAGGGTTTGACCTGTGGGCGGCTCAGGGACAGTTCACTCCGTCGCTCTCTAACAGGGGGTCAGAGAGGTTCTCTGGAGACAGACCCTGGAAGGCAGATGGGTTTGGAGTGGAAGGATGAAAGAATCTGTTTGCTTCTGTTTCTTTCCGTGAATTATGACAAAGGACCTACCAACTGAGAGACAAATGAGACAACAGTGTTCGAGATTTGAGGGAAGAAGAAGGTGTGATACAGCACTTTTGGAGGGAGTTGTACCTACTGCTACATAATAAAATACCCCCAAAACACTGACTTGTGAGCATAAAAATCATTTATTTTCCTCCTGAATCTGGAGATGGAGTGTGCTTGGTTAGGCAGTGCTCACTGAGGGTCCCTTACAAGACAGCCGTCAGGGGGCAGGTGTCAGACTGAGAGATGAACATGCATCCCACATCCGGGTTCCTGGATGTGAGTGCCAGCTCTGCTCCCAGTTCCGTCTTCTTGGGAGAGAAGCAGTAGGTTATGGCTTAAGTAGTTGGGTTCCTGCCACCCACGTGGGAGACCCAGACCCACATGGAACCTCCAGCTGATGCAGGCACTTAGGGAGTGAACCAGCAAATGGAAGACCTCTCCCTCTCTGTCTCATCTGTCTCTCTCTGTGTCTTCTTCCCTCCCTTTCAAATATGTAAATTTTAAATTAGAAAAAAGAAAGATTGTGGTCTACTATCTGGTAGGTGGAGCTAGGGTTATCTTGAAGGCTTGTTCACAGAAAAGCCTGGCTCCTAGACTGAAAAGATTTCTCTCTCTCTTCTCTCTTGCTCTTGCTGTTTCTCTCTCTCTTTCACTCTATACATTTACTTATATTTATATATATCCACACAGAGGTACATATGTATATACATACTTACAATATGTGTGTGTACATACATATAACTAATGTGCAGTTACACAGCAGTATCAGTGTGCATTCCCAGCACCAGGAGAGGCTGGCAGACTTTACTGCCTGGCCTCAGAAGTCACAGTCTCCCTTCTCCCATGTTCCAGTCATGGAAGCAGACTTTTTTTGTGTGTGTGTGTGTGTATGAATTTTTTTTATTCAAGACTGGTAGAAACAAAATACAAACAACTTGTTATTAACATAATAGCTGCAGTTGTTAACTGCAAGAATACAGTCAAAAGGAGTATTACCAAATGTCAATTTTCTTGAAACAAAATTATCCCAGTTACCTTATGGGTAGCAAATTCTAGCAAATGAATTTATCATTTCTTATTAAAAGTACTTAAACAATTTCCAAGATTGATCAGTGTGCCACAAATAAAATAGCAGTTTATTCAAAAGAGCCCTTACCTTTCTCTTATTTTCCTAAAAGATCTGCCATATACGGGTAACTGCTAATTTCAAATTGGTTCCTCAAACCAGGTTCTTCCTGTAAATTCACATCTTAGCTTTATAGATAGTTAACTTACACTCATTGACTTTTTTTTTTTTTTTTTTTTTTTGACAGGCAGAGTTAGACAGAGAGAGAGACAGAGAGAAAGGTCTTCCTTTTCCGTTGGTTCACCCCCGAAATGGCTGCTACAGCCGGCACACTGCGCCAATCCAAATGCAGGAGCCAGGTGCTTCTCCTGGTCTCCCATGGGGTGCAGGGCGCCAGCACTTGGGCCATCCTCCACTGCACTCCCTGGCCACAGCAGAGAGCTGGCCTGGAAGAGGAGCAACCGGGACAGAATCCGGCGTCCCAACCGAGACTAGAACCCAGGGTGCCGGCGCCGTAGGCGGAGGATTAGCCTAGTGAGCCGCAGCGCTGGCCACTCATTGACTTCTAACTACTAAAGTCCTGCCTGGACTCAAGGGAAGAGTTGTAGACCCTATCTCTTCATGGGAGAAACATCCAAAAAATTTACAAAGATATTTCTAAACCACTACAGATGGAAAAAAAAATTAAAGATGTAAAAAGAAATCATAGAGCCATCTTGGGTGCTGAGCTGACTGCTAGCGTGGTATGTTTTTGTCCGTTGACTGTGGGCTCCAAGGGTCTTCCCCGGAGGGAGAACAGTTGGGTTGAACGTGGGTTTTTAGAGCCTCTATCATCTCTACGTGCACGTAGGTA
The DNA here is from genome assembly GCF_051225735.1 of Oryctolagus cuniculus. Taxonomy (NCBI): domain Eukaryota; kingdom Metazoa; phylum Chordata; class Mammalia; order Lagomorpha; family Leporidae; genus Oryctolagus; species Oryctolagus cuniculus. The sequence goes on along the minus strand of NC_142878.1, from coordinate 26,525,432 downwards.
CTAGGAGGGCAGAGACCTGGTGCGTCTGCTGGTGGCTGATCTTGCACAAAGGGCACCTCAGTGTATCTGTACTGAACCCTGCTCTTCCTCACAGCTGTGTTCCAGCAATGCTTCCCCATCAGGGTGCCCCCCCACCACCACCTTCCCTGTCACCAACCTCACTGTATGACTCTGCACAGACCACTTGACTGCTTGCAGCGTCCATGTCCACGTCTATGAAATGAAGATTCTATGATCCTTCAGGTCCCTTTCAGGTGTCACAGTCACATCTCACTCTCTCATCCCACTCATTTCACGACTTCCAGCTACGATGCCAAAATACTTCCGCTCAGATGAAGGCACCGGCACAGGCGCCCTCGGGTTTTTACCTTACAACTGATCTGCTTAAGACACGGCCTCTGGAAACACATTGAATCTAAAAGCAAAGCGCCCTACACTCAGCAAATCCGTGTTGAATTTCAGCATGAGACCACAGAGCGAGCAGTATTGATGCTGGTGCTGCAAGGTACCAAAGAAAAAGACAGATCTCACCCATTCTTTGCCCTCCTGGGTGATCGCATCCCTTCCTAGTTATCACCCAGCCAAGTGAGATAAATATATCTCTTCTTATCTTCGCACATATGTCAGTCCCTTTTTTCCCTGAATCATTTTTGTTGCTTTTCTCTGCCCTGTCCCCCGTCTGTCTCTGCCTTTCCCATACTTGGTGTTAGAGCCAGCCACAGATCAGAGGTAGGGAGCCTCAGAGGCAGTAGAGGGGTGAGGGCAGCAGAGGTGGATCCCACTCAGCCAGGACGGCAGCAGCACTCCCTGAGCGTCCCCTGTGCCCTGGAGGCTGCAACACACCCTGGACTCAGATTTGCAAAGCCGTCAACTGTCATCAGCAGCATTTGAGAGTCTGATGAAAGGTCTCTTGCATGAAAATCACTACCCTGAGTTCAAATTCCAGATCCATTACTAATTAAATGTGTATGTAAGCTTGGATAATTTATCCCTTAACCATACCATTCCTCAATTTCTTCTAAAACAAATTAGGATGGGGACAACTGTTCCAGTGTTGTGGCACAGCAGGTTAAGCTTCTGCTTGTGACACCAGCATTCCATATCAGAGGGCCAGTTTGAATCCCAGATGCTCTGCTTCTAATCCAGCCCCTGCTACCCATGAGGGAGACCAGGATGGAGTTCCTGGCTCCTGGCTCCAGTTGGCTCAGCCCTGGCTGTTCTGGCCATTTGGGGAGTGAACCAGTGAATAGAAGATCTCTCTGTCTCTCCCTCTCTTTATTCATTTCTGTCATTCTGCCTTTCAAACAAACAAATAAACTTTTTTTTTTACATTAGAATGACAGTAGGGGCAGGCATTGGAGTGTAGCCAATTCAGCAGCTGCCTATGAGCACTGATTCAACTCCTGAATACTCCACTTCTGATCCCGCTCCCTGCTAATGCTCCTGGGAAAGCAACAGTGGATGGCCCAAGTGCTTGGGCCTCTGTCACTCAAATGAAAGAACTGGATGGAGTTCCAGGCGGTTTGTTGTTGTTGTTGTTGTTGTTGTTGTTGTTGTTTCTTTGCGGCCCGTCTGCTGCGCCAATCCGAAGCCAGGAGCCAGGTGCTTCCTCCCGGTCTCCCATGTAGGTGCAGAGCCCAAGGACCTGGGCCATCCTCCACTGCCTTCCTGGGCCACAGCAGAGAGCTGGACTGGAAGAGGAGCAACCAGGACAGAATCTGGTACCCCGACCAGGACTAGAATCCAGGGTGCTGGCACTGCAGGTGGAGGATTAGCCTAGTGAACTGCGCACCAGCCCAGGCTGTTGGTTTTGAACTGACTCAGGACCAGCCATTGTGGCCATTTGAGACTGAACCAGCTAATAGAAAATCGCTCCATCTCTCCCTCTCTAACTCTGCCTTTCAAACAAATAAATAACTCTTTTGATAAATAGATTAGGATGACAGTGCATTTGACGTCACTGGATTGTTGTGAGGATTAAATGACACAAGACACATAAAGTACTTTGAGCAATGCCTAGCACATAGTAAATGCTCAATAAATGTGATATTATCTTCCATGGTGCCATTAAAAACTCACTCCTTAAAATTAAGGCAGGGAATCTACCCTTGCTGCTAGTCCTATTCCATTCATGTTCCCAGGAAGTCCAGCCATGCTCCTGTCCTATTCTCACATGAATGAGACTGTAACCTTGGGCCCCAGAAACTAAACCTCCACCTTCGTAATCTACCCAATGTCCAATCCCTCTACCACCAACTCCCTGCCTTTAGTCTCCTTGTTGCAACTGAAATCTAGAGCCATGATGAGGTCCTACTAGGCACGAAGTAGCTATTCAATAAATACTAGTTGACTGAATGACCAGCCACCTTCTACTGGCCTCTTTGATGCTGACCTGGAATCTTAAGGGATGTGTTCCACCCTCCATGCTCTCTCCACCTGCATCCAGTGGCTGCTTCCTGGCTGCCCACACTTGAGCCCCCCTACCATCCTCTACAAATAGAATGCCCAAAACATCAGCCAAACCACTATCCTACTTCCTTCTTCTTGGCTGATTAAAGCAGATCATTAAATCACTGGGGGCTCCTCTCCAAAACACACACTCTAGTAATTCCCCTGCTCAAAGCTCCGCTCTCCAGGGCTACACCAGGATCCAGGGGGTGCATTTGCCAACATTCGCTCAGTCTCCTTCGCCTGCTGCATCACCCTCTGCAACTCTCCATGAGCGTCCCAGTGATGGCCCTGTTGTTCCTCCCCAGTGCCCAGAATCTCGGCCAAGTGTAGGTTAAGGGTCAAATCTAGGAGGCAGACCAGGCTGCCTAGACCAAAGAGTTCAGATTAAGAGAGGAACATGGGGTCGCCACCTGCGGTGCCGGCATCCCATATGGGCGCCGGTTCGAGTCCTGGCTGCTCCACTTCTGATCCAGCTCTCTGCTATGGCCTGGGAAGGCAGTGGAGGATGGCCCGGGTCCTTGGGCCCCTGCACCTATGTGGGAAACCAGGGGGAGGCTCCTGGCTCCCAGCTTCAGATCAGCCCAGGTCCGGCCATTGTGGCCAATTGGGGAGTGAACTGGTAGCTGGAAGATCTCTCTCTCTCTCTCTACCTCTGCCTCTCTGTAACTCTGCCTTTCAAATAAATAAATAAATCTTGAGAGAGAGAGAGAGAAACGTAAAATAAAGTTGAAAAAGTACAAAGAGACTACATCAAGAGACTTGGAAGGAGGCAGGCAAGTCTGAACTGGAGATTGGTATGTAAGAGTGGCACTTTTACTGGGGATCCTGGCCCAGGTACACTCATGTTGGGATGAGAAGAGTTTGGAGGTCAGAAGAAGACAAGGGAGGGAAGCACAGACTCCTTGGAAAGTCAGGAGAAAACTACACCTTTGTACAGAAAAAAAAAAAAAAGTTAAAAATCTGCATTATATTTCAAGGAATTCATAGACTTCAGAGACCCTACACTGAGCTCTCTGGGGTAGCCCTGAACTTCAAAAATCCCTGGAATGGAAGCTTACAACCAATGAGCATCTGGCATGCAGTCATCACTTAAGGAGCAGGTGTTGTGCACTGAATGCTTGTGTTCCTCAAAAATTCATTTGTTGGAGTCTAGTGTGGTTTGAATATTCGCACTCCCCTAAAACTCACATTGAAATCTAATCCCTCAGGGGCCACTGTTGTGGTTTAGGGCATCCCACCTGGGTGCTGGTTCACATCCTGGCTACTCCGCTTTCCATCCAGCTCCCTGCTAATGACCTGGGAAAAGCAGCGGCAGATGGCCCAGGTGCTTGGGCCCCTTGCTTCTCACGTGGGAAATCTGGAAGAAGCTCCTGGCTCCTGGATTCAGCCTGGCCCAGCCCCGGCCGTTGCAGCCATCTTGGGTGTGAATCAGCAGATGGAAGATTTCTCTTTCTCTCTCTCTCCTTCTTTCTGTGACTCTGACTTTCAAATAATAAAGTAAATAAATTTTTTAAAGATTCATTTACTTATTGGAAAGACAGAGTTACAGAGAGGGAGAGGCCGAGAAAGAGAGAGAGAAGTCTTCCATCCACTGTTTCACTCCCCAAATGGCTGCAATGGCCAGAGCTGGGCCAATCTGAAGCCAGGAACCAGGAGCTTCTTCCAAGTCTCCCAAACGGGTAGCAGGCACCCAAGCACTTGGGTCATCTTTCTGCTTTCCCAGGCCAGAGCAGAGAGCTGGATCGGGAGTGGCGCAGCCAGGTCTTGAACCGGTGCCCATATGGGATGTTGGCACTGCAGGCAGCAGCTTTAACTGCTTTGCCACAGCACCAGCCCCAATAAATAAATATTTTAAAAAATTTTAATCACTTAATTATGCCTGTATCCCATACCTCAACCAAAAAAAAATTAATATCCAACACAATAATCAAAAAGAAAGCTGGGCCTTTAGGAAAGTAGGGCAAAGCCCTCAAGAAAGGGAGCAGTCCCCTTAAAGAAGGGCTTGCGGGAACCAGGCAGCCCCTTTCGCTCCGGCCATGTAAGACACAGCAGCCGCCCGGTCCACCAAGAGAGGAGGCGACAGACAGGAAGGGGCCATCCTGGAAGCAGGCAACAAGCACCTAGCAGACACAAAATCTCTCAATGCCTCCATCCTGGCCTTCCTAACTTCAGAACGGTGAGAAGCAAATTTCTATTATTGATAAATTACCCGATCTAAGGGACCTTTTTAGAGCAGCCCCACAAAGCCCTCACTCACGATGTGATGACGTGAGGAGGCGAGGCCTTGCAGAGGTAACTTGGTTCAGGAAAGACCAAGAGGATGGAGCCCCATTAAGGGATTGATGCCCCGATAAGAAAAGGAAGAGACACAGGAATTGACATTGCTGCTTTCCACCGCATGAAAAGGGTGGCCCTCTGCCAGCGGGGAAGGGGATCCTCACCAAACCCTCAATCTGCCATCCCCGTGGTCTCAGACTTCCAAACCTCTAGAAACATGAGAAATGCATGTCTGCTGTTTAGGTTTACCCAGTCTAGGGTACGCTTTTGCAGCCAGTCAAGCTGAGACGGTAGCATTTAACCTACAACTCTACTCGGTTACCGGGGAGTGAAAGCAGGAGCCTGGGTGAGCATGGTACTAATGGAATGGATGACAAGGAGGGAAGTCCAGCCATTGAAGAAAGAGGTCAAAACCTATACTTTTTGACCTTTTGAATGTGGGAAGTATGAACATTTCTAATGTCGTGATCAGAGGAATGGTGACACATCCAGGTGAGAGGGTGCTTGCTAGTTTGTTTTTTTCTTTCCTTCAGTGCTCTTAGAGATACGAAGTTTGATGATTCCTTTTTTTTTTTTTTTTTTTTTTACAGGCAGAGTTAGACAGTGAGAGAGAGACAGAGAGAAAGGTCTTCCTTTTCCGTTGGTTCACTCCCCAAATGGCCGCTACGGCCGGGAGGCTGCGTCAATCCGAAGCCAGGAGTCAGGTGCTTCCTCCTGGTCTCCCATGCAGGTGCAGGGCCCAAGCACTTGGGCCATCCTCCACTGCACTCCAGGGCCACAGCAGAGAGCTGGACTGGAAGAGGAGCAACCAGGACAGAATCTGGCGCCCCAACTGGGACTAGAACCCGGAATGCCAGCGCCGCAGGCAGAGGATTAGCCCAGTGAGCCACGGCGCCGGCTGATTCATTCTTTTAAAAAGCTTTTATAAAGGGGCTGGCGCTGTGGCACACCGGGTTAACACCTTGGCCTGAAGCACCAGCATCCCATATGGGCACAGGTTTGAGTCCTGGCTGCTCCACTTCCAATCCAGCTCTCTGCTATGGCCTGAGAAAGCAATGAAAGACGGCCCAAGTCCTTGGGCTCCTGCACTTGCATGGGAAATCCTGAAGAAGCTCCTGGCATCAGATTGGCACAGCTCTGGCCATTGCGGCCATCTGGGGAGTGAACTAACAGATGGAAGACCTCTCTCTCTCTGTCTCTACCTCTCTCTGTAACTCTTTCAAATAAATAAATAAATCTTTAAAAAAAAAAAAAACTTTTATAAAGCTTGACCTTGGGAACAACAGAAAGAAAAGCCAGGGGTGGGTGTTTGCCAGGGAGGTTAAGAGGCCACTGGGAAACCAGTATCCCACATCAGAGTGCCCGGGTTTGGGTCCCGGCTTTGCTTCTGCTTCTAGCTTCCTGCTAATGCAAACCCCGGGAGGCAGCACACAATGTCTCAGTACTTGGGCCCCTGCCACCCACATGAGAGCCCCAGATAGAGTTCTGGGATCCTGGCTCCAGCCTGGTCCAGCCCTAAACGTTGTGGACATTTCAGAGAATAAAGCAGTAGATGAAAAGTCTTTCTCTGTATGTCTCTCAAATAAAATAAAAAAATAAATAATCCAGGAAAAAATTGTAAAGACAAAGATCAGGAAAGAGCTCCCACTGCTCTGGGGAAATAGAATGGGCAGAGAGCAAGGCCAGGGCAGTGACTGCTGGAGGGCAGGGGGCTTGCACACAGGGAGGGAGCAGGGTGAGGACACAGCCTGCGTGGGGGAGTCACAGAGGAGGAAGCTTGGAGCTTTGCCTCATGGAAGGAGGAGGGCCGGACTCAGCACCCTCAAGTTTCCGCAGGAGAATCTACTTTTGCCCTTGAGGTTCTTGGCCAAGGGCTGCGTATTAGAGATGGGAAGAGAGGAGCCCAATTCAGCACATGAAGAGTCTCGCTGACAGCTAGGGGAGGGTGGGAGCAAGAGAGGACGTGAGACACTTGGGGAGGGGGAGGGGATGCCAAACAGGAAGCTGTTCATGGGCCTCCATTCCAAGCTGTTTCCCCCGCTGACAAGACAGAGGGAAACAGTCAAACGGGATCAGCACAGCCCGATAGGCTCGAGCTGTGTCTTGTGGGGAGACACAAGAGTCACCCTGCAGGGAACTCAAGAGGCCCGAGCCTTTGCCTTGGGTGTTCACAGCAACAAAGCCAGATTCTCCTCTTTGGTCTGCAGTGGTGTTGGCGTCTGTGATCTCTGAATACGTCAAGCAAGATGTCATTCCTCAAGGAGGAAGCCTCCCGTGGCTGGTTTCTTGGAAGCCTGGAACGTCGTGCTTTGGCAGGAATGTGGCTGCCCAGCAGGGAGTCCTGGAGCTTTGAGCAGACCCAGCAGTCTCAGAGGCGCCGGGCGCCCAGCCTTGGAAATCTCCTTGTAAAGGAGAAAGCATGAGAATACACACTCAGGGAGGACAGGCACTGAGTACAGAGGGGTGATAAGTGTCAGAGGTTTTGCAAAGTAGACCAGAAAAGAGTGATTAGTTAAAGAGTACAGATTTTTTTTAAAGGAGGAATTTAGAGCAATGCCCAGATTTCTCGCCCAGGGAATTTGGGCTTTGATAGTATATCACTTAAATAAGAAATGGTGGGAGGGGCCAGCGCTGTGGTGCAACAGAGTAGATTAAGTCACTGCTTGTGATGTGTGGGGAGCAACTCGGACTAGACTAAGTTACTGGAATTAAGACTTATTCTATGCATCTGCTCTCCCACAATATGGCGCTGGGAGAGGAGGAAACAGCTTCTACGCAGCTGCCTCCAGTTCAACCAATAAACTGTAGGACCTGCTCCTGATTGGAGGAGAGCAGCGTACTCAGCGTGTGGGCAGCCGAGTTGGGATTGGCAGAGGAGGACTATAAAGGAGGAGAGAGAGACCATGCACCAGGAACATCTAAGGGGAACATCTATCTGAAGGAACACCTGTGCAGCCCCCGAAAGAGCCGGCCGGCGGTGTGCCGCTCCCCTGCGGAAGTGGGGAATGTGGCAGGGGGAACCGCCCTTCCACGGAGGTGGAAGGGACTGTAGCCAACCCGGGAAGAACCAGCAGCAAACCCGGGGAGGGCCGAGCAGACGAAAGAACAGCGCAGGGTCCTGTGTCGTTCCTCCATGAAGAAGGGGAGCGACAGTGATGCTGGGCTCCTGTCTCCAAGCACCAGTTTCAGTCCCAGAGACTGGCTTCAAAGGCACCTCCCTGCTAATGTAGCTTGGAAGACAGCAGGAGACTGCCCAAGGACTTGAGCCCCTGCCACCCATGGAGAAGACAAGGATGGAGCTCCAGGGCCTGCCATTGGCCTGGTCCAGCCCTGGTTGCTGCAGACAATTGGGGAGTGAACAAGTAGATGGAAGATCAATGTCTCTCTCTTTCTCTGTCATTCAAATAAATAAATAAATAAAGTATTTAAAATAAGGAAAAGAAGAAAGCAAGTGGTAGAAATTCCAGGGAACTAACATGGGAATGGAGGTTGCCAGAAGAGAGAGGAGCTCAATTCAGTTCTGGAAGTATTGGTTTCATGTACCTTTGAAAGACACAACCAACAACGTACACAAGACTACAGTTCAAGAGAGGAGGGTGGGCGGACACTTTTTGGAAGTCAGAGGTGATTGAAGTCACGTGCAAAAATAAGACTGCACAGAAAGAACGCAGAGTATAAGCAAACAAGGAGGCTGGGAACCAGTATTTCAGAATTGGGCAGCAGAGGCTGAGAAGGAACAAGACAGCAGGATTAGCGCGGAGAAGAGTGCCAAGGAAATTAAGGGAAGGATTTCAACGATGTAGCGGTCAAAAAGGTCAAATGTCCTATAAAGTTCAAAGGAAATGTCAGCTAAAACGTGTCTATTAGATTTAACCACTGGGAAGTCACGGGCAACCTTTTCAAGATGGGGCAGAAATCAGATTACTGAGGACTGGGGAGCACCAGCTGGCGAGGCCACGTGGACGGCACTTTCACAAGACTTGAAGGGAAGCAGAGGGTGGGGGCCAGGAGGGGACCGGGTGGAAGAGGCCCTGGGACACTGATGGGTGTGAGTAGTTCCCGGTGTCTTCTAATGGGAAAGACCTGTAAGTATTTCTGTTCTTTGGGAAGAAGCCAATAAAGAGGAAGAAGATTAAAATAAAATAAAATAAAATAAAAATAAAAACCAGAAGGGAAACTTGACAGTCTGACCCTAAAGGAGAATGGAGACATAGAACTTTAGCTCACAGATAAGCCTTGGTGTGGAGGACTCAGCTCCGAAGCATCGTGACAGGAGGTGAAAGCTGACACTAACACAGATGAATGTGCCCACGGGACAATGACCGTCTTTCTCTGAAAAATAATAAGTAGGCTTGTCCACAGAAAGTGAGGTAGCTGGAGAAGAGATGGGAGCCTGGGAGGAGAAGGAGGGGTGGTGAAGGCAACATCAAAGGAACCCCAAACAAGGCTATGGCCGCCACTGATGCTGGATGCCATGAACAACATCTACACCAGTACATGCACCTGTTGCATGACTACCTCCAGGATCTCTGAGAATGTCAGGTGTTAGAGATTAAGTATTTTAGGGGGGCTAGTGCTGTGGCACAGCTATTTGAAGCCTGGGCTTGCAGTGCCAGCTTCGATTATAGGCACCAGATCAAGTCTCGGTTGTTCTACTTCTGATTCAGCTCCCTGCTAATGCACCTGGGAAAGCAGTAGAAGATGGCCCAAGTCCTTGGGACCCTGCTCCCACATATGAGACCTGGGAGAAGCTCCTGGCTCCAGACCAGCCCAGTTCCAGCCTTTGCGATGATTTGGGGAGTGAATCAGCAGATAGAAGACCTCTCTCTCTCTATTGCTCTGTTTCTATCTCTCTCTGTAACTCTGTTGTTCAAATAAATAAAGCAAATCTGAGAGAGAGAGAGAGGCCGGCACTGTGGCACAGTGGATTAATCTTCTCCCTGTGGCACCGGCATCCCATATGGGTACTGGTTTTAGTCCCGGCTGCTCCTCTTCCAGTCTAGCTCTCTGCTATGGCCTGGGAAAGCAATACAAGATGGCCCAAGTCCTTGGGCCCCTGCACCCACATGGAAGACCTGAAAGAAGCTCCTGGCTCCTGGCTTCGGATTGGCCCAGCTCCAGCAGTTGCAGCCATTTGGGGAGTGAACCAACAGATGGAAGACCTTTCTCTCTGTCTCTCCCTCTCACTGTCTGTAACTCTACCTCTCAAATAAATAAATAAAATCTTAGAAAGAGAGAGACAGGAAGTATTTTCAATGTAAATAAGATATGAGTTGGAGATCTGGAGATTTTAGGACAGGTGTAGCAGACAGGTAATAGGACAGAGGAATTAAGGATAACAGCAAGAGAGAGACTGAAGGAGGATTGCACCATGAAACTGCAACTGGAATGATAAGAAATGAAACTGAGAGAGGGTTGACAGATATTGGAGGAGAGACTGGATAATATCACAACGAGGGAAAGCAGACAGATTTAAGGGGTAGATGCTGTGCTTCATGATACGGGGTGCTATCAACACATGCTGATTGTGATTATCCTATCTTGAGAAATGAGGAAGCAGCTACGAAAGCCAAGTGTGTTTATAAACTGCAGATACTCCTTTAAAGAAGTAAAATTAACTTCAACTCCTCTTTAACTGCTAACTGCCAAAGGCATGCAAGTTTTGTCAGATTAAAAAGCTAGAGGCAGTGACGTCAAGACAGATCAATGAGAAACCAGCTCCCGCTACTGACACCAGTTGAAATCAAAAGACTCAGCCGGCACTGCGGCTCACTAGGCTAATTAATCCTCTGCCTTGCGGCGCCGGCACACCGGGTTCTAGTCCCGGTCAGGGCGCCGGATTCTGTCCCGGTTGCCCCTCTTCCAGGCCAGCTCTCTGCTGTGACCCGGGAGTGCAGTGGAGGATGGCCCAAGTGCTTGGGGCCTGCACCCCATGGAAGACCAGGAGAAGCACCTGGCTCCTGGCTTCGGATCAGCGCTGACCGCAGCGCGCCGGCCGCGGCTGCCATTGGAGGGTGAACCAACGGCAAAGGAAGACCTTTCTCTCTGTCTCTCTCTCTCACTGTCCACTCTGCCTGTCAAAAAAAAAAAAAAAAGAAAAGAAATCAAAAGACTCCATACCAAGGTTGGTCCAGGACATGGCTGCTGAGATGTCAATCTAGCTTTTTTAGACAGCAGGTTGAAACATCATTCAGTTGATAGTTTCCCCCAGTGATAGCCAAAGTCATGGTCCAAGGGAAGTGGTCTGCACTGCCCTGCCATGAGGGCAAGCCACTATGAGACCTCAACTCTTCCCTCTCCTCCACCTCCTACCCATGCCTCTTGTTGGCTGAACCACATAGAAGCCAGATAGACATACCATCGAGGCAGTGTGTGCCCATCAGCCTCCCAGAAATCGGGAAGAACTGAAGAGTGACATGAATGAGAACATAGTAAATACTCAGCTGAGTCAACAAAGACTGGAAGAATCGTAGTCCCTTTGGGGTAAAATAACAAAATACCTTAAACTGGGTAGCTTATGGACTTCAGAAATGTATTCTCATAGTTCTGCAGGCTGGAAAGTCCAAGATCAAGGCATAAAGAGATTCAGTGTCCGGTGAGGGCCCTCTTCCTGATTCACAGAAGACTTCTTAGCATGCCCTTGCATGGCGGAGGGGGAAGGCAGCTCCCTGAGCACTCGTTTCATTCATGAAAGCAGAGTCTTTGTGATCTAATCATCTCCCAATGGCGACAACATGTTTACCAGCATTTTGTAAGATTTATATATTTACCAAAAAGGCAGGCTGAATGGGGGGAGAAGAGAATGAGAGAGAGAGAATCGTCCACCCACTGGTTCACTCCCCAAATGGCCACAATGCCTGAGGCTGGGCCAAGCCAAAGCCAGAAGTCAGGAGCTTCTTCCAGGTCTCTCCCTTGGGTGTCAGGGACCAATTCCCGCTGCTTTACCAAGAGCATCAGCAGGGAGCTGGATCGGGAGTGGAACAGCTGGGACATGAACTGGCACCCATATGGGATACTAGTGTCGCAGGCAGTGGTCTCACTCCAACGCTGGCCCCCATCCAAGCATTTTCAAGTCAAGAGATGTCCCTCTCTGTGAGTGAGATCCAAGCAGAAAGAATGGGCCATCAAAGAAGGAGGTACCTTTCTCTGAAGAGAGGAGAGAACTTCCACTTTAACTATTGCCTTGTCTAAATAAGATCAGAGTAGGCAAACTCAAGAGGCTTCCATAGCCTTGGCAGCTCATGACAAGAGCCTCAGGTGATTACTGACGTCATAAATAAGAGTGTCAATTGTTAAATCAACAACAGGAGTCACTGTGCACTTACTCCCCATGTAGGATCTCTGTCCTTAATGTGTTGTACTATATGAATTAACGGTATAACTAGTACTCAAACAGAACTTTATACTTTGTGTTTCTGTGTGTGTGCAAACTGTTGAAATCGTTACTTAATATATGCTAAATTGATCTTCTGTATATAAGTAAAAGGTGAAAGATTTATATGATCTGAAGAGAAACCAGAGTATGATCTTCTGTATATAAAGATAATTGAAAATGAATCTTGATGAAGAAGGATGGGAGAGGGTAGGAGGGAGGTTATAGGGGGGAAAAGCCACTATAATCCAAAAGTTGTACTTTCGAAATTTATATTTATTAAATAAAAGTTAAAAAAAGAGATGTCCCATAAAAATGCAAATATCTGGCTTTTCTTAAAAATCGGAAGATCTAGTAAATAAGTTCCCTGTATGGCCTCTAGAGGGAGCACATCTTCTCCAACTCTCCTCTGACCCTATCACCTTCACATACTGGGGCACTTCAAAAAGTTCATGGAAAATGCATATTATTTAAAAGCTACACGTGGATTTCAGAAATTTTTAGCACCACAAAAAACATCTCTTCATTCCATTTTTCCACAAACTTCATTTAACAGTGAAGGTCAAAGGCGAGTTTTCACCCTTGGGTTGTCAATCAGCATCAGGCTCGCAGGAGTGTTTTCTTAAAGCAGATGGATTTTGGACTTCTTGGGTTTTTTATTTTTTCAATTTTTTTTATTTATGTGTCTACCAAAAAGAAAAAAAAGTAAATTAATAAGGCAGAATTTTTCCTGAAAAACAGAAGAGAACATTTTCCTTATGGCAGTTACGAGTATTCTTCTGTGTTTGAATATGCATGCAAAGCACTTCTGAATCAAAAGAGCATAAGTTAAAGACCAGTCTTCTGGGGCCGGCGCTGTGGCATAGCAGGTAAAGCTGCTGCCTTCATGCCGGCACCCCAATATGGGCACCAATTCGAATCCCAGCTTCTCCACTTCTGATCCGGCTCTCTGCTATGGCCTGCGAGAGCAGTGGAAGATGGCCCAAGTCCTTGGGCTCCTGCACCCACATAGGAGTCCTCGAAGAAGCTCCTGGCCACAATGGCTCGGATTGGCCCATCTCCGGCCATTGTGGCCAATTGGGGAGTGAACCAGCGCTTGGAAGACCCCCCCCCCTTCCTTTCCTTCTCTCTCTCTATAACTTTGACTTTCAAATAAATAAATCTTTAAAAAAAAAAAAAAAGACCAGTTTTCTTTTACCTCACATAACTGTGTTACCTGCCTGGAACTCCAAACATTTAACCCTGAGAGCCTAGAACAGAGCCACGCACTCAGAAAGCAGAAAAGTCATCTGGATTTCATGTGACTTGCCCACAGGATTCTTTATGCTATGGGTTACACTTCCATGTCGGCCCTGAACGAACAAGGCCCCACCATTACCTTGTCCTCTAAGTCACTTGGGGCTTCTCAATCTAAAATGTTCTGTGGCACTGACAGGTGGCAATGTCCTCCAGGCACGTAGGAAAAAATGTCACTGGAGGGACCAGTGTTGTGCCGCATCAGGTAAATTATCGCCTGGGACACCTGCGCTGGTTCAAGTCCTGGCTGCTCCTCTGAAATCCAGCTCCCTGGGAAAGCAGCAAAGAGGGCTTTGGGCCCCTGCCACTCATGTGGGAGACCCAGAAGAAGCTCCTGGCTCCTGGCTTCAGCCTGGTCTAGTCCTGATCACTGTGCCATTTGGAAAATGAACCAGCAGATTGAAGATCTCTCTCCCTCCCTACCTCTCTCTTTCTCTCTCTCTGTAACTCTGCCTTTCAAAAAAGTAAATTAATCTATTTAAAAAAAAAAAAAAAAGGAAATGTTGCTGGAGACAAGGATGTGTGAGGCAGAGGTGAGAACAAGGACATAGGAGCCGATGAATTCATTTCATTAAACAAGTGTGGAGAGAAGAAACCAGGGGAAAGAACAGAGCTGTAGTAAGCACAAATACTTAACAACCAAGGGAAGGAAATTCAAGTGGAGAAAAACTCACACAGGGAATTGGTTCCCCAAGTGATGAAAGCGCCAAGAAGCTACATGGATGATGAGGCGACACAGAGAGCAGCACTGGCAGGAAATGCTGGCCACTGCTGGGACTGATGAGGCCTAAGAAGGAAACGCTGACCCCACAGCCAAGAAGCCAGGACGAACAGCGGGGAGACTGGAGCCAGGACAGAGGCTGCCTTCCCTGCACTGGAGTGACAGGAAAAGGACACGGTTCATAGAACCTGGAACCATGGAGCAGGCTGAGCCACTGCCAGAAAAACTGCCTGATGACTTCTGCCAGCTCCTGCTAACGGTCAGATCCACCCAGAATGCGAGTTTGATACAGCAGATCAAGGAGGGAGTAGAGAATGATTCTGGGAGCAACCAGCAAATCAATACGTAGAAATCAGATCTGGGGCAATTTAAAGGGACTCGGAGGATAAGAAGCAGAGGCCACTTAGGGCACACATGTCAGTAGTGCTTGTGTTTCGATATTGCAGGGCAAGCTTTGATTATTGGCATTCTTCACTTTTTTTAAGATTTTATTTATTTGAAAGGCAGAGTGACAGAGAAGGAAAGACAGAAAGAGAATGAGATCTTCCTCCCACTCATTCACTCCCCTATTGGCCACCACAGTTGGGGCTAGGCCAGACCAAAGCCACGACCCAGGAACCCGACCCAAGTCTCCCATGTGGGTCCAGGGGCCCAAGTACTTGGACCATCATATGCAGCCTCCCAGACCATTAGTAGGGAGCTGCATTGGAAGTGGAGTAGCTGGGCCCCCATCGGTGCTCTGATATGGAAAGCAAGCATTGCAATCAGTAGTTTAACCACTACAATCCTAAGTCTGTCTCCAGCATTCTTCTTATATTCTCAGAATTTCTGAGATACTACTTCCAAAAATCATCTGTTAAAAAGTTCCATTTGGGGGCTGGTGTTGTAATGTAATGGGTTAAGCCATTGCCTGCACCAGATGGATGCTGGTCCAAGTCCCACCTGCTCCACTTCTGATCCAGCTCCCTGCTAATGGCCTAGGAAAGCAGCAGAAAATGGTCCAAGTCCTTGGGCCCATGCACCTGCATGAAAGACCTGGAAGAAATGCCTGGCTCCTGGCATTGACCTGGCCCTGCATTACGGCCATCTGGGAGTGAACCAGCAGATGGAAGATATATATAAAACTCTGCTTTCCAAATAAATAAATAAAATACCTAAAAAAAGAAAACACCTCCATTTCAAATTATTTTTCCCAAATGGAATAGCTTTTTCCGAAGTTTCTCCTTCCTCTCTTTCTGCTAAAATCTGTATCTTCTTCATTAACTTATAATTCCAGGGCTAGCCCTGTGTCATAGTGGGTAAAGCCTCTGCCTACACTGCCAGCATCCCATATGGGCAATGGTTCAACTCCCGGCTGCTCCACTTCCGATTCAGTTCTCTGCTATGGCCTGGGAAATCAGTAGAAGATGGCCCAAGCCCTTGGGCCCCTGCACCTATGTGGGAAGACCTGGAGGAAGCTCCTGGCTTCAGACTGGCACAGCTCTGGCCGATGAGGCCAACTGGGGAGTGAACCAGAGGATGGAAGACCTCTCTCTCTCTCTCTCTGCCTCTTTTTCTCTCAGTGTAACTTTTCCTTTCAAATAAATAAATAAATATTTAAAAAACTGATAATTCCTTTTCTTCCAGAAATGTAATGAAAATAATAAATAGCTGTATGATTCTCCTCAATAATGTCCCAAATTCTGCCCCTGTACAAGCGCTCTGGATAGAATTTTTAACTCTATTTCAATCAGGAATTCAGCGGCAGGATGCTGTTCTTGTTTTTACTTTGCAATCACAAACTGTAAATCCATTCATTTGAGAAAAAGCCAGGCACTAATTTAAAATAACATCTAAGTAAAGCTGGGGCCACTCCTCTAGTGACTTGATAAGGTTTTCCATTTGAATTACCTCAAGTACAGACAGTCTATGCTTTCCAAGTTATCTGTTCCTAAATTAGGTGATTACTATTTTTAACCACATATTACATGGTCAGTGAAACAACCTGTGCTTGTTTTAAGAGAGAAAGACATTACAGAGAGATAGATTGACCTGGACCCAAAAACAAAGCAAAATAAAACAAACAACCCTAGATCTGACCTTCAGTTTCCACATTGGACAAATGACAATAATCACTGGTGCCCCAACTACTTTATAGAACTTTTGGAAGATCAAATAAGCAGCGTAGTTCCCTTACAAAATGAACTGTAAAAATGGAACTGCCAAGCCAGAATGCCCAGGGTCCAAATCCAATTCCACCACTAATTGTGTGTCCTTGAACAAATGATGCAGCTTCTTCTGTACCTAAATATCCTCGTGGTAAAATGGAAGAGTTGGGAGCCCTCACCACGGTTTGTAACGAATGAGCAGGAGTCTGGAAGCCTTGCTCCCTCCCTCCCCGGTGGGACATGGTGCAGTTTACGATCCAGAGTCCCACCGTGGATCCCACTGAGACCACATCTGAAATCCCATCCCTGTATAGCAGCCTCTTCCAGTACTCTCTATCGCGCTCTCCCTTGTCAGCTTTTACTAAAAGTATTCTTAGTAAATCTCATGTGCAGTTGTTCCCCCCACCATCCACAATCTCCCTCTCTGTGGTTACCCAAGGTCAATCTCAATTTGAAAATATTAAATGGAAAATTCCAGAAAAAAATAACTTGTAAGTTTGAAATTGTATGCTGCTCGGAGTAGCATAATGAAATCTCATGGCATCCCATTCTGTCTGAACAGACTATTATTCGTCCCTCTGCCCAGTGTATCCACACAGTACCTGCCCAGGAGTCACTTAGCTGCCACTTTAGATATTAGATCCACCATTCCACTATCACACTGCTTGTGTTGTGCAGGGTGTCAGAATCAAGATGGGATTGTTCATGTCAGACCTAGCAAAAAAGAAAGCCAGGAAATCATGAAAGAACAGATTTTATACACGACTGCCTGTTAGTAACTATAATAGACTCTGCTAGAACCACAGCCTTACACAAAGGCACAGCCATGGAGACAAAAGTGTTTCTGTCAGGCTGTCTGTCCAACAACTCTGCTCAACCTAGGACTGACGTCACTCCTGCTGTTAATAACTGTGACCAAACATCATAGTTTCGGAATATCCTATACAATCCTCTTCATTTTTTGTCTTTAAAAACCTACCCCTGGGGCCAGCACATTTAAAGCTGCCACCTGCAGTGCCCGCATCTCATATGGGTGCCGGTTTGCGTCCCGGCTGCACCACTTCCAATCCAGCTCTCTGCTATGGCCTGGGAAAGCAGAAGATGATGATCCAAGTCCTTGGGCCCCTGCACCCGCATGGGAGACCTGGAAGAAGCTCCTGGCTCCTGGCTTCAGATCAGTGCAGCTCCAGCTGTTGCGGCCAATTAGGGATTCAACCAGCAGATGGAAAACCTCTCTCTCTAATCTCTCTCTCTCTCCCTTCTTCCCTCCCTCTCTCTGCCTCTCTGTAACTTTGCCTTTCAAATAAATAAATAAATCTTAAAAAAAAAACCCTACCCTTGCCTCAACCTCTTTGCATATGCCCATAATTTGCACGGCATTCCCATTGCAATGCTATTCCCAAATAAAACTGGATTATGCTTCCATTTTAACCTCTTCATCTTTCTCCCAGCTGACAGTGGCCAAGCAAGCCTTAAGTAGCAGCCTAGTGCTGCATCACAACGCCAAAGTCATTCACCTCGCTTCATCTCATCACACAGGGACAGTGGAGCATCTCACAGCATCACAAGAGGAGCGAGTACATCATAGCAAGGTATTTTGATAAAGGGGCAGAGACTACATTCACACAATTTTTTTAAGTATGTTGCTTCAATCATTCTGGTTTATTATGTTATTAATCTCTTACAATGTCTAATATTCTAAATCAAGCTTCACACAGGTCTGCATGTTGAGGGAAAAACAGTACAGTTTGGGTTTAGCACTTTGCTGGGCTTCAGGCAACTGCTGAGGGGCTTGGAACACTCCCTCCGGCAGATACCAGTAGATTAGTGCACACTAATCACTGTTGCAGACTCTGCCTGTTGATAACCCAAACTAAGTCAGTAATCCAAACTACTCTTCCAGGCTGTTGATAATGGAGATAAAGCACTGAGCAAGGTATCTGATACATGGTAATTGCTCACAAGGCTGAGCAGAAAATGGGCCAGAAACGTGATAGGATGATCATGATGATGATGTTACAAAACCCCTAGCTCGCGGTCCAGCATGTAAAGTGCTTGGATGTCACCAGTGCATCCTAACAACTCAAACAAACTTCAACAACTCTCATTAGATCAGTCGGGGCAGTGAGAGCTCAGGGTGTACTGCTGCCCCCCAGATGGGAGAGACAGTCGGAGAGTCACAACTTCTAACAGAAGCCTCCAAAGGAACCAGTGTCAGGGTAGGAAACCTGACTCATTGCTAGAGGCTCAGAATTAGGAACTTCAGGGGGGCCGAGGCATACACAGGAGACCCTGACATTTTTTAAGTTTTCTCTCTTCTGCGTTCTCTCAGGGAAGACTCGAGAAGTCTCCTCCAGCTTCACAGCAGAGGAGGGAAAAGTAACCATTCTGCAACCAGATATTCTGTTCTGACCAAGGCCTGCCCTCAAGAGAAACCATTGCCACTGAAGCCTAACCTACCGGGATTTATCAGAACTGAACTGAGCAGTGAAAGGGAACTATCCAACTCCAGCACACCTAAGCATCTGTCCTCCACCATCTGGAGACCACCAGCAGGAACCCAGCAACACTGAACCAGGGCAAAGTGCTGTCATTAAGAAAACTGTGAAAACTCAGCTTGTTCTCCTTGCTACAAACTGTTCTTTAAAATTTTTACTTGAAAGACAGAAAAGGAGAGATAAAGACCCCCGATCTACTGGTTCACTTCACAGACATCCACAACAGCCAAGACTGGGCCAGACCAAAGCCAGGAACCCTAACCTCAATCCAGGTCTCACATGGGTGACAGGGACCCAAGTACTTGAGCCATCATCACCTGCTGCCTCCTGGGGTGCACATTAGCAGAAAGCTGGATTGGAAGGGGAGCCAGGATTTAAACCCACAAGCCCTGTCCCATATGGGATATGGGCATCCAAAATTGCATCCTTTGTTACAAAAAAATAAATAAATTCTTTACTTACTTTGAAAGTCAGAGAGGGGGGAGGAGAGACAGAGAGATCTTCCATCCACTGGTACACCCCTCAGATGGCTGCAACAGCCAGAGCTGGGTCAGACCAAAGCTGGAAACCAAAAGCTTCATCTGGGTCTCCGATGTGAGTGGCAGGGACCCAAACCCTTGGACCATCTTCCATTGCTTTTCCCAGGCCATTAGGAGGGAGCTATGCTGGAAGTGGAGCAGCCAGGACGCAAATCAGTGGCCATATGGGATGCTGGTGTCTCAGACGGTGGCTTTACCCACTATGCCACATGGCCAGCCTCCCAAGTAGCATCTTAGCTACCATGCCAAATGCCTGTTCCAGGTTTGTTTTTCTTTTTTCTTTTTGATCAATTTTTACTTTACTCTTTTGCTGCTAGAACAAGGATTACCAGATCATTCAAACTCCATTCAGAGCTGCTTTTTCTGGTCACCTGAACATAAATTACTGAGATGTTCCTGTGAATTCAGTCTTAACTGGGAGAATTTCAATAGATTTTCCAAAGTCATTAGACATTAATGGAGTCCCCAGAAATTTTTCTGAGAGTTCAACTTTTCCAAGACAAACTCTATAACTTCTTTCTCAAAGTTTTAATTACTTGGCGATGACTCTGTCCTCCTGGCAATACAATCGGAGCAAAGCCTCTGCTATAAGCTAAGACTTGAGTTCTGGTCTTGGTTCTACTTAACCTTTGTCACTGGACCTCAAATAAGATCTTGTTGATAGGCCAGTGCACTGCACTGGTTTATATGCAAAGCCAGGGCTTAAGCAGAAGTCAGCTCATGAAGAACCCTGGCAGCTCGGCCAGCCAAGAGTTGGGTCACTGGAAACGGAACTGCCCTGAGTCAAAGGACACACCTGGATCTGAGCTGCAGAACTTGCTGGCTCTAGGCTGAAAAGCCCTTCACTCTGCTCAGCTTCCAAAGTAACCAGCACTGGAGAGGGGATGGCCAAGTGGGATCAGCAACATTGCAGGTAGACCTGTGAATTTCCTGTTAGAGACGCCACCACCTGACCAGCTCTCCTCCCAGGCCAGCTGGGTAATGCAAATTGGATGCCTTCCCCAAGGAGGTTCACATCTCCCTCATGATGTATCCCAGGCAAAGAGAAAGACAGGTCTGGACCTCATAACTGGCATGGCCTTAAAGCCCACCTGATTATTATCAAACCCCTTCCATCAGTTTCTACTTGTCTCTTAATGAGAAAACTTGCTTGTGGTTTAGACAGCACCTTTCTTAGGTCCTCTAGTAATGACTCTGTCCTTTGTTCCAGACCCTGTCTAGCCCACCTGGGGCCTCATTCCTTTGCAATCACACCCTCTACTCTTACATCAGTGGATCTACTCCCAACCTGTGTGTATTGATAGTCCTCTCCCCCCAACTTAACATGGCATGATTATCCAGAACTTTTTTTTTTTTTTTTTTTTTTTGAGAGGCAGAGTGGATAGTGAGAGAGAGACAGAGAGAAAGGTCTTCCTTTTGCCGTTGGTTCACCCTCCAATGGCCGCCATGGCTGGCGCGCTGCGGCAGGCGCACTGCGCTGATCCGATGGCAGGAGCCAGGTACTTCTTCTCGTCTCCCATGCGGGTGCAGGGCCCAAGCACTTGGGCCATCCTCCACTGCCTTCCCAGGCCACAGCAGAGAGCTGGCCTGGAAGAGGGGCAACCGGGAAAGAATCCGGCGCCCCGACCGGGACTAGAACCCGGTGTGCCGGCACCGCTAGGTGGAGGATTAGCCTAGTGAGCCGCGGCACCGGCTTATCCAGAACTTTTTCTACAGATAAACGCTTCCTCTCTCCCTCTCTATGGAGCCCCCTCACCACTTGGTTAATGCCGCTCCTAGGACCATTGGCTACTATTCTCACCCTGGCTTTTATACTACATTGTCTGTTTAAGTGTTTACAGGAAGTGATAATGGAATGAACCAAACCCTTCACCAACCAAGTGGTCAACCAAATGCCACTACAGGGATACACTCAGCTCTCCACCCAGGACATCACAACTTTAGACATGCTCCATGCCTGGGGAGAAACTCGTCATCCTATGTCAGCAGGACACAACTCTAGAAGATAGATCATCATTCCTCCACCCCTCCTGGACTTATGGGGTTGATGTAATCCCATACAACACTTGCTTTATAAAAAAACAAAAGGGGGGAATATTTAGTAAAATGGTGCCATCTTCCTAAGCCCAGTCTGGCTTACAGAAGTCAGGTGACCAAATGGCCCAACCACAAGTGTCAGCTCCACCCCCACCCTAATGGGATTCGCTGCTCCCACTTCCTTACCTCTGCAAAACTATACAAGACCTGTTCTCAGGGTCAGCGCCGTGGCTCACTTGGCTAATCCTCTGCCTGCCGCGCCAGCATCCCATATGGGCGCCAGGTTCTAGTCCCGGTTGCTCCTCTTCCAGTCCAGCTCTCTGCTGTGGCCCAGGAGGGCAGTGGAGGATGGCCCAGGTATACGGGAGACTAGGAAGAAGCACCTGGCTCTCAGTTTCAGATCGGCGCAGCGCCGGCCGTAGTGGCCATTTGGGGGGTGAACCAACGGAAGGAAGACCTTTCTCTCTGTTTCTCTCACTCTCTATAAATCTACCTGTCAAATAAATTTAAAAAAAAAAAAAAAAAAAGACCTGTTTTCCCAGTACAGGCTGCTGTTCTCTCCTGCATCTCTCCTGCAGGGGGAGGCAGTCTGTCAGCTTTCCCCCACCCAACAATAAAACTTTTCCCTTAAAAAAAAAAAAAAAAAAAAAAAAAAACTTGTTGAAACTTGTTTCCTTATTTGTCACACGGTGCTAATGACGTCACTCTTTGTAGCACTGAGGTCAGATGGAAAAGCCCTTAGCAAACCGTAACTTTTAGTTGCTGCACAACGGAAAAGGGGAAAAGCCTTTTTGGAGCCATGTTTTTCAAAAAAGGCTGCGTCTCAGCTGCTGCCCTCCGTCACTTTAGATCTTTTATTCATAAGAAATGTTTCTCCCCACACCTGCTCTCCCTTTGATGAGAACAATGCGGGTATCCTTGTGCGTTCACCTGCGCCCACCTCCTTCCCCGCTCGCGGTTCAGGGCTGGTGCTGCCTTGTCTGAGGCTGCTCTCAGCCTCCCTCACACTCCCGCTTTGCTCTCCTTTACGGGGAGACACTGCCCCCAGCCAGCGCTCCAACCCTGTCCTCGAAGCAGCCACGATGCACTCATTGTGCTTTCACTTTCCACAAGGCCACGGCCCTAAGCAGAACAGAACAGCCTGCGGCCCAGGGGTAAATGGAGGCCACCTCCCCGCTCCTCAAGCACCCACTCCCCCACGTTCCACATTCCAGAGCTCACCTCCTACCTCTCACAGGGACACAGCGCATGGATAAGAACATGGGTGTAAGCAGCAAATGGATCACCCTGGAAAAGAGAGCTACCCTCTTTGAGCTTCGCTTTTCTTGTGAGGATACTATTAACCCCCTCCCGAGGCTGCGGATAGGTGTGGGATAGGACAGTGTTCGGTGTGCACTTAGGAAAGTGCCAGGGGGTCCTGCAGGTTAAGCCACTGCTTGCTAGGACCAGTCTGAGTCCCAGCTGTTCCACATCCCATGAACGTGCCTTGAAAGGCGCAGAAGACAGCCCAAGTACTTGAGCCCCTGGAACCCATGTGGGAGACCAGGATGGAGCGCTCTCTCGCTCTCTCGCTCTCTCGCTCTCTCTCTGTCTCTTTCTCTCTTTCTCTCTCTCCCTGCCTCCAGTCTCTCATCTCTGTTGTTACGTCTTGCAAATAAATAAATCTTTAAAAAGGAAGGAAGAAAGGCAGGCAGGCAGGCAGGAAGGGTGCCAGGCACACAGAAAGCTCTATGCATGTGAACCAGCAAACTAGCATTGCTGTTCACAGGTTTCAGTTCCTCCTACAAGCTGTCTGGCCTCCTGCCCCCATCCCCCTTCCTCGCCTCCCACTTCCCCGTTCCAGCATCAGGCCTGTCTCCTCTGCAGCCCTCTCTTCATTCTTGCTACATGGGCAGACAAGAAGGTCTCCCTCATCCGGACTCTCACAGTCTCTGTCTCCACCTAACCTGTCTCTCCCTCTCTCTGTAACTCTGACTTTCAAATAAATAAATCTTTTTTTTAAATGATTGCCTGCTTCCACGTAGCCCAAGCAACTTTATTTGCTAGTATTCATGGTTTGTTCTAAGTATTTTACCAAAAAGACCTGCACCCAAGCCCAGTAATAAGGATGCTGAGTTGTAAAACAGCGTAAGCACACGCCAATGAATAACATTGAAAATGAAAAGAAATACTGGCCACATTTGGTTCCCACAGTGAGCCAGCTCTTCCTTGCCTTTGTATTTTTTAGAGATGTTCTTATTTATTTTATTTGAGAGGTGGAGTTACAGAGGTCTTCCATCTGCTTGTCCACTCCCCAGATGGCCTTAACAGCTGGAGCTGGGCCCACCCAAAGCCAGGAGCCAGGAGCTGTGGTGTAGTGGGCTAAGTCTCTGCCTACGGCTCCGGTATCCCATAAGGGTGCTGGTTTGTGTCCTGGCTGCTCCTCTTCCAATACAGCTCTCTGCCAGAGCCTGGGAAGGCAGCAGAAGATGGTCGAAGTGCTTGGGCACTTGCCCAGACGTGGAAGACCCAGAGGAAGCTCCTGGCTCCTGGTTTCTGATAGGCCCAGTCCGGCCATTGAGGCCATTTGGGTAGTGAACCAGTGTTTGGAAGACCTCTCTCTGACTGTCTGTGACTCTGCCTCTCAAATAAATAAATAAAATTTTATTTTAAAAAAACTAAATCAAAGTCCCTCTCAAGGCCATTGTTGAAAGGGGGCCTATAATGAGTCCCAGAATACCTGCCCAAACAAATCTTTCCCTACCACTTTGGGATTTCAGAAAGCCCAAAATGTGAATGCATATCACACATTAACTAGGCAGCCAACAAATGCACACAGTTCTGAACAAATTAGGTACAGAGAGAACATACGTTTATGTTTTCTATATATTATATGTGTAATACAACCAACAGGAAACATTGTACCGGAAAATACAGAGAATAGGAGAAAGCTGGAGGTTTTCTCTCTAAGATCTGGAACAAAGATGCCCTCAGCACTTTTATTCAATGCTGTACTGGAAGTCTTAGCCAGCGCCATTAGACAAAAGGAAGAAATATGTGCAGATGACACAGTCTTACATATTAAAAAACACCAAAGACTTCACCAAACAGCTGTTAGGACTAATAAATTCAGCAAAGTTGCAGGATACAAAGCTAACATGAAAAGATAGTAGTGTTGTTATATACCAATGATTCATCTGAGAGAAGTCAACAACGCAATCCTATCACCCGCATGCCATGTGGGAGCGCCAGCTTCCAGTACTGCTCACTCCTGCAGGTGGCCCAGCCCTGGCTGTTGAGGGCATTTGGGGAGTGAACCAGCAGATGGAAGATCTCTCTCTCTCTCTCTCTCTCTCTCTCTCATTCTGCATTTCAAGTACATGAAACTCAATGAATAAACATTTCCTTAAAAAAGAACTACAAATGGAACTACCATAGGATCCAGCAATCCCACTACTGTCAAAGAGAAATTTGCACTCCTATTTTTATTGCAGCACTATTCACAATAGCCAAGAGATGCAAACAACCTAACTGTCCAGCCACTGGTGAACAGACAAGGAAATATGGTACATCTACACAATGGAATCCTACTCAATCATAAAAAGGATAAGATCTGGAGGCCGGAGTTGTGGCACAGCAGGTTAAGCCACCTACGGCACCAGCATTCCATATGAGCACCGGTTCAAGTCCCAGCTACTCCACTTCCAATCTAGCTCCCAGCTAATGCTCCTGGGAAAGCAGTGGAAGATGGCCAGAATACTGGGGCCCCTGCCACCCATGTGGGGGACCTAGATGGAGTTCTAGGCTCCTGGCTTTTGCTGTTCCAGTCATTTGGGGAGTGAACCAGCAGATGGAATACCTCTCTGTGTGTGTGTTTCTCTTTAACTCTTGCCTTTCACATATATAAATAAATCCTTTAAATAAATGAAATCCAGTCACCCACAACAATGTGGATGGAATTGGAGGTCATTATGCTAAATGCAATAAATCAATTACAGAAGGACAGCTACCACATGATCTCACTCATTTGTGGAATCTTTTTTCAAAAACGTGATCTCAGAGAAGCTGAAGGTATAATGGTGGTTCCCAGAGCTTGGGGAGGCAAACAGGAAAGGAAGATCGATTACTGGGTGGTAAGTTATGAGTACACAGGTATAAGAAGCTCTCCGGTTCTGGTGCTCAGTAGGGTGACTACAGATAATGTTAATATACAGCAAATTTCTCTATTTAAAAAACAAAGTGGGGGCCCGTGTTGTATAGCGGGTTAAGCCGCCACCTGCTATACTGGCATCCCATAGGGGTGCTGGTGCTGATTCGAAACACAGTTGCTCTACTTCCAATCCAGCTCCCTGCTAATGCACCTGGGAAAGCAGCAGAAGATGGCCCAAATGCTTGGGCACCTGCATCCATGTGGGAGACCTGGAAGAAGCTCCTGGCTCCTGGTTTCAACCTTGCTCAGCCCTGGCCATTGTGGCAACCAGGAAGTAAACCAGCAAATGGAAGATTCTCTCTTTGTCTCTCTCTCTGTGACTCTGGCCTTCAAATGAAAAATAAATCTTAAAAAAAAAAAAAAAACTGGAAGATAGAATTTGGATGTTTTCACCATAAATAAATGTTTAAAGATGAAGATATATTTACACTGATTGGAACGTTGCACAATGTGTGTGTGTGTGTACGCACATACATATATAAGAACATTACGTGCTATCCCATACATATATACAATTTTATATGTCTGTTAAAAATGTTTTAACAATAAAAAGAAACAAATGCAAACAGTGCTAAGCCATCTTTCGGAGGTACATTTGGGTAAGAAGAAATCAAAAAGACTGGTGAAGTACAGGTGAGTCAACCAACTTTGAACTTCAAAGCCAAAGAGGGTTTGTGTTTCAAGTTAGCTTCCTCCAGCCATGTGGGTGTGTAGGTAGGCGGCTCTGGTAGTTAGGGCCCTGCAGGACTCTACTAAGGTTGTAGACCCTCACTGGCCACCCTGGAACTGTGCCACAGAAAACATCCACAGTGTGCGCTAGCGAAAATAATTCTACAGAGATTTTCTCCACACTTCTCAGCTCACGTTGAAGGCGTTGTTATGGACTGAATATCCCTCTCCCCCAATCCATAGGTTAAAGCCCCAGCCCCTAGTGTGACAGCCCTAGCTCTCCAAAGTGTATCTGGAAATAGGGACTATAAAGAGGTAATTACGTTAAATTAAGGTCCTAAGGGTGCAGTCCGAGTCCAGCAGGACTGGTGTCCTTATAAGACAGGAAAGAGACAGCAGGAGGACAGGCACACGTAGAGGAAAGGTCGTGTGAGGGCCAAGGCAACCGCCTGCAGGCCAGGAAGCGAGGCCTCACCCGAAACCAACCCCGCCAGCTCACTGCGCCTCCAGAACTGTGCAAATACATGTCCGCTAAGCCGCTCTGTTTGTGACATTCTATTACGGTCCCCCAAGCAGACAGAGGTCTAGCTTACAACTGTCTCTCACACACACAAGAAACCCAGCAGAGAGGGGCATAGAGCCTGGACTGACCTTTGCAGAATTCTTTCCACTGGCTCCAGGATGGTGGATGAAAATCCACGAACACTCTCACGCCAGTATTTTTTTTTATAAATCCCAACACAGTTATTAAAATAGAAGGTTAGGGGGATGGCACCGCCTGCAGTGCCAGCACCCAATATGGGTGCTGGTTGGAGTCCTGGCTACTCCACTTCCAACCCAGCTCTCTGCTATGGCCTGGGAAAGCAGTAGAAGATGGCCCAAGTGCTTAGGCCCCTGCACCCACGTGGGAGACCCGGAAGAAGCTCCTGGCTCCCAGCTTCGGATTGGCTCAGCTCCAGCCATTGCGGCCATTTGGGGAGTGACCCAGCGGATGGAAGACCTCTCTCTCTGACTCTCCCTCTCTTTGTCTGTAGCTCTGCCTAAACATAAAAAATAAAAATAAAAAGTGTACGTCTAAACACAAAGATACATAAACAAAAGACAGCAGTAATAATCGCTACCGTGAACAGACTGTTAGGCGCCAGGGATGGTGATTCTTGGAGGTATAAGAAAAAACCAAAGTGCTTTTCCTATTCTCACATACTCAGTATAACACTTCTGATCGCAGATGTGTGGGGACTTCTCCCATCCACACCAAGCAATCAATTCTTCAGCAGACACCAACTGAGCGTTTTATAATTTAACTGCATTCTGACAGTGTCTGCCTGGAGCTGGTGTCAGATCCCACAGGCTAAGGGCTCCGTCCCACAAGGCCACCCTGACTTCAGGCGCCAGTTGCAAGCCCCAGGCTGCAACCTCTGTTACTCACTGATGGGCTGTAAGTCAGGGTTTCTACAACCTCCTCTTCGGGATCAATTAATTTGCTAGAGCAGCTCACAGAACTCAGGGAATCATTTTAATTGTGTTTACCCATTTATTGTAAAGGGTATTACAAAGGAGACAGATGAATAGCCAGATGGAAGAGGCATACAGGGTAAGGTATAGGGAAGGAGGTGCAGAGTTTCCATGCACTCTCCGGGCATGCTACCCACCAGACACTCTATGTGTTCAGCTGTTTGGAAGCTTCTGGAACCCAGTGATTCAAGGTTTTTATGGAAGCTTCTTTACACAGGCATAATTGATTGAATCATGGGCAACTGAAGATCAGCTGAGCCTTCAGCTCCTCTCCCCTCCTGAAGGGTTGTCTCATCATACAGTTGGTTTCCCTGGCAAGCCCACCTGCCACATACATCTGATGCTATCCAGATGCCGGCAGTCATCAATGACCTTTCTTATGCACTATTAATATGCAAGAAGATACTTACCACTTAAGTGATTCTGAGGGTGTCAGGACCTGTGTGCCAGGGACTTGGAACACAGCCCAAACACATATTTCTTAAGATATCACATTATTGGGGCTGGCACTGTGGCATAGCAGGTAAAGACACCACCTGCAGTGCCAGCATCCCATGTGGGCGCAGTTCGAGTCCCAAGTGCTTGGGCCCCTGCACCAACGTGGGAGATGTGGAAGAAACTCCCGGTTCCTGGCTTCGGATCAGCCCAGCTCCCACCATTGCGGCCATTTGGGGAGTGAATCAGTGGATGGAAGACCTCTCTCCCTCTCTCTGTAACTCGGCCTCTCAAATAAATAAATAAATCTTAAAAAAAAAAAAAAAGATACCACATTATCACAGTAGTCAATCCTAACAATAACCCTAGAAACTGTATGGCTTGGATACTATTATAATATTAACTTTTACTAACAAATAAGGAAAGGCTTAAAGAAATTCTACAGCCTGGCCAAGGTCACAGCACTGATGTCAGCTTCATGGCCTGACACCAAAGCTCTCGACACCTCCTGCCCTTTTAGAGTCTCCCATGATTGCATAAGTTTTCAATCAAATACCTTAGATACTTTCAAGGTATTTGCATTTTTTCACTGATTATCATAACATAAAAGGGTAGAAGCATGCTTACCAGATGAAAACTATTAGGAGGAGAAACAAACACAACGGCTAGCAATTTAAGTAACAAGCTGATCATCAGAAGGGCTTCGAAAAGATTCCTCATTCAGCCTGTTGACAAGTCCAAATCCCTAACTCCACCCCTGGCCCTCTTTGAAAGAACATGAACACATAAAGTTGGCAATGATTATCAAATCTCGGGCATACGAGAAGTTTTCCTAACTTTTTTAAACTTTATACTTGTTTCCTTTAAGCCTTCACAAAAAACTATCCCTTTCCTCCCATTAAGACAGGAAGCAAGAATTTCATTTTTTTAATTTGAAGAAAGGTTTGGCTGTTTCCTGCAGCTGCATATAAAGCCTTTTAACTGTGTGATTACTCTGCCATCTAGCTTCCTAAGCCCATATAGCTGTTTGTGAGATTCTCCTGGGGCTTATTAGGACTAAGCACTGTTGGGTCTAAAAGACATTGTTTTAGATCACTTCAACAAATGTTCAGTGATGTTACACACACACACGCACACACACAGCAATAATAGGAAGCATCCTACCTCCTCCACAATAGGAAATAGTCCTTGTTTGAAAGGTCAATCCACAATGTTCTAAGAGACCCCTGAGTCAATTGCGAGTTCTTCCTATAAAATAAAGGTCAGATGAGCAGCATTCTTTCTTTTAAGAATCTGGAAGGCACTGGGGGTAGGAGGGTGGGAATGATGGGAAGAATCACTATATTCCTAAAGTTGTGCTTATGAAATCTGTACTCAGGCCAGCGCCACGGCTTACTAGGCTAATCCTCCCTCTGCAGCGCCGCTAATCCCAGTTGGGGGCGCCGGTTCTGTCCTGGTTGCTCCTCTTCCAGTCCAGCTCTCTGCTGTGGCCCGGGAAGGCAATGGAGGATGGCCCAAGTGCTTGGGCCTTGCACCCACATGGGAGACCTGGAGGAAGCACCTGGCTCCTGGCTTCGGATCAGCGTAGCACGCCTGCCGCAGCGGCCATTTTGGGGGTGAACCAACAGAAGGAAGACCTTTCTCTCTGTCTCTCTCTCTTACTGTCTAACTCTGCCTGTCAAAAAAAAAAAAAATCTGTGCTCATTAAATAAATGGTTTCTTGGGGGAAAAAAAAGAATCTGGAAGGCAGATTTTGGACTTAAATTGAGTGAGGTTAACATGAAGGCCAACAGATAAAACACTGATCATCTATTTAGCAGTTCGACCAGGTCTTTTTTTTTATTTTTTATTTAGTAAATATAAATTTTCAAAGTACAGTTAATGGATTACAATGGCTTCCACCCCCATAATTCCCCTCCCACTCGCACCCCTCCCATCTCCTGCTCCCTCTCCCATTCCATTCACATCAAGATTTATTTTCAATTATCTTTATATACAGAAGATCAATTCAGTATATATTAAGTAAAGATTTCATCAGTTTGCACCCACACAGAAACACAAAGTGTAAAATACTGTTTCAGTACTAGTTATAGCATTACTTCACATTGGACAACACACTAAGGACAGATCCCACATGAGAGGTAAGTACACAGTGACTCCTGTTGTTGACTTAACAAATTGACACTCTTGTTTATGGCATCAGTAATCTCCCTAGGCTCTAGTCATGAGTTGCCAAGGCTATGGAAGCCTTTTGAGTTCACCAACTTCAATCTTATTCTGACATAGTCAAAGTGAAAGTTCTCTCCTCCCTTCAGAGAAAGGTACCTCCTTCTTTGATGGCCCCATTCTTTCCACTAGGATCTCACTCACAGAGATCTTCCATTTAGGTCTTCTTTTTTTTTTTTTTTTTTTTTTTTTTTTCCAGGGTGTCTTGGCTTTCCATGTCTAAAATACTCTCATGGGCTCTTCAGCCATATCCAAATGCCTTAAGGGCTGATTCTGAGGCCAGAGTGCTATTTAGGACATCTGCCATTCTATGAGTCTACTGTGTATCCTGCTTCCCACGATGGATCATTCTCTCCCTTTTTGATTCTATCAGCTAGTATTAGCAGACACTAGACTTGTTTGTGTGATCCCTTTGACTCTTAGACCTATCAGTGTGATCAATTGTGAACTGAAATTGATCACTTGGACTAGTGAGATGGCATTGGTATATGCCACCTTGATGGGATTGTATTGGGATCCCTGGCATGATTCTAACTCCACCATTTGGGGCAAGTCTGATTGAGCATGTCCCAAATTGTACGTCTCCTCCCTCTCTTATTCCCACTCTTGTATTTAACAGGGATCACTTTTCAGTTAAAATTTAAACACCTAAGAATAACTGTGTGTTAATCACAGAGTTCAACCAATAGTACTAGAACAAAACAAAGAGAAAATACTAAAATGGATAAAGTATTACATTGTACATCAACAGTCAGGACAAGAGCTGATCAAGTCACTGTTTCTCATAGTGTCCATTTCACTTCAACAAGTTTCCCCTTTGGTGCTCAGTTAGTTGTCGCCTATCAGGGAGAACATATGATATTTGTCCCTTTGGGACTGGCTTAATTCACTCAGCATAATGTTTTCCAGATTCCTCCATCTTGTTGCAAATGACCAGATTTCATTGTTTTTGACTGCTGTATAGTATTCTATAGAGTACATGTCCCATAATTTCCTTATCCAGTCTACTGTTGATGGGCATTTGGGTTGGTTCCAGGTCTTAGCTATTGTGAATTGAGCTGCAATAAACATTAATGTGCAGACAGCTTGTTTGTTTGCCAATTTCATTTCCTTTGGGTAAATTCCAAGGAGTGGTATGGCTGGGTTGAATGGTAGGGTTATATTCAGGTTTCTGAGGAATCTCCAGACTGACTTCCATAGTGGCTCAACCAGTTTGCATTCCTACCAACAGTGGGTTAGTGTCCCTTTTTCCCCACATCCTCTCCAGCATCTCGACTGGGTCTTATAAACTTAGCTGAAAAAAGAAAGCTTTTTCTGGAGAGTCTATGTATGTCCTATGACAGGGAGTTTCTTTAATTCGCTACCCTTAAGTTACCAAGAATAGTATTTATTCTAGAAATTTTATTGTTCCAAGGCAATGGTAATACATCCCTCAGGAAATGAGGGGAAATCGCTACCATGGTCTAAACCTGTACTTGAGATTATTTTGAAACACTGGCCTTAAGTAGATTCAACCAATATTAAGAAATAAACATCCTCGCCTCCTTCAGGCTAGTGGACCCTGGGACCAGCAGAGTATGAACAGCAAGAGCACATATAGAGACAGGCTAATCCTATACAGAATGGGACCTGCCTATTCCAGTGAAATTGCTCCTTTGTTATTAAAGGATTTGTACTCAGTTGCCCTGGAGGTCTTGGTATATTCTGTGGTTTTCCAGAGTTGTCTCACAGCATGTGCGTGGCCACACACACACACACACACACTCACTTATGTCTTTCTGTTGAAGCATCAAATTCTAAAATGATTTCCATTTTCAACTGCATACGAATAATCATATCCTTCTTATCCCATCATCAGCTTTTTTTTTTAAAGATTTATGAAAGTCAGAGCTACACAGAGAGAGGAGAAACAGAGAGAGGTCTTCCATCCTATGGTTCACCCCCAGTCAGCTACATCAGCCAGAGCTGTGCTGATCCAAAGCCAGGAGCCAGGAGCCTCCTCCGAGTCTCCCAGGAGGGTGCAGGGGCCCAAGTCCTTGGGCCATCTTCCACTGCTCTTTCAGGCCACAGCAGAGAGCTGGATTGGAAGTGGAGCAGCCTGGTTTTGAACTGGAACCCATATGGGATGCCGGCACTGCAGGCGGTGACTTAACCTGCTATGTGCTGACCCCCATCATCAGCTTTTAATGATCAATTGAAATGCAAGAAAGAAATACGAAGTCATCAGATAGACAATGTGATTTGTCAGGGAAAAAACGTGGAGGATTTAGAATTGGACCCAAAAGTTGTCTGGGTGTTTTTAATGGAAAATATTAGTTGTCTATAATACTCCCTTCTTGATTATCTGGTTCTGCAGGCTTTTGTTGTTTTTGAGCTATTCATTAATTCTGTCAATAATTGGTAATAATGCAAAAAAAAAAAGTCTTGTCTACAGACATGCAAGCAGACTCTGCCTACTGGAAAGACTGGATTTCCCTCCACCAGTAATGTTAAAGAAAAAAAGTAGGCAATGATACTTAGTCAATCCTAGTGGTACACACTGTAGGAGCACAGGGAGAAGACGCAGCACTGCTGCAGTGGGAGTGTGCAGTAGGAAAGAGACCCAACTCAACTTCAGATATAGCATGGACAAGTTGGAGTCCACAGCCAAAGAGCCAGGTGGGAGGGAGTGGGTGGAAATCACTACAAGGAAACTCCGTGGGTAAGGAGATTCTGGCTAGCCCTCCCTAACACGGTTCATGCTGAAGGCACCATCTGGGAGATGGTGGAGGATGGGGAACTCCCAGCTATCAAAGTTCTTTGCTGATACTGGACCTTCAAGGAAGTACACAGATGGGCCTCGGAGAAGCTTCAGGACCCTGACCAAGTTTGGTCAAGCAAAGAATCTCTGTAATACAAAAAGCCAGCTTTGCACACATGTGTAAGTTCATTTCCTGGCCTGTTGCTTCTGCTCTTTGAGCCCTGCCTTTAAACTTGTAACATCTTACTGTTCTCTCATCAATGAATGGGCTATATCTGTAAGAACTAACAAACAGCAGAGGAAATGAACATCAGATCATCTCAAAACTCCTTTTATTACATTTTATTTTAATTTGGGAGAGAGTGAGACAGAAAGAGAGAGGGAGCTCTCATATGCTGGTTCACTCCCCGAATGTCTGCAGTGACTGCAGCTAGGCAGGGGCTGGAGCGAGGATCCAGGAACACAATCCAGGTTTCCATAAGAGTGCGAGGAACCTTCCTACTTGAGCCATCATCGCTGCCTCCCAGGGTCTACACTAGCAGGGAACTGGATTCAGGAATCAAAACCCAGGCACGCCAATGTGGGATGCGAGTGTCTCAATTGTTCAGTTACACAACCACTCCTTTGAGATCCATCACCACCCTGCCCCATTCCTAAGGTCTAGGCATCAGTTCTTACTGTCAGTATTCCCAAGCAATTTGCAACCTTCTTGTCACCACAGGAAAACAAAATACCAGCATTCTACCTCCATTTCCCTCCAAGGAATTGAACTAGGAGTATTCCTAACTCCCTGATAAACTCTGGGGGATAATTAAGGGAAGTCATCAAAACACAGGTAGATTTTGAGAAACTCTTGGGGAAATGAAAGGATGCTTTGTACTAGTGGAGGGGAGGTGGACAGACAGGTAGCAGCCCCACGCAGCTGCAGGGAACGCAAGGAGGGAGAGAGCTGTCCACATCCTCTTCTTGTTTCCCACTCCCCAATACTCTGGGACATTCCAGCCTGCTTCCCTATCAGGACTGATTCACATCAGAATGCAAGTATCCTGAAAAGCAGAATCATGCAAGGAGCCAAGGAAAAAAGACTCAGCAGCCTTGGGAAAGTATCACTGAAAACTGTAAGACAACCATAAGGCCGGCGCCGTGGCTCAATGGCTAATCCTCCGCCTAGCGGTGCCGGCACACCGGGTTCTAGTCCCGGTCAGGGCGCCGGATTCTGTCCCGGTTGCTCCTATTCCAGGCCAGCTCTCTGCTGTGGCCAGGGAGTGCAGTGGAGGATGGCCCAAGTGCTTGGGCCCTGCTCCCCATGGGAGACCAGGAGAAGTACCTGGCTCCTGCCTTCGGATCAGCGCGGTGTGCCGGCCGCAGCGCGCCGGCCGCAGTGGCCATTGGAGGGTGAACCAACAGCAAAGGAAGACCTTTCTCTCTGTCTCTCTCTCTCACTGTCCACTCTGCCTGTCAAAAAAAAAAAAAAAAAAAAAAAAAAAAAAAAAAAAAAAAAAAAAAAGACAACCATAAGAGAAATCAGAAAACTCACCACGTGGAGGAATTTGCCATTGTGTGGCTACAGCTGTGCATGGCCTGAAGCCAGCTCTGGCTTTTGGCCT
This sequence comes from Oryctolagus cuniculus, assembly GCF_051225735.1. Classification (NCBI taxonomy): domain Eukaryota; kingdom Metazoa; phylum Chordata; class Mammalia; order Lagomorpha; family Leporidae; genus Oryctolagus; species Oryctolagus cuniculus. Next base: position 26,490,713 of record NC_142878.1, on the reverse strand, counting down.
AGGTTTCCAGAAGATGATCTCTAAGCTCCTGGAATACCCAGATGCAAGCAGGGTCTTGGGCCAGCCTAAGAAGCACCACGATTCAGGGTGGGGGCTTTGGACCACACCACAATGTGAAAGGAGTAGGAGCGTTGTGTCCTCTGGTGTCCACTTGGCTTCCTCAGGGGCTGGAGACTGAGATCAGCCTTGCAGTCAGTCAGGCCTACATCATGGTAACCCAACAAAGACTCTAAGCTCCAGGCTGCTGGCTGACAATCTTCATGGGTGTTCTCACATGCCAATGCTGGGACGATCATGCTGTCTATGGTTCCAAGCACAGAAAACAGAAGTTCTGCATGGCCTACTCTCCTGGACCACGTGCTTCTTTGTTTGGGTGATTTCAACCTATATCCTTAATCCAAAATAAACCATCGCCCTGAGGGTAAGGATTGTCAGTGAGTTCTGGGAGTTCTAGAAATTATTGAAACTGGAAATAGCTTTGAGAAATTCTGAGCTTGCAGTTGGGTGTCAGAAATGGGGGAGATTGTTAGATTCCAGGAGATTTCTCCCCACTTCCCAGAAAAATCATGAATAGTCATCCATTGATTAGATCATGCCTCCCCTTTCATTAAACAACCTATATAACATTAAGCACAGTTCAGGCAGGGTGCCACTGTCCCCACCCCTTGCCCGACCTGGATGAGCCTGCACTCTGACTGTGCTGTGCATACCACTGTCTTCTCAATAAAACACTGAATGCCTGCCAATCGCTATCTTACAACTCGCTCCTAAATTCTTTCTCACAGCCAAGTAAAGAACTGGGCTACTTACTGGGCAGTGCTCACTATCCAGCACCCACTTTGGCCAAAGTCTCAGGCATCCTGACTCCCAGCCCACTGTTCCTCCTCCATTCTTTACAGCATGAATGGTCCAAGGACTCCAGCTTGTAGCCAGCGTACAGGAGTATCCCACACACTGACTGTTCAGAAATGACTTTCCCCCTTACTGGCTCTTGTCTCCCACTTGTGCAGGAAAGTGGTAACAGCATCCTGGGACACTCAGGCACTACACCTCCCAGAGAAAGGCCTGTCTTCAGGACTGGCCCTTGGCCCACTCTGGGAAGATAACCTCTGAGCCCTGCGAATATCACACCTGGTTAAAAAAAAAAAGTTGTTTTTTTCCTCTTCCTGAGGCTTTGGGCCATGCTGTGTCAGTAGGACCTCTGAGGAGCTAGGTCTGAATAGCTCAGGTCAGTGGGTACTACGTGCCGATGTGACTGACCCCAGTCCAAACCTTGGTCCCCAAGACTTGGGTGAGCTTGCCTTGCTGACAATACTTAGCATATGTTGTCATCACATAGCCCTGTTGGAAAGTTGAGCAGTATCCATGTAACTCCACTGGAGGGGACAACTGGAAGTTTCTACCCGACTTCTCAACAACTGCACCCTCTATGTCTTTTCTCCTTGCCAAACTTTACTGTTTTATGGGCTCAGAAAACAGTACTCCAGAAGACAGGTAGTTTGAAATGCTGGGAGGCCTTACAAGCTGCTTCAAAGTCTCTCTCTCTCTGAAATTCCTTCTTTTTTAAGATTTACTTATTTATTTATTTGAAAGTCAGAGCTACAGAGAATAAGATCTTCTACCCACTGGTTCACTTCCCAGATGACTGCAATGGCCACGGCTGAGCCAGGCCAAAGCCAGGAACCAGGAACCTCACCCAGGCCTCCCATGTGAGCAGCATGGGCCCAAGCACTTGAGCCATCCTCCACTGCTCTTCCCAGGCCATCATCAAGGAGCTGGATCGAAAAGTGGAGCAGCTGGGGCAGCACCGGAGCCCACATGGGATGGCATCACCAGTGGCCCCATCAACCACACCACAACACCAGCCCCTGAAATTCCATTATTTGCATTAAGACCAGAACACAATTGCCTTCCTTTCCTATCCTGAAATATCATTTTCCATGAAAGAAAAGAGGACAGAGGATGGACTTAGTTAGATTTTATCTGTCTCTTGGGCTCATTCACATTCCAAAGAGAATCATTTCACAAGCTAATTGCTATCTCTAGGTCCATTCATTCCCCTAATAATCATTTATGACCCCTCAAAATTAATCCATTCCCCATCACCCTCTCCTCCCATTGGAAAAAGTATCTGGACTTCATTGGGTTATTGGGCTATCACACTCTTGTGACTCTCCCCTATATATATTCTGGGTGAATTTGTAAGGTACACATTAAAAAACCTGGGTACCTTTTCTCCTATTTAATCTGTTGTCAGTTCATTCCAGCAAATCTTCAGATGAAGCAAGGGGGTCCTTTCCCTTCACCTCTACGCTGTAATAAGCTGTGAAACCTTACAATGGATCATCGGGCTTGAGGGTGGTTTTAGGAATCCTGAACTTTTGTTCCTCTAAAAACCCTAAAATAAACACACTATGGAAACTGACCTTTCATCAATACAATTCCAAGCAAAGACATTCTCAAAAATTTACCAATTCACACAAAAAACAGAGGCTACTACATGGAACAAATATAAATTGCATTCCAAGTTTTGATGCAGCCAAACCTTTTGCTCTGGACACATGGCCAATGAGTAGGGTGAAGAGGATGTATCTTGAGATACATCAGTCTGTGTGTGTGAGTGTTTTTTCTGTGAGTTTAGGAGTAATTACACCCTAAACAATGACCCCTCAGAATTCTCTTCTACCAACCCAAACTCCACCACTGGCGATTTTGTTAAACAGATTTATTTATTTATTTATTTGTAAGTATTTGAAAGGCAGAGTTACAGAGAGAGGTAGAGACAGAGAGAAATATTCCATCCACTGCTTCACTCTCCAAATGGCAGCAATGCCTGGAGCTGGGCCACATCAAAGCCAGGAGCCAGGAGCTTCTTCCAGGTCTCCCACGTAGGTGCAGGAGTCCAAGGACTTGGACCATCCTCTGCTGCTTTCCCAAGCACATTGGCAGGGAGCTGGATCAGAAGTGGAGCAACTGGAACTTGAGCCAGTGCTCATATGGGATGCTTGCACTGCTGGCAGTGGCTTTACCTGCTGTGCCACTGCACCTGTCCCCTACCATTGGTAATTCAAGTAAATTTCTATTCATTGTGTTACATTGACTATACAATTTGCTTTTTACAAACTTTCTGTTATATAATAGAGAACTTGACTGGCTTTTTCCTGGGAGGGAGTCTTAAAATTCTTGGCATTTACTAGTGAGTACCTTTACTGTTCGGGAGTCCCTTGGTTCACACCTGAGTTTATGCTGAGAGATGAGGTGACTCAGGAGCAGTTACTAGAAAAACTGTGCCCATTTTCTCTGTTACTATAATAAAATGTCTGAGGTTGATGACCTTATAAGGAAAAGAGGTTTGTGTAGCTCACCATTCTGGAAGTTCAAGAGCATGACAGCAGCAGCAGTCTGGCTGTGGTGAAGGCATCACAGCAGGTGGTGTCATAATTGTAGGAGGTCACGTGGCAAAGAGAGACCCTATTTCTAGGCCAGAAACCAAAAAGGCTGGGGCATGTCAAGATGTGTGCTTTTATATAATCCTCTTGCAAGAATTAACCCAAGGGCTCCTTGGAGTGCTACTTCAATCCTTTCCAAGGGTATTGTCCCCAGTGACCTAAGGACAACCCCACCAAGCCCCATGTCTTAAATATCCCACCACGTCTTCATTGCTACACTGAGGACCAAGCTTGCAACACATGTATCCCTAAGGGACACACTCAAACTACAGCAAAGACCAATTGTTGATTAAAGAATGAGTGCATTGAGCCAGCCTGACTTCAATAGTGGGGGTGAACATTCAGGTTAATCACTTGGCCAATGATTCAGTCAATCATATCTAAGTAAAAAAATAAAATTAAAAAAAAAGTTCAATAAAAACTCTGAACACTGAAATATGATGGAACTTCCCTTTTAGTGATCCATCAATGCACTAGGAGAGCAGTGAGCCCTGATTCCGCAGGGAATAGATGCAGAAGCTCTGCATTCGCAATCTTCCCATACTTCACCCTGGGTTCTCTTCACGTGACTGGTCCTGATGTGTACCCTTTATTATAAACCTCTAGGGACTGGCTCTGCACCCTAGCGGGTTAAGCTATGACCAGCATCCCATGTGTACACTGGTTTGATTCCTAGCTGCTCCACTTCCAGTCCACCTCCCTGCTAACCTGCCTGGGAAAGCAGCAGAAAATGGCCCTTGTGCTTGGGCCTCTGCACCCAAATGGGAGACTGGGAAAAATCTCCTGGCTCCGAGCTTCAGTCTGGCCCAGGTCCTGCCGTTGTGGCCATTTGTGGAGTTAACCAGCAGATGGAAGATCTCTCTCCCTCTAACTCCGCCTTTCAAATAAAATAAATAAATCTTTTTTTTAATCTAATAGAGTATCTGAAATGTAATGTATTGGAGTAAAACAGACATTTTGAGAATCTATGATTATTTATAGCACTTGTCTCTTCCACTGAGGAACAGTGTTTGGTTTTGTTTTCTCTTCACACTATTTGTTGAACTCTTTTACTTAGAGTAGTATTAACTATATGATCACTAAGTATACTGAATAATAAAACAATCATTGTAAAAATTAAGAGTAAGATTCCAAGAGGGAGGGGGAGGAAGGGTTGGAGCAAGGGTGAGACGGAGGGTGGGGGGTAAGTATCACTATGTTCTTAAAACTATATATATGAAATACATGAAATTTGTATAATAAAATTTGAAAAAATTTAAAAAATCTCTAATTGTAAGCATAGCACTTTGTTTTGTGAGCCATTCAACAAACTATGAAACACTTGGTGGGGGAGGATATCATAGAAAATCAGGTTTGCAGCCAGTTGGTCAGAAAGGCAGGTGACTGAGAGACTTCCAAAGTGTGGCTGGCTGTGCTGCCCTTTAACTTGTGGGGCCTGCAAAAACTCCAGTAGTTGGTGCAAGACTTGAATTTCAGAATACTAGTTGATGTCAGAACTCTAAATGATCGCATTTTTCTTTTCACTATTTTAACTGGTATATTTTTTTGTTTGTGGGAATTACTTAGGATCTTGCGGCATGATGAAACAAAATTTTTTCCAATAAAATGGACTTCTTTTCATATAATAGGCTTAAACTTAGTGATATGGTTGTCAAGAACAAATTAGGCCAGCGCCGCGGCTCACTAGGCTAATCCTCCGCCTTGCGGCGCCAGCACATGGGGTTCTAGTCCCGGTCGGGGCGCCGGATTCTGTCCCGGTTGCCCCTCTTCCAGGCCAGCTCTCTGCTATGGCCCGGGAGTGCAGTGGAGGATGGCCCAAGTGCTTGGGCCCTGCACTCGCATGGGAGACCAGGAGAAGCACCTGGCTCCTGCCATCGGATCTGCGGGATGCGCCGGCCATTGGAGGGTGAACCAATGGTAAAGGAAGACCTTTCTCTCTGTCTCTCTCTCTCTCACTGTCCACTCTGCCTGTCAAAAAAAAAAAAAAAAAATGAAAGAAAAAAGAACAAATTAACAAAGAGTCATTAACAAGGAGTGAATGTAAGTCATTAACAAGAAGTAACTGTATTAGAATATGTACAATGAAAGGCCCAAATAAGCAGCAGGTGTCATGCTTTGTTCTCTTTGTACTAAGGAAGCTATAAAGCGCTAATACTCAGGAGTTGTACAGCAAAGGCTCCTGCCTACAGAGAAAAATGTTCAAGGAAGCAGTGTGGTGGTGTGGTAGCTAGGCCGCTGCCTGTGGTGCCTGCATCCCATATGGGCAACGGTTCGAGTCCCACCTACTCCTCTTCTGATCCAGCTCTCTGCTATGGCCTGGTTGTGGGAGAGGGGGCATTGCCGAGGCCCAAGTGCTTGGACTCCTGCCACCCACATGGGAGATTTGGACAAAGCTCCTCGCTCCTGGCTTCAGCCTGACCCAACCCCAGCCTTTGCAGTCATCCGAGTAGTGAACCAGCAGATAGATCTGTCTCTCTCTCTCTCTTTCAAGTAAATAAATAAATCTTAAAAATAAAAAACTTAGGGGCTGGCGCTCTGGTGCAGCGGGTTAATGCCCCAGCCTGAAGCGCCAGCATCCCATATGGGAGCCAGTTCTAGTCCCAGCTCTTCCACTTCCGATCCAGCTCTCTGCTATTGGCCTGGGATAGCAGTAGAAGATGGTCCAAGTTCTTGGGCACCTGCACCTGTGTGGGAGACCCGGAAGAAGCTCCTGGCTCCTGGCTTTGGATTGGTGCAGCTCTGGCCATTGTGGTCATCTGGAGAGTGAACCATCGGACGGAAGACTTTCTCTCTCTCTGCCTCTCCTCTCTCTGTGTAACTCTGACTCTCAAGTAAAAAATAAATAAATCTTTAAATAAAAATAAAAAACCTAAACAAATATAAAATCCTGATAATACACAATTTCCTAGCTGAAGACCTCTCGTACAAGATCCAAAAAATAACCATTCTGATATTCAAAAGTAGTGTTTTTTCCAAGAACTATGAGTACTTTCTGTCCCAACAACAGATGGTTAACAAAGGAAGATGGAGAAATGAGAGAATTTAAAAGCAGCGTCCCCAAATATAGCCTCCAGTTTCCTATCAGGGATACAAAAGACACCTTCTCACCATGAGTCCTGACTGAACTTCAGTTTAAACCACCCTTGGCAAAGGACTGTTCACAACCTCAGGAGCTGTAACTATTTCACTGAACTTAGCCTGAGACCAAATCCTGCAATGGTGAAGACTGTCTTCTTTCTCTTTTATTTTTCCAGAAACCTTTTATTTAAGGAATACAAATTTCATGCATTTCATAAATAAAGCTTTGAGGAGGTGGGGCGGCATTGTGGCACAGTAGGTTAATCCTCCGCCTGTGGCACTGGCATCCCATATGGGTGCCGGTTCTAGTCCTGGTTGCTCCTCTTCCAGTCGAGCTCTCTGCTGTGGCCCAGGAAGGCAGTGGAGGATGGCCCAGGTCCTTGGGTCCTGCACCTGCATGGGAGACCAGGAGGAAGCACCTGGCTCCTGGTTTGAGATTGGTGTAGTTCCAGCCATTGCAGCCATTTGGGGAGTGAACCAATGGAAAGAAGACCTTTCTCTCTGTCTCTCTCACACACTATCCAACTCTACCTGTCAAATAAATAAATAAAATCTTTAAAAAATAAAATAAAACTTTAGGAATATAGTGATTCTTCCAACCATACCCATCCTCCCACCCTCTTCCTCCTCCCACTCCTATTCCCATTTTTATTTCTTCTGTATCCTTCATATTCTTAGTCAACAACCCTTGGATCTCCCAAGTATCTCAGCACTCTTGGGGAGACCATCTCTCTCTCTCTCTCTCTGTCTCTCTCTCTCTGCTGTTCTAAAGATGAATTACTTTTCACAAACTCTATCCTTTATTGCTCACCAAATGAATACATCATCTGTGCTAGAGGTCCACACTTAATATTCATGAATGTTAGTAAGAGTTAATTACCATCAAAGGCACAACAGATACACAAACAGCATCATGAAACAGGATTTGTGGGTTTGAGAAATAAGAACACAACGTGAACCAGACTCAATCTATGAAACGCAACTAAACAGACTATGAGGAAATGGCTTCCATTTCTTTTTATCCTTTTATTGACTTGCCTGTGATGCCGTGAATGTTCACTTTGTCAACTAGCCCTTTAATATGTAATCTTGTTATTATATAGAAAATACAAGAAAAATCCCCATTAGCATTAATATAATGACATATTACTCTTTATGGGCAACTGTTAAGGATTTTAGTAACCTACACATCGTTGTTTCCCTAGGTAAAAGCTTATTGATTTTTCCAGCACTTGTTAATATCTGATGTTTGGCAATGGCGTCTTGGTCCACACAGGGGAGCTGTTTACACGGTAAGCATAATTATTATTGGGTTGTACAATGTGCATGAGCCTACTGGTACTTACACTCTTTACAACATTATTAACCTAAGCCATTCTTTCATTGCTGCAGCAGATAAGAGCATAGACACCTACAGCGATTCCACTGTGAACCCAGGTCACATACAGTAAGAAATTAGTCATCTCCTGAGGGTGGCCTGTCCTAAAACATGCTCCCAGAGATCAATGGGACCCTGCATTACTGTTGACAGAACCACTGTAACAAGCCAGTGCCGCAGCTCACTGGGCTAATCCTCCGCCTACAGTGCCAGCACCCTGGGTTCTAGTCCCGGTCGGGGCACCGGATTCTGTCCCAGTTGCCCCTCTTCCAGGCCAGCTCTCTGCTATGGCCCGGGAGTGCAGTGGAGGATGGCCCAAGTCCTTGGGCCCTGCACTCGCATGGGAGACCAGGAGAAGCACCTGGCTCCTGGCTTTGGATTGGCGCAGCGCACCGGCCATAGTGGCCATTTGGGGAGTGAACCAACGGCAAAAGGAAGACCTTTCTCTCTCTCTCTCTCTCTCTCTCTCTCTGTCTAACTCTGCCTGTAAAAAAAAAAAAAAAGACCCACCACTGTAGCACACAGGCAGAAAGAAGCCATCAGCTGCCTCTCCCTCTTCCTCCAGACCTTAGCAACTCTAGCCACAGTCTCTGTGGAAATGTCGAGGGGAGGCTGGGTTCAGGTTGTCTCCAACACAAGAATGCAAGGACAAGATACAGGTAAAGGTCAGCAGAAAAACAAGACTTTTTCTCACCAAGTGCTACCACACACACCGCCATGAAGGAGGGAGGCTATGCTGGGAGAGAACTACACTCCTCGAGCTTCAGATCCACAAGTTTATATGAACTGGAAGCACAGGGGGTGGTGTCTGGGGTGGGGCTTATTAAGTATTCAAAGCAGTGGAGTTTGGGGCAGAGTTTGAGGATGTTCATGTTCTGCCCTTTTTTGGGAAACGGAAATGTCGCAGTGTCAGACGCATCTTGGGAGTAGGTGTCTCAGCCATGGTGATTTCATTATAATGACCTTATAAGGAGCTAAAAGTCATTACAGGGACACAGCTGGCAGCCATGTTGGTTATTTTAGTGGCGGGACTATAAACCACAAAACTTCTAAAGCTTCTGTTTCTGTTGCAAGGAAGTGGTGAGGGAGTTTGGGTGGTCTAGCGGGGCTGCAGGGAGGGGCTGCAACCCCCTGCCTGCATCAGAAGCGCGCTGCCTTTCCCAGGTTAGTGATGCTAGTGAGGCCCCCTGAAGGATGTTTCACGCCAAACCTTGAGGGGCAGCCTGCCGCGTCTGCTGAGCTGACCAAGAACACCAAAGGCACTGGTCGGGAAGACTCACCCACGGAGGAACAGGAGGGGGGCTGAGGAACAGGAAGCTGACAGAGGGTCTGTGCTCACGGGGAAAGGGGATGTTGGTCATTTTGTCCCAGAGCACGGCGTCCCCCATGTCCTTTGGGCTCCTGGGACAGAAACCACTTGAGGCCCACACAGCCATCCGTAGTCACAGGCTCTCCATCTTTGAGCAATGGTTCTCAGACCAGAGGCAGGCAGAGAACTCTTCCTCAGCAGAGAGGCACCTGGAGGCTTCAGGCCCTATGCAAAAGTGCAGTGGGTGAGTAATGAAGGGAAGCGGGTGGGCCTTACGGTACTGAAGTTCTAAAGGCTTTCAATACATCTGTCAGGGAACCCAGCACTGGTGTACAGCAATCAGAAGGTTCAGTTTAGAATCCACTTCAGAGGAAGTTGCAGCTGATACACGTGATAGGCTGAATTTAAAAAGGATTTTCAGTAAACAAAGAAAGGCAGTGCTCGCTTTAAATTATTTTCAAATTAATCAAATGACACTAAATGATAATTAGCCCATCTATATTGTTTGTCATATCCAGTCTCAATTCTCTTGTCTGAGACAGAAGACACCTGGAACCAGTACCAATGATAATCTAGTCTTTGGGTCCTATACAGATAACTGTAATCCCCCCCCCCCCACACACACACACATATACTCAACATTTCAATAAACTGAGCCTTTTATGATCTAGGTTAACCCACGAGAAACACCCAGGGGCTCAGCCTTCTCTTTTTCCTATTATCAATTTGAGTGGATATTGAGGAAGTTCAAACATCTACGCCCTTCTAATCATACCAACAGAACAAGTTTGTTCTGCCTATCCAAAAGCGCACATTGCTAAGGCACTGATGATTAGTTTCCAAGAACTATGTCCTAAAGTGCTTTAAAACTGTTGCTGTCTGAAGGTCAGGATGTCTGGTCTTTCTGTAATGCTAAAAGAAAACCCACAAAAACTGAAGAAGCAATATTGCTCAAAATAAAATCATTACCTCATCCAATAAATGCCTGCCCTATGAAATATTATGTCAGACACTGTCAGGGGCTAGGTGAAGAGGTATTCATTCAGAGAACACCAAAGATCACTCTAAAACACATCTTAGAACAGCTGAAATAATCAGGAAATGGTTATCCTGGAAATTAGCATCTTCTAGGAAAACATGGAAGAACTGCTACCTATTTAACCCATTTCTTGCAGGGAAGAGATTAAACTTGTTTTGCACAGAATCACAGATTTAATATCAGTGGGTAGCAACAGAAATCAGCAGAGGGAAGTCACAACGACACTGAGAAATAACTATCCAGTTGGTCTAAAAACAAATATGCAGTTTGGGCAAGGAACAGACTCGGCCAGCAACACTGGTACCAGGAAATTATAGTGCGGTCACTGGATACCCTATTCTACATGAATCCTAATCTGACACTGCTCTAGTTCACCCAAAGGCAATCACCACAAGCACTTTTACTCATTTTTCTTGTTGTTCAGTTTTGAAGCTGCATGGTCAAAGATGAGGTGGGGAGGATGGTAATGGTGGAGTGTGTGTGGAGGATCACATGGTGAGCCAGGAAGCACAGGCCCAGTCCAACCCACTTTTACAGCTCTCAAAAAGAATCACCTTGGAGAGCATTGTGATACAAGCTACCACCTACACATCCCATTTGACCAGCAGTTCAACTCGAAGGTGCTACACTTCTGATCCAGCTCCCTGCTAATTTATCTGAGAAAAACATTAGATGGGTTATGAGCTTGGGCCCCTGTCGGCAACATGGGAGACCCAGGTCCCAGCCCTGGCTATTAAAGCCATTTAAGAGTGAGCCAACAAATGGAACATGTCTCTCCCTCTTTCAAATCTTAAGAAACAAAAACAAAAACAAAAATCACCTTCCAAGGGTAAACCTCCCAGTTAAGTACCATTAGGCCTACCTCCTAACCACCTTGACTTAGCCCTACCCTCCCAGCACTATTAATTCAAATCAACACACCCAAAACTGAGCATCTACCATTAATATACAAGGCATCTTATCCTGTGCTGTGGCAAATATGAAACACAGCTTGATACTGGGGACATTGGGACCAGTGTTATCCTTTAACCTTAGGGTGTGTCGTGAATGTTAAGGGCATAAGCACTGATGTCAGACCAAGTTCAAACCTAGTTTCGTCACTTTGGGAGACTTAGGAGAAATTAATCTCTAAGCTGGTTTCCTCAGCTACATACTGCAGATAATATCCAGTGAAAAGTACTCAGAGTTGAAGTAATGAACCTAAAGCTCTCAGTCTAATGTGATACACAAAAAACTTAAAACAGAATCGTTACCCTAGTTAGCCTAGTAGAGAAGCCAGGCCACCCCATTCGCAGCTTTCCCACTCACCACCATCATACACACAGAGGGTCAGGATGTCCTGCTAAGTGCTTCCCTCCCACAAGCTCCCTAAGGGATCGCTCATGTCTCAGGAGTGAACAGTTCATCACATTGGCCCAGGCTCCTCCAAACAATTCTCACGACCAAGTCAAACACAGATTTGTCCTAAATCACCAATATGATTCTCCCATTTTCTGTACATCAGCTCAGCTGACCCAGCACCAGATCCAGCCTCACACCAGCTCATCCACTCCCAGAAAACTCCCCTACATTCTCATCTACCTCTTCACCCTGAGAAATCGTCCCTAAACTGCTTCCCCAACAGCAACTGCAGTTTATCATATAATCCTGATACTAAGGGTAATGGTCAGAGCTGGCTTCACTATGAAACTCCTGAAACTTAGGCATCTGTATCCCAACCTTCCAAGAGCTCCTAACATAACAGAAGAGCAACACTTGGAATCTCATTATCATCAAATTCAGGTAACAGAGCCACTATCATTAAGTCGCAGTTTCTTACTCCAGCTTCCCTCTCTTACCTTCCTTTCCATTCAATGCAAATTGTCGGGATCAACTCTCCCTTTACCAGAACACAGCTCAACTCCCAGCTCAAGATTCCCTACTTAGCTTCTAGCACACCAATTTCATGGCTTTCCTCCTTCCACGGAATTTTTTCCCAAAAGGTTCCACCCAGGAGGTACTTGGTAATCTCTGCCTAACAAGCTCTTAACCCAGACATGACTTTCTTCTGGCTTATCCAGCACCTATTTTGAAGTTGTTGAAGGTAACTTTTTATGCACTAGAGATTCCCTAGGCCTGGCACATCAGGAATTCAAATATTCTTAAGAATCTTGTCTGAGTGAAAGAACAGTACTTCTCAAACATGGATACTTATACCACCTAGATATTCCTTTTCTTCAGATACCAATTTAGTAGGGATGGGCCCAAGATTCAGCATTCCTAATTGGATCCCAGGTGATGACAATGTGACAAGTCCAACGTCTAAACTTTCTAATCATTCAAAACTCACTTCATATTAAACATACACCACCAATGTCAAACCCACCACACTACAGCTACGTTTCACCTTTTACTAACCTCCCTAGGTAAACTACTATCTAGACTGTGACTTAATCTGCACTCGCCTACCACTCCAAGTGTCCCAAAATACTGCTTTCCTCAGAAAATACACAACTGCGCTTCACATAAAGCAGGAATCCTACATAATGAACACACTTTTCAACACACCAAAAAACTGCCACTGAGAAAAAAATAAGTCAACTATTTTGAAAACAAATGCATTAAGAACACCCAAGCTTCAGAGGCAGGTGTCTGGTCCGGTGGTTAAGATGTCGGCATCCCCTAGCCAAGGGCTGAGTTTAGTACCAGCTCTACTACCTACCCCAGCTTCCCACTGACACATACCCTGGGAGGCAACAGGCCAACTAGCTAGGTTCCAGGACTGACCCCTCGGCTTTGGTATGCCCAAGCCCTGGCTGTTATGCACACTTAGGGAGCAAACTGGCAGAGAGGAGGTCTCTTCCTTGTACTCTCAACTAAATAGAAATTAAAAATACATAAAAAGGAGTTCTTTCCATAATAATTAACTTGCAGTCACTGAAACAGTCATCAACTGAAGTTCTTTATTTTATGTACAGAGAGATGGTATGACTTTCCCATAGCACTGATGTCTTGGAGGATCCATTCAAGGAAATGACTTAGTCCAACTGAAAAAAAAAAAAAAGATAGAAAGTGAATTATTTAAAATGTTTAAAATCTCAACTTGACTCTCATAAAAGGCGGCTAATTTAAGACTGTTTCAACCCAAACTGTCTACTATCAAGATTTAATTAGCTTAAGATGATACAAGGATTAACAAGTAAATTCTACTAAATACTCTACGCATGACCAATGAAGATTTCATCAAGGAGTCAGCAAGAACAGATTAGCATAGGTTGAATATTCCAAATCTGAAAATAACAAAATCCAAAATAGATTTCTGAGAGCTATCATGAAGCCAAGCAGACATTCACACCTGACTTCACATGACAAGGTCACCAAAATATTGAATTTTAGCAAGTCTTTAAGCCACGTGTACCACACAAAGGAATTTCAGGTACAGCTTTAGGTCCTACCCGTCCAACAGCACACACACGTGTGAACTGCAAACAGGTCTGGTTGCAGGCATTTGGACTAAGATTCTCAACTCGTGCTTAAGGGACTTTCAGGACCAATAAAGGCGTCCAGAGAGACTCAAAGTCAGTACAATGACGCTAGAAACGTTCTGAGTCACTGTTCAACACACACATCTGACCAGATATAAAATCGAACTTCCAAAGTAAAATCTTCATGGCTGCGTGGAAAGAAACACATGGCTCCTACAACTGGCAGAGCTGGGTCAGAACGCCGGGCCCCCACCCTTCGCGGCCGCGACAGCCCGGCTCCAACGCCCACACTAGGGGGCCGCCGCCAGCACCCCCGCTCCCACACGCGGCCCGTGCCTACCTTAATGAAGCCGATGTCCTTCGCGTACTGACGGAAACACTGGCGGCACATGTTCAGCCCGTATTTCCGGATCAGGCCGTGCCGGTTTGAGCAGACGCGGCTGTAAAAAAAAAGGAGAGATGACAGGTCTCGCAAGCCGCAAAAGCCATCCCGCCCTCCGAGCGCCGGCCGGAGCCCACCCGAGGCCTGAAATGGCGGAAGGTGCAGCTCCCATTCGGCCTCCTCCGCGTGCCACCGGCGACCTCCCCCAGTAAGGGTTCTTGGCCCCCTCGCATCCCACGGCAACCCTTCCCGAGTGCCACAGCGCATGTCTCACCAAGAGCGGGAACCCTGGCCGAATTTTCGCGGGTGGCTCCAGTAAAGCTGCTGGTGGCCCATCTTGCTTTCACGAGCGCAACGAGGCAAAAGGAAGGAGCGACCGCACGCATGCGCTCTTTCAACCTTAGAGCGACACGGCTTACCCAGAATGCAGTGCTGAAAGATGACGCGTGCGCAATGGAGCAACATTGGCTGGATTGAGCGGCGAACTGAGAGGCTGAGTCGCTGGGGTTGGTGACGTCACCGGGCCTCAGCCTTTAGTATGCTCTCGGCGCTGCCGACACTCGCCGGGCGCGGTGGCGCGCGCCTGTAGTCCCAGCTACTCGGGAGGCTGAGGCCGGAGGATCGCTTGAGTCCAGGAGTTCTGGGCTGTCGTGCGCTATGCCGATCGGGTGTCCGCACTAAGTTCGGCATCAATATGGTGACCTCCCGGGAGCGGGGGACCACCAGGTTGCCTAAGGAGGGGTGAACCGGCCCAGGTCGGAAACGGAGCAGGTCAAAACTCCCGTGCTGATCAGTAGTGGGATCGCGCCTGTGAATAGCCACTGCACTCCAGCCTGGGCAACATAGCGAGACCCTGTCTCTTTTGACTTCCGAGGAAGTAAATATTGAGAAAATGAATGATTTTACTCTATTGATTGAACCTTTGGCGTACCTTTAATTAAAATTTTACGCCTAAAAAGAACTTTTTACCTTGACTCAGCACTGACACCTACTGGGACAGACTGACAAAACAGCTCAAAATCAGCTGTAATAATCAGACTGAACGGTAGGAGTATCTTTTCTGTTTTGTTCAACAGAATCCGTTTGCGATTGTTTTTTAAATTAACACACTCCCCCAGGAAATACACTTACACCATTCCAGAAAAAAAAGAATGCAAGTCTCCTTAGCCCTTGTTGTACGTGTTTTCTCTAAATATAACTGAATTTAATGGGAGAACAAGAACTGTGCATGGCTTGAACCAGATAGCTTGATACTAAAAGAACTATGGCACAAAAAGCAGATCTCTAAGATGTCGAAGTTCCACGTAGTCATAAATAAGGTTTCTGGAAACCTAACATTGTACACGGTTTTGAAATCAAAGCTTGAACTACAAGTATAAAATGCAGCACAGGGCACAACAGTTCAAGAAACTTTTATGGGTAAACTTTTATATTAGGTTTCTGTGTACATACATAATACAATACTTCTTAAAGTTTGTTGTTTCAGGATTCTAGTGGGTTTCTCCTACCCAGTCTTTAAGTTAGGCCCTGTGTTATATGATGAAAGGGAGAGGAATTTTAAAACCAAATATGACTTGAGTTGTGCTCTCAAAACTTGCAAATCTGTTGTAGAAAGCAGAATTCTCTCAAAGAATTCTTCCAGTTAACTTTTGTGCCTCGATGACATGCATACAACTAAATATGCAAGATGTTCTATGACCAAGAACAGATGTTTTCACGAATTAGGAGAGGAGCAGAGAAGAGAGAAATTCCACCTTGGAGTACATGTGGGGGCCTTTGAGACAGACATGAAAGAATGGGATTTCTGCAGGCAGCGCTTTATGGAAGGGAACACCTGGCAAAAAGCGGCATTTGGAAAGGCTTGGGGGTTGTGAACAACCTGGCAAGAAGATGCGCAGAGGCCTATTGACAGGCAAACCTATAAAGGTATTTTATTCTAAAGCCCGACTGTGGAAGGGTCCCATGCCTTGCTTCTACAACTTTCATGGAAATGTAAATCGATTGCTTATATAGAATTTCCAAAGTCTATCTTTACCCAAAAAATGGCTAGGAGCAGACATTGACCTAGCTGTTAAGACCTCAGTTAAAACACCAGCACCCCAGGATACACTACCTGAATTTAAGTTCTGGCTCCCTTCCTGACTCCAGAAGACTGTGGACACACACCTTGGGAAGCAACAGGTGGTGGATTGCAAGGGAGACCTGGATTGAGTTTTCCGGCTTCCAGATTCAGCCTGGAAGCCCCAGCCATTGCAGGTATTTGGAGAATGAACCAGCAGGGGAGAGCTCTGTTTGCCTCACTCTCACTCTCTCTCCCTCTCAAATAAATAAATATTTTAATGAAACAAGCCTTTTAAGACAGTCCCCAGCATCATACCAGCAGCCACCCAGCAATTACATGGGAATAAGGAGCCGTGGACAGAGGTCACATTCCCTCGGCTGCTACCAGGATCCTTTTGAAAAAAAATTTTTTAAGAAAATCTGACATTTTCCCACTTACAGCCTCCTCAGACCTTTCAGAGTTGCTCTGTTTAACTATTAAAAGATAATTTTTCCAAAATAAATTCCCTCAGTGTGATGGTTAATTTTATGATGTCACCTTGCTTGGATTGAGGAACACCTGGGAGCCTGGAAAACTGTGATTTGGGGTGTCTGCGTATAGCTGCATCCTCAGCTTCTTGGTTCTGAGGCCCTCAGACTTGGACTGAGCCATGCCATCCGCCTCCGGGGCCTCCACCCTGTAGCGGATCTGTCAGGTGCATTATCACGTAAACCAATTCCCCTAACAACACCCTGTCATATATCTACGTACATATCTTACTGATTCTGCCTCTGCAGAGAACCCTGGCTGATATAAAAATACTTTCAATACTCTGATATATGATCCTTTGAGCATAAGGTAGTAAGAGGGAAAGAAAGACAAGAAGCAATTTATTACATTTGGACAATCTTAAACTATCTTGGTTTTTTAAGTAGTAGTTAAAAAAATGTTCATTCTGGTGTATATGTTGTTGTCCTTGATAGATAGTGCAAACTAGATCTCATCATACTTCTTCTTGGTTTTAGGATAAAATGACAGACACCATCTATCTCAACCAATGGGATTACCAATTTCTTTTTCAATAAGAAAGCTGACAACAAAGCATTAAAAGTTCATTTTAACCCAGTGTTTGTTATAAAGATCTTTTAGCTTAATCCCATACTCTTCTTAAAATTTCCTGGTTCTCGTCTATACTTATACTTGGCTTTTAAATGCTTCTTCAGGAACACTGCTATTGTTTGGATATGGGCCAATTGTGTTTTCCCCAACCCCCAAAGCATCCATGGAAAAGAGGCTTGGTCCCCAGAGTGGCAGTGTTGGCACCTGCTGTGGATCCTTCAGGAGGCAGAATTTGGTGGGAGGTTCTTAGGCAGTTTTCACAAGGGTTGTTATAAAGGCCCATCCTGTCTCCCTCTCTGCTTCCTGCCTCAAGAATGTGACACACGATGTGACTGCTGGTCTGATCACATTTCTGCCATTATCATCTACAGCTTGCCATCCACCAGGGGGCTCTCTCACCAGGACTCAGCCAATGCAAGTATCATGCCCTTGAATTCCACAAAATTGAGCTAAACAAGCCTCTTTAGTTCATAAGTAGCATGTGTCAAATACAAATACATTTTCCTAATATAATATTTATTGGGTTTGAGTTTCTCTCTTTTAATACAGTAAAGTACAAAGTAAAAATACACTTTAATCTCCTTGCCCAGATGTTTATTTTTGAAAAAATGAAATTAATACACTTACATAATTGAAACATTCTAACAAAATAATACAAACCACATCATGTTTTTTAATTTAAGCACATTGGAATGATCTCTTTTAAGACTATTTTTCAGAGGTGCGGGTGTGTGAAAAAAAAAAGACTATTTTTCAAAGTATCTTCCATTTTCTTTCTTAAATTGTTCTTACAATCATCTGGATCACAAATCCATAATTTTATCACTCAAAGACCTGCATCTTGAATTATCTTCAGTTTCAGAACTTTTAGAGATAGAATTTTATCTCTTCTTTAAATCACAAAAAAAAAAATCTATTTTTGCCAAAGAGCTTTCGGCTACATGTTTTGCATGCCCAGCTATTACAATGTGTATGTCAGTCCAATACCCTACTTCTTTCCAGTTTATGACAGTTCATTAGTGATTTAATTGACCGTTTTCAAATATTTATTTATTTGAAAGGAGAGTTATAGAGAGGTGCACAGAGAGAGAGAGAGAGGTCTTCCATCCACTGGTTTACTCCCCAGATGGTCACAATGGCCAGAGCTGCCCTTATCCAAAGCCAGGAGCCAGGAGCTTCTTCCGGGTCTCCCATGCAGCTGCAGGGGCCCAAGGACTTGGGCCATCTTCCATTGCTTTCCCAGGCCACAGCAGAGTTGGATCAGAAGTGGAGCAGCCGGGACTCGAACCAGCGGCCATATGGGATGCTGGCCCCCGAGGT
This sequence comes from Oryctolagus cuniculus, assembly GCF_051225735.1. Lineage (NCBI taxonomy): Eukaryota > Metazoa > Chordata > Mammalia > Lagomorpha > Leporidae > Oryctolagus > Oryctolagus cuniculus. The sequence continues at coordinate 26,472,134 of NC_142878.1, read as the reverse complement.
GGCAGCTATATCTGCTACCCCACAGCACCAATTCTACCCTTTTTTAAAAGTCCAATGTTTAAGTATCAGTGTGTGCATGTGTATCTATATCCATTTAAAACAAATGTTAATAGTTTAACTATACACTTGAAAATAAAACACACATATATGCATACATTAAATATACTTTTTAAAGTCTTAGACCCCTGTGTCCATACTCTCCCTGCCCAGATCAAGTCATCCATTCTAGGGAAAATCTCCTTTTTCTTCTGAGAGGCAGACACAGAAAGAGACAGAGGGGTTTTGTCTCTGTCTCTCCTCTCTCTGTCTGCTTTTCAAATAAATAATTCTTAAGAAAAAAAATAAAGAATAAAGACAGAGAGAGAGCACACACTCCCACTCAATGTTCTTCAAATGCTCCCAACCTTTGGGGCTGGAGCCAGAGGTAGGAGCCACAAGTCAATCCAGGTTTCCCACATGGCTGGCAGGAATCCAATCCCACGTTCTATCACTGCTGCTTCCCGGGGTCTGCATTAGCAAGAAGCCAAAAACAGAAGCTGGGCCCGAGAATCAAACCCAGACACTCCAATATGGGACTCAGACATCTTCACTGGTACCTCAAACACTGGGTCACACGTTTACTCCTGGGGAATATCTTAAAGAAATAATCTGGAGCCCAATGGTGTGGTGTAGTGGGCAAAGCTGCCACCTGTGGTGCAGGCATCCCCTATGGGGGCTGGTTTGAATCCCGGCTGCTCCACTTCCGACCCAGCTCTCTGCTGTGGCCTGGGAAGGCAGAGGAAGCTGGCCCAAGTCCTTGGGCCCCTGCACCCATTTGGGAGACCGGAAGAAGCTCCTGGCTCCTGGCTTTGGATTGGCCCAACTCCACCATTGTGACCATCTGGGGAGTGAACCAGTAGATGGAGGACCTCTCTCTTTCTCTCTGCCTCTCTCTAACTCTGCCTTTCACATAAATAAATCTAAAAGAAAGAAAGAAAGAAAGAGAGAGAGAGAGAGAGAGAGAGAGAAAGAAAGAAAGAAAGAAAGAAAGAAAGAAAGAAAGAAAGAAAGAAAGAAAGAAAGAAAATATAGCAATATTTGGAATAGGGTAACTCAAAACCTCTCTTGCTGTGCCACCCAAACATTTTGGATGAAATATGACGGATTTATGGGTCAGTGTTGTGGCACAGCAAGTTAAGCCACCACCTGCACATGGGTGCCAGTTTTTATCCCAGTTGCTCAACTTCTGATCCAGCTCCCTCCTAATTTCCTGGGAAAAGCAACTAAAGATGGCCCCTGTATTAGGGCCCCTGCTACCTATGCAGGAGATCCAGATGAAGATCCTGGCTCCTGGCTCCTGGCTCTGGCCTGGCCCAGTCCTGCTGCAGACATCTGGGGAGTGAACCAGAGGATGGAAGATCTCTCCCTCTTTCTCTCTCCCTCTCTCTCTAATTCTGCCTTTGAAATAAATAATAAAATATTTTTAAAAAGAAATATAATACGTTTTAAATTAGTGTAGAGTTGACCTTCCAAGAAAGGAGGATCTCAATGCCCACGTCCTAAGCAGGGCCTTCGTGCAGCCAGGACACAACCTGAGTTCTGCCCCTGTTCCTGTGAGTCCTTTCCCCTTAAATTCTACATGCTTGCTTCAAAACCAGCTGAGGTAAGTGAGGATACCGAGTGTAAAGGACAAATTTTACCAGTGCCCTGGTAAAGAGAAAAGCAGGAAGCTGTTCAAAGGTTTCTTTGTTTCAGTCTACTAAGAACAAAACATTTGGATACACTCTAGCATGTCAGATCCAAGTATTTCAACTGTTAAAACCACCCAGCTGACCAAGAAAAAGGGGGTAAGTGGCACAAGGTCTCAAACACTGATGTTTGTCTATTTTTAAGTCTACTTAATAAAATAACTTTATTTAAAATATTGTGGGGGGGGGTCGGCGCTTGGCATAGTGGGTAAGGCTGCCGCCTGCAGTGTCAGCATCCCATGTGGGTGCCAGTTTGAGTCCTGGCTGCTGCTCCACTTCCAACCCAGCTCTGCTATGCCCTGGGAAGCAGCTGGCCCAAGTCCTTGGGCCGCTGCACCCGCATAGGAGACCTGGAAGAAGCTCCTGGCTTTGGATCCGCGCAGCTCCTGCCGTTGCGGCCATCTGGGGAGTGAACCAGCGGATGGAAGGCTCTCTCTGCTTCTCTGTAACTTTGTCTTTCAAATAAATAAATAAATGTTTTTAAAAATAAACTGTATCTTGGGAATCACAACTTGTTTTTGAAAATTTTACAATTAGGAAGAAACATTTTGGGCAGTGCAAACCACTGTCTCATGCTAAAATCATCAGTGAATTGTTATGTAGCTCTCATGTATTTAGATGAACATTTATTTACTGAATCCACGGCTCAACAACCTGGTAACACCAAAGAAAGCTTTAAGGCTTTGGGGTGGGGGTATTCTTGATATCTTTGCATGTCTATTTAAAATAACAATGTTTTTACAAGATTTAAGATTTCCCTCGCTCTCAGCTAAATCTAGAAGTCCAACGTATGCTAGTACTTTAGGCTGGTGTTTTATTATTTTCTTCTATGTCATTTCCTACTCAAATAATAGAAGTAACTCCTAGAGTTTCACGGTTTCTGAACATTGTAGTCTTTGTAGTCATGAGATTAACGGTTGCTAAATGCTGACTGGTGTCCACACTACTAGATGTACATGCAAGAACACGAAACAGCGGGAGAGTAACTGTCATTCTCATCACTAAGTTTTTTAGGACGCAGAATCAACGGGTAACACTTCAGCATAGCACATTTTCTGTAAACAGAGACATTCAAGGATGAATCATTCTGTCACGGCTGAATTGAGAACTGGTATCTATACACCAGTTTATAAATTATTTCAGAGCCAATACCCCCCAACCCCAACCCCAACCCCAACCGGCAAGGGACGGGCTGGTCGCGCAGAGCGTTATGAGCCGAGACCACGACCCTGAGACTCAGCGCCGCCCTCGCCCCAGCCCGGGGGTCGCGGGGGGTCCAGAAACACAGCCAAGCGCCCCGAGGGCCACGCGCGGCCGGGTCAGTCTCTCCATCCCAGACACCTGTCGTGGCAAAGTACCAGTTTGTTCCACGGGAATTCAGAGCCAAAAGGCCGGGACGTCTGCGACCGGAAACGTCCCGCCCTCGCCGGTTTCTAGGGCACCTATAACGTCCCAAGGGATACAGAGGGATCCCTGTCTTCCTTCAGGAAACCCAGGGGCCCGACGCATGAAACGCAAAAACCTCACGAATCCGCCCCAAACCGTTAACAGCCGCCCTCGGCTCCCACGCGCTGCGGGGAAAGGACCTTGAGCCCCTGCCAACTGCCGGTTTCCAAGGGTGCAAGCCCGGCTGTCAGACTTCGGAGCCCGCCACGCCCCTGAGGAAGACTCGGTCCCGCAAGGGAGTACGGACGCCGCCGGCCGCGCGGGACTCGAGGGGCCACGCGGGACTCGAGGGGCCACGCGCCTGGGAGAGCCCGGGACGCGGGTGCGCCCGGCGGACAGGCGCATCCGCGGGCAGCCCGCGCGCTCGAGGACCCCGGCGGCGGCGGCGGCGTCGGCGGCGGCGGCGCGGGGTGGCGGGAAGGAGGAAGTTTGAAAGTCGTGGGGCCGAGTTGTCTCTGCTGGGGCGAGATGAGGCTGCACTGCGACGTGGAGGTGGTCAGCCGCCACTTGCCGGCCTTGGGCATGAGGAACCGGGGCAAGGGCGTCCGAGCCGTGTTGAGTCTCTGTCAGCAGCCGCGGTCCCGGGCCGGGGGCGAGCCGGGCGATCGCCCCCGAGCCTGCCTGCTCATCTCCACCCTGAAGGACAAGCGCGGGACCCGTTATGAGGTGCGTGGAGGGGGCAGCAGGGGCCGTGGTCAGCCAGGCGATCGGAGCGAGAGGCGGCCGCCCTCGAGCCCCGCGCGCTCGTCTAACTCCGCGGTGGGGTGGGGTCTGCCTTGGGGGGCTTCCAGGGCTCTGGCCCCGAGTCGCGCCACCCTGGGACCCCGAAGGAAGAGGGCGTGGGGGAGTGCAGCTTTTCGTGAGTTTTCTGGTTAGTTTCTGCCGCTCGGGATCCCAAGTGTTGCTGTGCAGCCGCCCCGCCCCTTAAAGCCTGTGAATTTCAGCCTGCGTGAGTCAGGTGTGAATGAAGCAGCTGTCGCTGTTGGGGGAACCCTGAGCTAACTGCACTTAGCCTGTGTGCATTCTGTTTGTCACGGAGTCTTTTCCCCAGTTTGTTTTTCACAGGAGCCCCTGGGGTCAGTAGCCCAGCTTAGTTCAGCAGCGAAACGGCGATGCTTTGGGTTGCATCTTGACTTTTTTTCTTTTTTCAAGTTGTTGGTTATTGTCCTTTTATTTCCCTCCTTAAAATATTGCCCTGATTTCTTAGGTCCACAGCATTTGGTGCTTGAAGAGCAACAGTAAATTCTCTAGAGGCTATTGGAAGTTTACAAAGAATTTTTAAGAGCAGAAGATTTATAAAATTCCTTTTCCTCCATATCCAGCCATTGTGTGGTTCTGTGAAAACGACTGGAATACTTTTGCGTCCCCAAATACAGCCGCGAGGGGGCACTTCACCACCCACCCTTGTATCCAGCTCCTGACTGGATTGAAAGGGTTTCTGAGATGGTTTCTTTTACAGTGTTATATTCCACACTGGACATTTGTAGTTGAGGAAATGGAATGTTACTGTGTCATTGAGAGCCACCTAATTTTTTTTTTTTTTTTTTTTTTTAAGATTTATGTATTGGGGCCAGCGCTGTGGCAGAGCAGGTTAAGCCGCCACTGCAGTACTGGCATCTTATATGGGCACCAGTTTGAGTCCTGGCTGCTCCACTTCCGATCCAACTCCCTGCTAATGCACCTGGGAAAGCAGTGGAAGATGGCCCAAGTGCTTGGGCCCCAGCCCCCACATGAGAGACCCAGAAAAAACTCCTGGTTCCTGGCTTCAGCCTAGCCCAGCCCTGACTGTTGTAGTCATTTTGGGAGTGAACCAGCAGATAGAAGATCTTTCTCTGTAACTCTTTCAAATAAATAAATCAGTCTTTAAAAGAAAAAAAGAAGAAGCCCAGTTTACTTATGCCATCCTTGCTGCGTTCTCAGGAATGCTGGCATCAGGACCTAGAGCTGAGATTTGAACCCAGGCGCTCTGATGTGGGACACGGGTTGCTTAACTGCTAGGTTAAATGTCTGCTTCCCTAGTGGGGATTCTGAAGACTGACTGACTTACCTGAAAGTTAGTGTGACAGAGATCCTCCAGCCGCTTCTCTACTTCCTGAATGGACGCAACAACTGGGGCTGCGCCAGGCTGAAACGAGGAGCTGGGAACTCCTTCCAGGCCCCCAATGTGGGTGATGGGAACCCAAGCACGGGACCATCATCCACCTCTTCCCCAGCACAGGATCAAGGAGTAGCCAGGACTTGAACTGGGAATCTGGTGTGGGATGCAGCCCTCCCAGGCAGCACCTTAACCCACTGTGTCTCAACACCACCTCCCCTAGTGGAGATTTTAATCAAAATTTGGTAGTAAACCTTGAAGGTTTAGCCACAATACTCAGGACATCGTGGATGCTAAATGAATTTAGGTGGCACTAGGGTGGACCCTGAAGAATGGGTTTTCATGCTAAGTGAAGGAAATACTTAGGGGTTCTTTCTTGTTATACCCTCTGCTTTGCTGCTTCATGTCTTTAGCTACCAGCCGTCTGACTGTGACTCCTAAATCTGTATGTTAGATAGTCCTCGCCCTTAACTTTGAACTAGAATTTAGTGTCTACTGGAAATGTCTTAAGTTTTTATTTATTTGAAAGAGACACCTACAAATATCGTCCATTTCCAGATGCCTGCACTAGCCAGGCTGGGCTAGGCCAAAGACAGGAGCCCAGAACCCAATCCAGATCTCTGTAGGTCACAGGGACCCAAGTACTTGAGCCACTCCCTGCTGCTTCCCAGGGATTGCATCAGCAGGAAACAGGACTCATACCAAAGCACTCTGATATGGGATGTGGGTGTTCCAGGTGGCATTGCAACCACTGCACCAAATGCGTTCCCTCTGGGAATCTAATTGGATTGTTGCAGCATTTCAAATTATTAATACCTGGATATTAATTTTTCTTGCCACACCCAAATCTGCTTTTCTGACAGTGTTCTACATCCACATCCAGAAACCTTAAAGCCCTTGTGTTCCCACATGTGATATGGCATTAAACCCTTTTAAACTGACTTTCTAAATATGTTTCAGATTTGTGTATTTCCTTCCATTTCACCTGCGGTCTAAGCCACACCCTTCCTGGCTTGTCTCGTAAGGGATCTCTTTGATTCTCTCTCTCTCTCTCTCTCTCTTTTTTTTTTTTTTTTTGACAGGCAGAGTGGACAGTGAGAGAGAGAGAGAGAGAAAGGTCTTCCTTTGCCGATGGTTCACCCTCCAATGGCCGCTGCGGCTGGCGCGCTGCGGCCGGTGCACCACGCTGATCCAATGGCAGGAGCCAGATGCTTCTCCTGGTCTCCCATGGGGTGCAGGGCCCAAGTACTTGGGCCATCCTCCACTGCACTCCCTGGCCACAGCAGAGAGCTGGCCTGGAAGAGGGGCAACTGGGACAGAATCTGGTGCCCCGACTGGGACTAGAACCTGGTATGCCGGCGCCGCAAGGCAAAGGATTGGCCTAGTGAGCCGCGGCACCGGCCTCTTTGATTCTCTTGTCCTGCTCTCCGGCCCATCCTCACTTTCCCCCAGAGTTCGTGCTTTATTCCATGCAGTTAAGGGAAATGTTTTTTAAGAACATTTATCTGGGCCAGAACTGTGGCACAGTGGTTGAAAGCCCTGGCCTGAAGTGCCGGCATCCCATAAGGGCGCCGGTTCTAGTCCTGGCTGCTCCTCTTCTGATCCAGCTCTCTGCTATAGCCTGGGAAAGCAGTAGAAGATGGCCCAAGTCCTTGGGCCTCTGCACCCATGTGGGAGACCCAGAGGAAGCTTCTGTCTCCTGACTTCAGATCAGCTCAGCTCTGGCCGTTGTGGCCATTTGGGGAGTGAACTAGCAAATGAAAAACCTGTCTCTCTGTCTCTACCTCTCTCTGTAACTGTTTCAAATAAATAAAAATAAATCTTTAAAAAAAAAAAAAAAAAACAGAGAAGGAGAGACAGAGAAAGAGCTGCCACCTGCTCATTCACTCCCCAAGTGGCTGCAACAGCCAAGACTGGGCCAGGCCAAAGCCAGGAGCCAGGTTCCACGTGGGTGCAGGGGCCCAAGCACTTGGGCCATCTTCCACTGCTTTCCCAGGCATATTACTGGGGAGCTGGATTGGAAGTGGAGCAGCCAGGACTCCAGTTGGCACCCATATAGGAATGCAGGCTGTGCTTTAACATGCTGAGCCTCAGCACCAAACCCCTATTTTTATTTTATTTGAGAGAGAGAGACATCTCTTCCATCCACTGGTTCACCCTTCAAATGCCCACAAAATAGCTGGGGCTGCGTCAGGCTGAATCTTAAGTGCCTGGAATTCAGGTCAGGGCTCCCATGTGGATGGCAGAGACTCAACTGCTGAGCTGTCACCAGCTGCCTCTCAGGGTACACATCAACAGGAAGCTGGAATCGGAAGTCAGGCCAGGACTCGAACCTGGGAACTCCAAAATGGCATACAGGTGTCTCAAGTGACTTTTTAGCCACTGCACCAAATGCCTACCCCAAGAGGATTTTTTTTAATATTTTTATTTTCATCTACTTGAGAGGCAGAGCGACAGACGTCTTCCACCTGCTGGTTCGCTCACCAAAGGCCTGCAACAATCAGGGTTGGGCCAGGCTGAAGCCTGAGGCTTAAACTCAGTCCAGGTCTCTCCCACATGTGTGGCAGGGACCCCAACTATTTGAGCCATCACCTGTTGCCTTCTAGAGTGTACATTATGACGAAGCTGAAATCAAAAGTGGAGCTGGGGCCTTCAAACCCGAGTACTCTATTATGGGATGCAGGTGTCCAAAGCTACATCTTCATTGCTGTACCAAATGCCGGGCTCACACAAAAATGCTAAAACTTGAAAGCCTAAAACACCCCACTTAAGGACTGAGAACCAGACCCAAGCCTGACAAAGTGACTTGCACATTCTAGTTGCTATAAATGTTATTGCATAACACTACCTAGTTTTGTCCCTTTTTTTCTCGTTGATTTTAAGCAGCTGAAGGAGAACATTGAGCAATTCTTCACCAAATTTGTGGATGAAGGGAAAGCAACTGTTCGGTTGAAGGAGCCTCCTGTGGATATCTGTCTAAGTAAGGTATGGATTAGAACCATTAATAGTTAAAGTGCTTAGCTATGTTTTCTTTGAAGAAGTCTGAGCATAGTGATACCATGTATAGCTTACTGGGCTGGGCTGTTGCAGGTGTGTTGAGGATGTGACGGCACAAGAGACAGCCTCTTAAATGTGCTGTGTGCCTTGTAAAGGGCGGAGTCTGTCTAAGTAAGGCTCTCAGGATAGTTAGAGAAAGTAGGTTTGCTTCTGTGCCGGAGATGGAATCTTAACGGTGTTTGACTGAAACTATAAAGCAAGTAGCACAGGTCTACATTTTTGCCAGCTAAACCTCAGGTTCCAATTTGATGGAAGGAAAGGAATAAAATGCATCTTTTCAACATTTTTTTAAAGGTATTTACTTTTTTTCTTCCCACTTATTTGAAAGGCAGAAAGAGGCAGAAGTTTTCCATCTGCGGGTTCCATGCTTGCAACAGCCAGGGCTGGGCCAGTCTGAAACCAGGAGCCTGGGCCCCATCTAGGCTCTCACATGGGTGGCAGGAACCCAGCTCCTATCACATGTTGCCCATCAGGGTCCGCATTAGCAGGAAGCAGAGCCTGGACTTTAACCCAGGCACTCCAGTAGGGAATCTAAGTATCCCAAGTGATGTCTTAATTGCTGGGCCAAACACTTACCTCTAGAATTAATTTTCTTTTTTTTTTAAGATTTATTTGTAAAGAGAATAACACAGAAAAAGCAGTCTTCTAGCCTCTAGCTCATTCCCCAAATGGTCACAACATCTGGGGCTGGGACAAGGTGAAGTCAGAAGTGGAGAGCTCCACCCAGGTCTCCCACATGTGTGGCCCAGGCCCCAGCAGTTGGGCCATCATCCACCATCTTCCCAGGCAGATTAGCAGGACGTTGGATAAAAAGCCAAGCACTTCCAGTGTAGGATATCATTTTCCTAAGCAGTGGCTTTTTTTTTTTTTTTTTTTTTTTTTTTTTTTTGACAGGCAGAGTGGACAGTGAGAGAGAGAGACAGAGAGAAAGGTCTTCCTTTGCCGTTGGTTCACCCTCCAATGGCCGCCGCGGCCGGCGCACTGCGGCCAGCGCACCGCGCTGATCGGATAGCAGGAGCCAGGTGCTTCTCCTGGTCTCCCATGGGGTGCAGGGCCCAAGCACTTGGGCCATCCTCCACTGCACTCCCTGGCCACAGCAGAGAGCTGGCCTGGAAGAGAGGCAACCAGGACAGAATCTGGTGCCCCGACCGGGACTAGAACCTGGTGTGCCGGCGCCGCAAGGCAGAGGATTACGCTAGTGAGCCGCGGCGCCGGCCGAGCAGTGACTTTAACCTATTGTGCCAGTATACCAGCCCCTTGTCTTGTAATTAAAAAAAAAAAAAAAAAGATTTATTTATTTATTTTGAGAGCCAGTTACAGGGAGAGAAGGGAGAGACAGAGGGGGAGTGAGATCTTCTGTCTGCTGGTTCGTTCTCCAGATAAGGCAATGCCTGGAGCCAGGAGCTTCATCAGGTCTCCCACATAGGTATCAGGATCCCAAGCACTTGGCCATTTTCTGCTGCCTTTCCCAGGCCATTAGCAGTCTGTTGTCATCCTGTATTTCTAGTCCTTTCCTGCTCTCCTCAGCCCTCACATTCCAACAAAACAAGATCACTCGTCCTTCACTATACATTTTAGACAGCTCCAAAAGCGTCGTAAGATGCTAGCTGTTTTTATAGATGACTTAATTTAAATGCCATTTTGTTAGTGGTTTCTCCATCTCAGTGGGGACAGTCTCTCTTGCTTTATGTGCTCCTTTCGAGAGGGATGTCACTTTGTATGACTCTAGTCTTTGTGAGTGGCACCCTGGGTAGTTTACAGTACACGGCTTCCAGCATGGCCTATCCCAGAGGCAGTTAAGGTTCTGGTCAGTTCTTCCTAAACTCAAGTCTCACATGGAACCTGTCTTATTTTATGCTTTTATGCTTCTGCCTTTGAATAGTTTTTATTCCCCTTTATAGAACAGTTTTACTTAGAATGTATATTCTAAGCATTCTCAATGTAATTTTTTAAGGTTTATTTATTTATTTGAAAGTCAGAGTTATAGAGAGGCAGAGAGAGAGAGAGAGAAGTCTTCCATCCACTGGTTCACTTCCCAGTTGGCTGCAGTGGCTGGAGCTGGGCGGATCTGAAGCCAGGTGCTTCTTCTAGGTCTCCCACACAGGTGTAGGGGCCCAAGTCTATCTTCTGCTGCTTTCCCAAGCCATAGCAGCCTGCAGAAGTGGAGCAGCCAGGACTTGAACCCATGCCAATATGGGATGCCAGCACTGCCGGTGGTGGATTTACCACTACACCACAGCAACGGCCCCAGTTATTTACTGCCTTTCAAGTAAATAACTAAATGTTTTTAAAAAAAAGTTTTTGAAAAAAAAAAAAAAAAAAAGGCAGTTGCCCAGAAAGAAAGAGCAAGAGACAGAGAGGGAGAGAGAGAGATGGGGCTGGCATTATGGCACAATGGGTTAAGCCACAATGCAGACATCCCATACAAATGTCAGTTGGAGTCCCGGCTGCTCTGCTTCCAGTCCAGCTCCCTACTAATGCCCTGGGAAAGCAACAGAAGACGACTCAAGTGCTTGAGTTACTGCCACCCATGTAGGAGACCTGGATGGAGTTCCAGACTCCTGGATTCAGCCTGACCCTGCCCTGGCCATTGTGGCCATTTGGGGAGTGAACCAGCGGATGGAAGATCTCTGTCTCTCCCTCATCTCCCAAACTTTGCCTTTCAAGTAAAAAAAAATAAATAAAATCTTTAAAAAAGAGAGATCTTCCATCCATTGATTCATACTTCAAATGGCCACAATAGTAGGGTTGGGCCAAGCTGAAGTCAGGAACCAGGAACTGCATCTGGGTCTCCTGTGTGATTATAGGAGCCCAAGCACTTGGCCATTCTCTGCTGCATTTTCAGGCACATTATCAGGGAGCTGGATCAGAAGTGAAGCAACCAGGACTCAAACTGGCACTGTCGTGGGATGCCAGCATTGCAGGCAGTGGCTTAACCCCTGCCTCACAACACTGGCTTCTCAAAAAGATCTAAGTTGAAATGTCCAAAATCTTTTTTTTTTTTTTTGACAGGCAGAGTGGATAGTGTGAGAGAGAGACAGAGAGAAAGGTCTTCCTTTTGCCATTGGTTCACCCTCCAATGGCCACCACGGCTGGTGCACCGCCCTGATCTGAAGGCAGGAGCCAGGTGCTTCTCCTGGTCTCCCATGGGGTGCAGGGCCCAAGCACTTGGGCCATCCTCCACTGCCTTCCCGGGCCACAGCAGAGAGCTGGCCTGGAAGAGGGGCAACCGGGACAGAATCCGGCGCCCCAACCGGGACTAGAACCCGGTGTGCCGGCGCCGCAAGGCGGAGGATTAGCCTATTGAGCCGCGGCGCCAGCCCCAAATTCTAAAACATTTCTGATTTACAGCCAATTTCAATAAGTGATTGTATCACCTTCACATATATCACTCTCCAGAATTCCTTATGGGAAGAATTAGCATATATGTATTATCTAATGTGGAATTTGCAGTTGTACAACTTACTTTTATTCATTCAGGCCAACTCCAGCAGTTTAAAGCAGTTCCTTTCAACTGTGAGACTGGCTCATAGAGGCTGTGAAGTTAATGCACAACTTTCAACACTCACTCCAGTGAAGACTTCAGAATTCGAAAAATTTAAAACTAAAATGGTTATCACATCTAAAAAGGACTATCCTTTAAGCAAGAACTTTCCGTATTCTCTGGAACATCTTCAGACTTCTTATTGTGGGCTTGTCCGAGTTGATATGCGTATGCTTTGCCTAAAAAACCTTCGGAAATTAGACTTGAGTCACAACCGTATAAAAACGCTTCCAGCTACAATTGGAGACCTCATACACCTTCAAGAACTTAACCTGAATGACAATCACTTGGAGTCGTTTAGTGTAGACTTGTGTCAGTCTACACTCCAGAAGTCTCTTCGAAGCTTGGATCTCAGCAAGAATAAAATCAAGGCACTCCCTGTGCAGTTTTGCCAGCTCCGAGAGCTTACGGATTTAAAACTGGATGATAATGAATTAATTCAGTTTCCTTTCAAGATAGGACAACTAACAAACCTTCGATTTTTGTCAGCAGCTCGAAATAAGCTTCCATTTTTACCCAGTGAGTTTAAAAATTTATCCCTTGAGTACTTAGATCTTTTTGGAAATACTTTTGAACAACCCAAAGTCCTTCCAGTTATAAAGCTGCAAGTGCCATTAACTTTGTTAGAATCTTCTGCACGGACCATACTTTGTACTAGGTAAGATTTTAATGCCAACCTAGGTTTCTCATCAAACTGTTCCTTATCATAGCTCACACACTCCATTCAGCTCACTGCCCTGGTGTCATTCCAGAAAGGTCTCACCTGTCCACCCCATCTAAAGGATTATTCCCTACCTATCTACATTGTTTGATTTTTTTTTTTTTTTTTTTTTTTTTTTTGGTCATAGGATCTATTACTTGAGCTTATAAATTTTTGAGCGTTTGTTTATTTGCTGTCAGTTTTCCCTACTAAAATGAAAGATCCGTGTCGGCATGGACTTTCTTATTCTCCACTATTTCTATAGAGTCTAACATGTAGTATACTTGTCCTGGCATAAATCAGCCACTTAATATGTACTTGAATAGGGGTAGGTATTGTGGTATTGTGGCAGGTTAAGCCCCTACTTGGGGCTCCCACGTTGTATATCAGAGTGCTGGTTTGAGTCCCAGCTGCTTAGCTTCTCATCCAGCAGATAATGGCTCGAACACTTGAGTCCCTGCCACACATGAGACACTCAGAATTCTGGGCTCCTGCCTTTGACTTGGCCCAGCCCCATCTGTAGTGGCCATTTGAGGAGTGAACCTACAAATGGAAGATGACTCTTTCTCTTTGTCTTTCCCTTTCATCACCCTGCCTTTCAAACAAACAAATAAATCAATCTTTAAAAAAAAAAGATGTTAAATGAATGAATGCATTTGAATGAATGCATTGCTTTTTGAAGTGTAGTACTCTGATCTGCATCATAAGCATCACCTAGGAACTTGTCAGTGATGCAAGTACTTGGGCTACACCTCAGACCTACTAAGTCATGAGACGGGTGTAGCTGTGTGTTTCATTTTTAAAGATTGGCTTTATTTATTTGGAAGGCAAAGTGACAGAGAAAGATCTTCTATCTGTTGGTTCACTCCCTAAATGCCTGCAATGAAGCCAAAGTTTGTAACTGTATCAGGGTCTGTCACATGGTTGCAGGGGACCAGATACTTGGGCCTTCACCTGCTGCTTTCCCAGGTGCATTAGCAGGAACTGGATTGGAAATGGGACATCCAGGATGCAAACTGGCACTCCAGTATGGGATGCTTGTGTTACGGGTGGTTGCTTAACCCAGTGCATCACAATGCCAGCTCTTCTAGCTGTGGTTTAATAAGTCCTGATTCTGATGCACCCTAAAGTTTGAGAACTCCAATCTGCCATAGTGGTCAAGTGAGTAGTCTCTGGAGTCAGACTTGGTTTTGATCCCTAGCCTTAGTCCTTTGTGTGATATTAGCAATTTATTCAACCTTTTTGAATCAGTTTTCTCATTTGTGACACAATACCTACTTTACAAAGTTGTGAAGATAATTGAGCTAATCTAAGTTCAAAGCATTGGGCAGATACTAGGGTTCAGTAGCTGCTGATTCTTTCTCTCTGGTGTTGAACACTGACCACGGTTGTTTTCAGTGACACTCTGAACTCCAATTATTCCTTTTGTTCATGTTTCTTGCATGTAGGTATAGAAGTTAAGATGTGATCCAAATGGTAGGAATATCATATATATTTTTTAAAGATTTATTTATTTGAAAGGCAGAGTTATAGAGAGAGAGCTTCTATCTATTGATTCATTCCCCAAATGTCCACAACAGCTACGGCTGGGTTAGACCAAACCAAGAAGCCAGGATCTTCTTCTGGGTGCAGGGGCCCAAGCACTTGGACCATCTTCTACTGCTTCCCCAGGCACATTAGCAGGGAGCTGGATCAGAAGTTGAGCAGCCAGGGCTTGAATCAGTGTCCATATGGGATGCCATCATCACTGGCGGCGGCTTAACCCGCATCACCACAACACCAGCCCCATAGAGGAGCTTTTAAATAATATGCTAGATATATAGAGGCCAGTGGGTTAAGCTGCCACCTGCGATGCCAACATCCCACATGGGCACCAATTTGAGTCTCAGCTGTTCTATTTCCGATACAGCTCCCTGCTCAAGTACCTGGGAAAGATGGCCCAAGTCCTCAAGCTCCTGCACCCACATCGGAGACTGGATAAAGCTCGTGACTCCTGGCTTCAGCCAAGCTCAGTCCTGGCCATTGAGGCCATTTGGGAAATGAACCAGCAGATGGAAGATCTTTCTCCCTTTCTGTGTCTCTGTAACTCCGCTTTTCAAATAAATAAATGTTTATAAAAAGAGAGCAAGGAGAAATACAGATTCCTAGAGTTAACCTCAGTCCCACTGTTTCAGAATCTCTAGGTTGCTTATTATTTGTTAGGTATTTGAAGTATACATAAAGGAAAGATGACTTTTTCATTCCTGTTTTGTGGGTTATCCTATTAAGTGGCCATGCTGAAAGATATTTTATTGAATGGCATATAGACCATCTTTTAAGTTCACAATATTCCATATGCTGTTTTTAAGTATATTTTCCCCATTCTTACCAGATAAAACAATATAAGTCATTAAGTGATCATTTTATTTTTCCATCATTGTAATTCAGTGTCCTTATGATTCCTGTCCTGATACTTGAAGTTATGAATCTAGTAACATATTATAAAATATTTTTAAACATTTTTTTCCAATAGGATTCCATATGGCTCTCATATCATTCCTTTCCATCTTTGCCAAGATTTGGATACTGCAAAAACCTGTGTTTGTGGAAACTTCTGTCTGCGCTCCTTCATTCAAGGGACTACTACCATGAACCTACACGCTGTTGCTCACACTGTGGTCTTAGTAGATAATATGGGTGGTACTGAAGCACCTATTATCTCTTACTTCTGTTCTCTAGCCTGTTATGTAAATTCATCTGATATGTTAAAGTAACAAATAACACCACAAAAAAGTTCATTCACTTAGAGATTATGTAAGATTCATTCATTATTTAACAGTGTCAAATTGGAGAAAGGGAAGCTTTTTGTATACTTGCTTGAGAGGAAGACTATGTCACTCTACCATTTTAAGTCATTTGGTTCTGAACTTTTAATTTCATTAAAGCAAAATTTACTTTTATTGTGGGGTTAAGTTTTGTTTTTGTGTTTTAAACATTTATCTGTTTGAGAGGTTCTCTGATCCACTGGGTCAATCCAAAGCCTGGAGCCAGGAGCTTTTTCTGGGTCTCCCATGTGGGTGCAGGGGCTCAAGTACTTGGGCCATTTTCCACTGCTGTCAGAGACACATTAGCAGAGAAATGGATCAGAAGAGGAGCAGCTGGGACATGCACCGGTGCCCATATGTGATGCTGGTGCAACAGGCAGAGGCTTAACCTCCTACGCCACAGCCCCGGGGTTAAGTTTTTAATCTATTTGTTGCACTTGTGTGGATTTCAGTCTAAAGTTTCCAGGATAGATAGGGGTTATCCATTAAGCAGATGTTGACCCTTCAGTCACTCTGATTGTAATAATTTTCTTACCAGCTTTCCTCCTTAATTTCAATTAAAGATAGTGAGTTTGGGGGCCAGTGTTGTGGAGCAGAGGGTTAAGCCACTGCTTACTGTGCCGGCATCCCATATCTGAGTGCTGGCCTGCTTCTCATCCAGCTCTCTGCTAATATGCCTGGAAAGGCAGTGGAATATAGTCCAAGTACTAGGGCCCCCGCCATGCAAGTGGGAGACCAGAATTGAGTTCCTGGCTCCTGGCTTTGGCTTGGCTCAGGCCCAGCTATTGAGGCCATCTGGAGGGTAAACCAGATCTCTTAATCTCCCTATCTCTCTTCCTCTCTCACTGCCTTTCAAAATAAGTAACTGCTTTTAAAAAAACAAATTGAGTTTTTGTATGCAGAAAAATACACCATTTATTTATTTATTTTAGTTTATTTTATTTATTTGAAAGAGTTATAGAGAGGGGTAGAGACAGAGAGAGAAAGAGATCTTCCATCCACTGATTCACTCCCCAATTGGCCGCGACGACTGGAGCTGTGCCGATCTGAAGCCAGGAGCCAGGAGCTTCTTCCAGGTCTCCCACGCAGACGCAGGGGCCCAAGGACTTGGGCCATCTTCTACTGCTTTCCCAGGCCATAGCAGAGAGCTGGATCAGAAGAGGAGCAGCCGGGACCAGAACCGGCACCCACATGGGATGCCTGCACTTCAGGCCAGGGCTTTAACCCTCTGCGCCACAGCGCCGGCCCCAAAATACACCATTTATAAGACGTTCTAAGTTACAATGAATACTTAACTATGAAACTAGTCTATATAAGATTGAACATCCTTAACCTAGCAATCTTAAGTCCAAAATGCTCCAAACTCTGAAACTTTTTGAATGCAGGTAGGACATCACAAATAAAAAAATTCCACAACTAACTTTGTGTGACAGGTTACAGTTAAAATGCAGGACCACTAAAAATAATGCATAAAATTACCTTCAGAGGTCGGCATTGTGGCTTATAAGTGAAACCACCACCTCTAGTCCCGGCATCCCCTGTGGATGCTGGTTTGAATCCCAGCTACTCTACTTCCAATCCAGCTCTCTGCTATGGCCTGGGAAAGCAGTAGAAGATGGCCCAAGTCCTTGGGCTCCTGCACCCACATGAGAAGACCCAGAAGAAGCTCCTGGCTCCTGGCTTCGGATTGGCCCAACTCTGGCCATTGTGGCCATTTGGAGAGTAAACCAGCAGATAGAAGACCTCTCTGTCTCTCTGCCTCTGCCTCTCTCTTTAACTCTGCCTTTCAAATAAATAAATAAATCTTTAAAAAAAAATCACCTCCAGGGGCGGCACATTTGCCCTAGCTCTTAAGATACCTATTGGATTCCCATATTAGAGTCTGGGTTTGAATCCTGGATCCACTCTTGATTTCACCTTCCTGCTGATGTGCACCCTGAGAGGGAGTAGTGACAGCTCAACAGCTGGATCCCTGCCAACCATGTAGGAGACCTAGATTGAGTTCCATCTCCCAGCTTTAGCCTAGCCCAGCCAGCTGTGGCCACAGCAGACATTTGGGGAATGAGCCAGAGGATGGGAGCTCACTCTTGCTCGTTCTCAAATAAATACAGGTTTTTTTTAAGATTTATTTATTTATATGAAAGAGTTACACAGAGAAGGAGAGGCAGAGAGAGAGAGAGAGGTCCTCCATCCAGTGGTTCACTGCCCAGTTGGCTACAACGGCTGGAGCTGTGCTGATCCGAAGCCAGGAGCTTCTTCCAGGTCTCCCATGCGGGTGCAGGGGCCCAAGAACTTGGGCCATCTTCGACTGCTTTCCCAGGCCATAGCAGAGAGCTGGATTGGAGGTGGAGCACCCAGGACTTGAACTGGTGCCCATAGGGGATGCCAGCGCTGCAGGTGGCAGCTTTACCCACTACACCACAGTTCCAGCCCCAAATACATTTTTTAAAAATTACCTTCAGGGGGCTGGCATTGTGGTGCAGCAAGTTGAGCCACTGCCTGTGATGGCAGCACCCTATATGAGCACCTATTCGAGGCCCAGCTGTTCTACTTCTGATCCAGCTGCCTGCCAATGTGACTGGGAAAGCAACAGAAGATGGCCCAAGTGGTTGGGTTCCTGCTACCCTCATGGGAGACCTGGTTGGACCTCTAGGCTCCTGGCTTCAGCCTGGCCCAGCCCTGGTCATTGTAGGCATTTGGGGAGTGAATCAGAGGATGAAAGATATCACTGTCTCCCTCTCTAACTCTTGCTTTCAAATAATCTTTTGGTTTTTAAAGATTGATTTATTTATTTGAAAGGCAGCATTATAAAGAGAGCAAGAAGGCTTCCATCCACTGGTTCACTCCTGCAATGGCCAGAACTGGGCTGATTCAAAGCCAGGAGCCAGAAGCTTCTTCCTGGTCTCCCACATGGGTGTAGGGGCCCAAGGACTTGGGACATCTTGCACTGCTTTCCAGGCCATAGCAGAGAGCTGGATCAGAAGTGGTACAAACGGCAAAGGAAGATCTTTCTCTCTGTCTCTCTCTCTCACTGTCCACTCTGCCTGTCAAAAAAAAAAAAAAAGAAGTGGTACAGCCAGGTCTGGAACCAGCACCCTTATGGGATGCCGGCACTGCAGGTGGCAGCTTTACCGCTATACCACAGCGCTAGCCCCTTTCAAATAAGTAATTTTTTAAAAAAATTTACCTTCAGAGGCCGGCGCCGTGGCTCAATAGGCTAATCCTCCACCTTGTGGCACTGGCACACCGGGTTCTAGTCCAGGTCAGGGTGCCGGATTCTGTCCCGGTTGCCCCTCTTCCAGGCCAGCTCTCTGCTGTGGCCTGGGAGTGCAGTGGAGGATGGCCCAAGTGCTTGGGCCTGTACCCCATGGGAGACCAGGAGAAGCACCTGGCTTCTGCCATTGGATCAGCGCGGTGCACTGGCCGCAGCGCACCGGCCGCGGCAGCCATTGGAGGGTGAACCAACAGCAAAAGGAAGACCTTTCTCTCTGTCTCTCTCTCACTGTCCACTCTGCCTGTCAAAAAAAAAAAAAAAAAAAAATTTTACCTTCAGGCTACATGGATAAGTTGTATATGAAACATAAATTAATTTTGTGTTTTGACTTGGGTTCCATCCCTGAGATATCTTGTTAAATGCAGATATTCCAAAAATCTGAAAAAGTCCAAAATGAAGTACTAGTCCCAAGCACTTGGGATAACAAGTGCTCAACCTGTATTGTTAAGCATTCCTTATTTTGTTTCTCATATTCCTTTCTTTAAAAAATTATTTGACACCTGCAGCCTGGGCGCCTCGCAGGGTCGGAGGTCCCCAGCGCTCACCAGACTTGCAGACACAACATACTCTAGAGGGAGCTGAGGCATGGCTGCCCCAGAGCTGGGGGCTCCATGTGCAATTTTCCTCTGATAGCTCCTGGCTGCTATTGCCATGGAGATGATGGCTATGCCCTGTCATTATCGATCCACCAACAAGAAGAGAAGCTTTGCAGTCGAGATACTGTTTGGCAGATGGAGTGGTTTCTGTTGGACACTAAGTACTGCTACAAATGAAAAAAATAAATTAATTAAAAAATTATTTGAAAGGCAGAGTTAGAGGAAGAAATGGAGAGATCTTCCATCCTCTGGCTCACTCCCTAAATGGCTGCAATGGCTGGACCTGGGTCAGGCCAAAGCGAGGAGGCAGGAGCTGCTTCTAGGTCTCCCGTGTATGTGGTAGAGGCCTAAGCACTTCAGCCATTTTTTGTTGCCTTCTTAGGCACATAAGCAGGGAGTTGGATCAAAAGTGGAGCAGCCTACTTACTCTTAGCTCCTTGATAATGTGTCTGGGAAAGCAGTGGGAGATGGCCCAAGTACTCATGGGAGACCTAAAGCTCCTGGCTCCTGGCTTTGGACCAACCCGGCTCTGGCCATTGCGGCCATTTGGGGAGTGAATCAGGGTATGGAAGCTCTGTCTCTTCCTCTCTCTGCAGACTCTTTCAAATAAATCAATCTTAAAAAAAGTCAGTGCCTCCTGTTCATTCTTTTCATTACCACTGCTCTACTTCAAATCAGACTTTCTACTAGACTACTCAGCCTCAGCTTGTTTTGGGGAACAAAGGAAAGACTTAGTTTCTGGAGAAAAGCCTCCTTGGTGTTGGCATGTCATTGCTGTTTTGTGCTTGGAGGTAGGTTCTCCAAGAAAACTCTTTCAGAATAACCGCATCTATTGTCCTTAAAATGTTTGAGAATGTTTTTTGTCTTCTCAAAATTCAAATATTCGTGAATAAATTGTTTTAAATGTTAGAACAGTTATGCTCTCCAAAACAGTTTTGGGTGTGTGGCCTAGTGGTCATGATGACTGCGTTTTGCATCAGAGTGTCTGCGTTCGATTCCTGGCTCCAGCTTCGTACCAGTTAAGACCCTGGGAGGCAATGGTAATGACTCAAGTAATTTGGTTTCTGTCACCACTTGGGAGACCTAAATTCACTTCCTTCCTGCAGTCCTGGCAATTGCAAGCCATTTGGCAAATGAAACCAACAGATAGGATGCGGCTGTCACTCTGCTTCTCAAATTAAGAAAAAAGCTTCTACTCAGAGATCTTTTCTCTGAGAGGGTAGGCATTGGTCCAAAGAAATAATTATTTGTACTTAAAATTTGTATTGCTAGAGGTCAAATTCTTTTTTTAAAGATTTTTTTTTGAAAGTGTTACAGAGGTAGAAAGATAGGTCTTCCATCTGCTGGTTCACTCCTTTAAATGGCCACAACAGCTGGAGCTGAACTGAGCTGAGCAGATCAAAGCCAGAAGCCTCTTCTGAGTCTCCCATTGGGTGCAGGGGCCATCTTCTACTGCTTTCCCATATAGCTACTATGTCACAGCAGTGGCAGCTGTTTATTTTTCCTCTTACTTAATACTCAGCTTGTTTTTGGCTTTCACAGGTTATTACTAGTGTCAATTCTTTTCTGAGTTTCAGCTTTGTCTTCACTCATAAATGCTTACCTTCCACTCTTGTTAAGAACTTTAACATTTGTGTATTCCTATTGGAATGTTCTAAGTTCAAAAAGTTTATACTTTCATGGACTGGTAATTTTTTTACTTCCATTAGCTTCCTACTTTTGAGGCTGGAAGTCAACTTTAAACTCCTGCCTTTAGGGCTGGCGCCGCGGCTCACTAGGCTAATCCTCCGCCTTGCGGCGCCGGCACACCGGGTTCTAGTCCCGGTCGGGGCGCCGGATTCTGTCCCGGTTGCCCCTCTTCCAGGCCAGCTCTCTGCTGTGGCCAGGGAGTGCAGTGGAGGATGGCCCAGGTGCTTGGGCCCTGCACCCCATGGGAGACCAGGAAAAGCACCTGGATCCTGGCTCCTGCCATCGGATCAGCGCGGTGCGCCGGCCGCAGCGCGCTGGCCGCGGCGGCCATTGGAGGGTGAACCAACGGCAAAGGAAGACCTTTCTCTCTGTCTCTCTCTCTCACTGTCCACTCTGTCAAAAAATAAAATAAAATAAAAATAAAAAAAAAATAAACTCCTGCCTTTATATTTAAGACCATGTGTTGCCCAATAAACTAGCCACATGCAGCTACTTAGCACTAGATCGGAGTATAATTCAGGAACTGCATTTTTAATTTGAATAGCTGTATGTGGCTAGTGGCACAAGGTCATTTCTTCTAAGTCCTGTGGCCTAACTTGGATCTTCTGCTCCACCTACTATGTACAGGCCTGGTGTAGCCTTTTTTCTTGAAGTTCAATTGAAGTCCTTACCAGCTGCTTATCAATCAAGATTATGAAGTCACTCAACATACACAGTAACCATCCCTCATCCTGAGTTTGTTACCCACAGTCAACCAGGTTCTAGAGATATAAAATGGAAAATTCCAAAATTCAAACTTTACATTGCATGCTGTTCTGATAGCATGATGAAATCTGCCATTTGGGGCTGGCACATCATAAAATTGCCAGCATCACTACTATTGCACTTTAGTGTGTTTTTTTTTTTTTTTTTTTTTTTTTTTTTATTGGAACGGCAGAGTTACAGAGTGACTTCCCCTACAAAGCTTAAGCCTCTGGGATCCCACATGGGTGCCAATTTGAGTCCCGGATGCTCCTCTTTCAATCCACTGATGGTCTGGGAAAGCCGTGGAAGACCCAGAAAAAGACCCTGGCTCCTGGCTTCCAGTCAGCTCATTTCAGCTCAGCTCTGGCCACTGTGACCATCTGAGGAGTGAACTAGTGGACGGAAGACCTCTGTCTTTCCGTCTATAACTCTGCCTCTCAAATAAGTCTTTTAAAAAGTGTGATCAAATAACACAAACTTAAAAATCTTGCCATTCTGCTGAGAATGTAAAACCATTGGTCACCTTATAGACATGTTACTATCACATTATCAGTGTGGTGTGTCACCCTTGCACCAGGGGCCAGTGCAGCACCAGCATCCCATATGGGCACTGGTTTGAGTCCCAGCTGCTCCACTTCTGATCCAACTCTGCTATGGCCTGGGAAAGCAGTAGATGGCCCAAGTCCTTGAGTCTCTTGCACCCACGTGGGAGACCTGGAAGAAGCTCCTGCCTCCCAATCCGCCCAGCTCTGGCCATTTGGGGAGTGAACCAACAGATGGAGAACCTCTCTCTAACTCTGCCTTTCAAATAAAATCTTAAGTGATACTGGCAATTTTGTAATAGCACATTGTTATTACTGTTCTTAATCTTACAAATTAAACTATCATAGTTATAGAGGGAAAAACAGTATAGATACCATCTACAGGAAGTCTTTTTTAACATCTCCAGTTTATAAGGAGAGACTACTATGTATTTGAAACTAGCAGGAAGGCAAAGTTTAAAATGCCAGGTTTTTCCCCTATTATTTTCTATAATCAGGTTATAAGATTTGAGTCAGGATTCCTGTAAATACAAAGTTTCAATTCTTAGGAAAAGAATTCATTGTTATTAATTAACACTAAACACCCGATTCCATATATTAGCCAAAAAATACAAAAGACTTGGGTATGAATATCACTGTATTTATTTTCCTACAGGTTAATTTTTATAAAGCCTCAACATATTTGCCCCAAAATTAAGAACCAAAAAAAGAAAAGAAAAAAATCCCCCAAGTTTAGAACTGGATCACTTGGCCCTTTCTCTTCTTATCTCCACCCAGTTCAAAATGCTTGCATCTCTTAATGGCCAGCATCCTCTTGGATCTGCAGTTGGGCTCAACACATTCAAGCCGTAGCACAATCTTCTTCGTGGTTTTAGCTTTCTTCCGGAAAATTGGCTTTGTCTGCCCACCATAGCCACTCTGCTTCCGATCATAGCGCCTCTTCCCCTGGGCATACAGGGAATCCTTGCCCTTCTTATACTGGGTCACTTTGTGAGGCTGATGCTTGCCACACTTCTTACAGAAAGTCCTTCGGGTTTTAGGTACATTGACCATTTTTTTCTTTTTTCAGGACGATGAAAACTGTAGTCACAGATGTAAAACAAAGTAGCAGGCATTAGACATTTTTCGAAGTCAAAGTGCTATACAAAATAAGCTATTTATAGGAATGCAGCACTACCTAAGTGATTTAGAACCGCACCAGGCCCTCATGCGCCGCACCGTCACGTGCACACCTCTATGGAAGGCTTTTAAGCTACTGCGGCATTTACAGAACAAGACTCGCTTTAAAAAGCAAGCGCAGGAGGCCCAGTACGGTCACTTCTCTATACAAAGTGGCTTCCCTTGACGCTTAAGTTTCCTTAACTGTGGCCCAAAAAGAAAAATCGTGGCGGTGGTGCGATCTAACCTTCCACAGAGGGAGATGCTGAGACGTGAAGTTTCTTCGCTACTTCCTGCCCCACACCCACCTGCTCCATTTTCTAGCTCCCGGCTATGGCTACTCAGTACGCAACGTAGCAGGCTACGGCTATGACCCGCCCCGTTCCTTCTCCGAGAACCGCACCAGTCTGGCTTCACGCTTCCTCCCCGAAGCCCGGGCCCCGTCAGCAGCCCCGAGAGCTGACGTGTCCGTCACAAGCCGGCGTGCCTTGCGGCCCGGGAGCCGCCATGCCTGAGCGCCTTTCCCAAACGGCCACGCCGGCTCTTGACTTCAACTAAGCCAAGGCAGCAGGTGTTGCTCTCCCTTTTGCACGACGCCCTTATCCACCCCCCGGATTCTGAGCGACAGCGCCTCCCGGTCAAACGGCTACAGCCTGGCTCTCAGCTTACCGGGAAACTCAGCGACCGCACTCCTCGCCTCGCGCCGCTCGCGCCTCACAGGAAAGGGAGGGAGGAGGCGGAAGTAGGAACTGAACCTGAGCGACAGTGCCGCGAGCCAATAGGCAGCCGGCCACGGCGGCCGGGCGCCTCGGGACGCGTCTGGGAAGCGCCAACCAACGGCCTAAGGGGGCGGGACGGAGGGGTGTGGGCCAGAGGGCCGCGGCGTTCCGCGGGCAAGTCGCGGATTGTCAGAACGGTCGTCGCCGAACAGGGGCGAGGTTGCGTCGCTCGGTGCTGCCGGTCCGGGGCTCGCCTAAGAATGAGAGCGCAAAGGACGCAGGGCCGCTGGAGGCGCAGGTAACGGAGCTGGGGCGCGGTGGGTCTGCTTCCGGGACCCGTGGTGCTGAATGGAGGGGACTGAGGCGACGCCAAGCCGCGGCTCCTAGCCGCGGGGCCGCTGCTTGAGCTGCAGCTGCCAGGCGAGGATGTGTGGAGCCCGAGCGGCGTGAGGCAGCTGAGAGCCTTCGGGTCCCAGGACCCCTGGGGCCCGATATGAGTTAGCGCGGGCCGCCGCGGGGGCCAGTTCCTGCCGCTGCAGGCCAGAGCGACGGCCGCCGCCCGCCCGCCCCCTCCGTGCAGAAGCCGCCAGCTCCTTTCCGCGCCCGCCTGCCCTCTCTCCCGGTCCTGAAGACCATGAGGTTCCGCATCTACAAGCGGAAGGTGCTAATCTTGACGCTCGTGGTGGCCGCCTGCGGCTTCGTCCTTTGGAGCAGCAATGGGCGACAAAGGAAGAACGAGGCCCTTGCCCCGCCGCTGCTGGACGCCGAGCCCGCGCGGGCTGCGGGCGGCCGTGGCGGGGACCATCCCGCCGTGTCCGTGGGCATCCGCAGGGTCTCCAACGAGTCGGCAGCCCCGCTGGTGCCGGCGGCCGCGCAGCCCGAGGCGGACAACCAGACGCTGCGCTACCGGTCCCTGGTGTACCAGCTGAACTTTGATCAGACGCTGAGGAATGTCGATAAGGCTGGCTCCTGGGCCCCCCGGGAGCTGGTGCTGGTGGTCCAGGTGCATAACCGACTCGAATACCTCAGACTGCTGCTGGACTCACTTCGCAAAGCCCAGGGCATTGAAGATGTCCTGGTCATCTTCAGCCACGACTTCTGGTCCCCAGAGATCAATCAGCTAATCGCCGGAGTGGATTTCTGTCCGATTCTGCAGGTGTTCTTTCCTTTCAGCATTCAGTTGTACCCCAACGAGTTTCCGGGCAGTGACCCCAGAGACTGCCCCAGAGACTTGCAGAAGAACGCAGCTTTGAAGTTGGGGTGCATTAATGCTGAGTACCCTGACTCATTTGGTCATTATAGAGAGGCCAAGTTTTCCCAGACCAAGCATCACTGGTGGTGGAAGCTGCATTTTGTGTGGGAAAGGGTCAAAGTTCTACAGGATTATGCTGGCCTTATCCTTTTCCTAGAAGAGGATCATTACTTAGCCCCAGATTTTTATCATGTCTTCAAAAAGATGTGGAAGCTGAAACAGCAGGAGTGCCCTGAGTGTGATGTTCTCTCCCTAGGGACCTATACCGCCAGCCGGAGTTTCCACGGCATTGCTCACAAGGTAGATGTGAAAACTTGGAAATCCACAGAGCACAATATGGGTCTAGCCTTAACCCGCAATGCATACCAGAAGCTGATCGAGTGCACAGACACTTTCTGTACCTACGATGATTATAACTGGGACTGGACCCTTCAATATTTGACTGTATCTTGTCTTCCAAAACTCTGGAGAGTGCTGGTTCCTCAAGTTCCCAGGGTTTTTCACGCTGGAGACTGTGGTATGCATCACAAGAAAACCTGTAGGCCATTCACCCAGAGTGCCCAGATTGAGTCACTCTTAAATAGTAACAGACAGTACATGTTTCCAGAAACTCTAATTATCAGTGAGAAGTCTCCTGTGGTATCCATTGCCTCACCTAGAAAAAATGGAGGGTGGGGAGATATTAGGGACCACGAACTCTGTAAAAGTTATAGAAGACTGCAGTGAAAAAAAATCACAGTGGCAAAAGTGACAGTCTTCTATTTTTGATATTTGTCCAAACAGGATATACAGTTGAATAAAAGGGTTTAGGAACTGGTTTCTGCTTTAATACAAAAAAAGAATTCTTGTAAAAGGTGTCCAAATATATAGTATTCTTTTTGTTGTGTCTGATTAAGATTTAAAACTGAAGTTTTCACTTTGGGAGTTGGGTTTTAAAGCTCAAATCTGTATTGCTAAAGATTATGATTATTGTTGATACGAGGGGAAATTTTATTTAAATTGCATCTATTAATCTTTTTATCTGAAACTTTGTACACTTTTCCACTTTGAAAACTTATTTTACGTACAGCAAAATTTATTTAAAACTCATAGCAGCAAAAAGTATTATAATTAAATCATTAGAGTATTAATGGAACAAGCCGTTTCACTCCTGACACAGTTATTAGGAAAGGGATTGCTTCACTGGTTCATAATTCAGAAGTTTATGTTTTTTAAACACCTTGGCAGAAAGTCATTTGCAGTATTATGGATTCATCTATTGTGTTAAGATTTGCCTGTGCTTTGGAACCTTCACAGAACACACTTTGTTTGGAATGTATTTGAGTGATAAGAAAGTTTAAACATTGTTTTCACCTCAATATAGAAATACAATGGTCTTTTTTTTTTCATTAATGCTACCAAAATAAAGTACTCATTTTTGCATAAAAAGGTCCCTAATCATTTTGCAGAATAAGTTGTTCACTCTTTATACTGAAATTTAGCAGACATTCTAGAAATACTGCAAGTTAAAATTACATTTAATATTTGCTAACTGTACCTGGTAGAAACGAGTTTGAAATAAAACTCAGCTTATGACAGTACATTCCCTTCAGAAGAAACTGGCTTTCAAATTAGCCAGGCATAGATAATGAACAATCAGAAGCTGCTATGTAAGGGAAATACAGCCTAAATTGTTTCTGAAGGCCAGAAATGATACCAACTTCAGTGGTGCCAAATTAAACTTGTTCTAGTGCCAGATTTAACTTTAAACATACTTTTTAAAAGGACAGAAACAATAAATAGGAAATAGGTTTAACATTTAATAAAAAATTACTCAAACTAATTTGCATAAAGGTATTACTATGTCATTTTAACCTAAGAAAACTTAAATGGTCTCGACTACATAAATTTCAGATTCATAGTGTTTGAAAACTATGTATGTTCATGTAAGGCGAGGTAAATAATTCTCTATGAGCTACATTCTACCTTCAAAGTCTGTCTGATGCTCGATTTGCCTGGGGATTGTAAATGTACGTCAGGATGAAGCCAGGCTTTCTACCAGCTTTAGTACTTTGACCTAATGTCAACAGTTCAAAGGACTAAGCAAAGGCCAGAGTCTGTATTAGCTGAGTTTAGAACAGAGATACATCAGCTCAGGGTCCTGGGGGTACTGATTACATCCACAAGTATTTCCTTTTCTACATTTTCTTTAATGCTCTCCTAAAAATTTGTGAGAAATAGTGTTAGATTTTTTTTTTATTTTTTATTTTTTTTTTTTTTAAGATTTATTTGAAAGAGTTACACGGAGAGAAGAGGCAGAGAGAGGTCATCCATCCACTGGTTCACACTCCAGTTGGCCGCAACGGCCGCAGCTGTGCCAATCCAAAGCCAGGAGCCAGGAGCTTCTTCCAGGTCTCCCACACGGGTGCAGGGGCCCAAGAACTTGGGCCATCTTCTGCTTTCCTAGGCCATAGCAGAGAGCTGGATCACAAGTGGAGCAGCCATGTCTCGAACCAGCACCCATATGGGATGCCGGCACTTCAGGCTAGGGCATTAACCCGCTGCACCACAGTGCCAGCCCCAAGGTTTTCTCTTTTTAAAAAAGGCATTTATTTAAGGGAGTTAGAGAGATGGATGGATCCCCAAAATGTCCGCAATGGCTGCAGCTGGGTTGATCTGGAGCCAGCAGCTTCTTCCAGGTCTCCCAACTGAGTGCAGGGTTCCAACCACTTGGGCCATCTTCTGCCTTCCTAGGTACATCAGCAGGGAGTTAAGGGAGCTAGAGGGGAAGTGGAGCAGGTGCCCATATGGGATGCAGTAGAAGACGGCCCAAGTCCTTGGGCCCCTGCACCCACGTGGGAGACCGGGAAGAAGCTCCTCGCTCCTGGCTTCAGATCAGCGTAGCTCCGGTCGTTGTAGCCAGAGTGATCCAGCGGAAGGAAGACCTCTCTCCCTAACTCATCTTCTACTGCTTTCCCAGGCCACAACAGAGAGCTGGATTGGAAGTGGAGCATCAAGAGCAGGTATATGGGAAAAGTAAAATGTAGCTGAGGCAAAAATCCTGAATTTCATTTAGTTTATCTGCAGTTGTTAACATGGTTCATATTGGTTAGTGAAGTTCTTTCCCCTCCAGAGAGCCAGCATTGGAGCACAGTAAGTTAAGGCCGCTGCTTACTAAGCAAACATTCCATAGTAGAGTGCCAGTTCCAGTACAGGCAGCTCTGCTTTCCACCCAGCTTCCTACCACCCATGTGAGAGATCAGGATGGAGTTCTTAGCTCCTGGCTTTGGCCAGCCCCATCTCAGACCTGGTTGTTGGGACCACTGTGAACACAGGTTTCTTTCTCTGTTGCTCATTCAAGTTAAGAAAAAAGCTGCTTTAGTTGAAGCATAAATAGTGAGACTTAAAAACAATTAGTTTCTACCCCCTTACAAGGATACTAATATTTCTAGTTATTGCATTCTTGAGAAGTACTTCATGGGACAAGTTAGTATTTTGAAACTTTGAAAAAATAATGGGGCCAGCCGCCTGCAGTGCCAGCATTACATATGGGCGCCAGTTCGAGTCCAGCTGCTCCACTTCTGATCCAGCTCTCTGCTATGGCTTGGGAAAGCAGTAGAAGATGCCCCAAGTGCTTCAACCCCTGCACCCACGTGGGAGACCCAGAAGCAGCTCCTGGCTTTGGATTGGCGCAGCTCTGACCATTGCAGCCAATTAGGGAGTGAACCAGCAGATGGAAGACCTTTCTCTCTGCCTGTCCTTCTCTTTGTAACTCTTTAAAATAAATAAATCTTAAAAAAAATACACATTTAAGCCGGCGCCGTGGCTCAATAGGCTAATCCTCCACCTTGCGGCGCCGGCACACCGGGTTCTAGTCCCGGTTGGGGCGCCGGATTCTGTCCCGGTTGCCCCTCTTCCAGGCCAGCTCTCTGCTGTGGCCAGGGAGTGCAGTGGAGGATGGCCCAGGTGCTTGGGCCCTGCACCCCATGGGAGACCAGGAAAAGCACCTGGCTCCTGGCTCCTGCCATCGGATCAGCGCGGTGCGCCAGCCGCGGCGGCCATTGGAGGGTGAACCAACGGCAAAGGAAGACCTTTCTCTCTGTTTCTCTCTCTCACTGTCCACTCTGTCAAAAATAAAAAAAAAAAATACACATTTATCAGAAAAATCACAAAATTTATCTCCATAATTAAGGAAAAGGCAAAAAGACATATCTCCAATTTCTCCATCAGAGTAAAAGTTTTAATTTTATATTTTGTTGAATATCTTTGGTTTTAATGATTAACAAAAACTTAAAAGATCCCCAGATTTTTTTACTCTTAACGTTCAAATCCCAAAATTATATATAATTAGTCCAAGTCATATAGCAAGGAATTCTGAAAACTGAATGCACAGTGAGTCACATGATCTTTAATAATCTGCACACTACCATCCTGCATATTGGTTTCTTTTATGCTGTCAAAATCTGGTATATTGTGAACTGCTTTTGTGGTCAGTAATGAAGATAGATGATCTTCACGGAATTCTTTCTCTTCATTTATTACTGATTCTTTTGAAGTGTCTTTTTCTTCAGCTGAGTAAGCAGCACTCATTTCTTTGAAAACTTGAGGTTCCATTTTTGACTCAGGTTTCTGAGATTTTTCAAATAGCATCTGAGAAGCATTGAGAGACTCCTGTTCAGTTGCAGTTGAACCACAACTATCTATTTCTAGTGCTTTAGCTGCTATTGATGAGTCAGAATCAGTTGTACGAGTGATAAGATGGTCTACATTTTCCTTTTCAGTTAGATGACTTCCTTCATTGACTCTGTCTTCCTTTCCTTGAAGCTTATCAGAGTTACTAGATTCTTGTACCTGTGTCGTGAGAAAGAACAAATTAATTCTTTGCAAGAAGAGAAAATTAAATTGTATCCCCTGGAAATAAGGGTTTTTAAAAACCTTTGCAGACCTACACGTACGTTTCCAGGCTTCCCCCTGAAGTCATCCTCCAGATGCTACCACTTTTTAAAAAGAGTTATTTATTTGAAAGTTACAGAGAGAGAGGGAGAGACAAAGCTTCCATCTGCTGGTTTACTTACTCCCAGATGGCCACAATGGCCTTGGCCGAAGCCAGGAATCCCATGTGGGTGGCAGGGGCTCAAGCACCTGGATCATCTGCTGCTGCTTTCTCAGGCCATCAGAGAGCTGGACTGGAAGTGGAGCAGCCAGGACACGAACTGGCATCCATATAGGAAGTCAGCAGGGCAGGCTACGGCTTTACTCACCAGCCCTGCCAGTTATTTTTTAACAATGCAAACCTGGCATTAGTTTTCTGATTAAATCCTTTCTCTAATTCCTCATCTCCTTCAATATAAATAATCCAAGTTTTTTATAAAGGCCTACAAAACTCTTTAACAGACATTCTTTTATAAGGGCATTGTTGAATTTCTTTAATTTCTGTGATTAGAGCCACTGTTCTCTCATTTATATATCAGTCATTTGTTGTAGTCAGTAAATTATTGTGTCCAATATTGAAGACAAAATGATCAAACTGGGGCCAGTGTTGTGGTGCAGTGGGTTAAGCCACTGCTTGCGATGCTGGCATCCCATATGAGTGCCAGATGGCCCAAGTACGTGGGAAACCCAGATGGAGTTCCAAGCTCTTGGTTTCAGCTTGGCTCAGCCTTTGCCACTGCAACCATTTGGGGAGTGAATCAGCTGATGGAAGATCAGTCTTTCTCTGTAACTCTGCTTTTCAAATAAATAAAGATTAAGAAAACACCCCCCCCCCCAAAAAAAAAAAAGCAATCCAACCAAACTGAAACTGCCTCATAGGTCAGTCTTGACATAAATGTACCCAGGAAGAATGAACGAACTGACATAATTCTCAAGGTTTGAGAATGGCAAGATTTAGCATTTACTCCTGGATGAATATTCAAACTTACCAAATATTAGTTTTTTTGTTCCTCATTAGAAGGTTATTTTTGAATGAAATGAGATAATGTGAAAATGTGAACATTTAGTAAATACACAGACAAAAGTCTAAACATCACTCTTCCCTGCCATTAAATATCATTTCCTTTAAAGTTACGACATTAAGAAATCAAAATTTAATGATATCTTTAGTCACTCCTTTATAAAGCCCACTGAAATCCTTACCTCTGCATGAATTTGAATCTTTTTATCATTAACTTGAAGGACTTCAATTAATGGTGGGTTTGGTGGCACTGTCTGTCTCACTGGACAGCTCAGAACCTCTTCAAGAAACTCGTCAACATTTTCTTCGTTGACAAACAACCTTTCCTAAAAATAAAGATAACCTTCCTTAAAAGTTGGACTCAATGCAGTGTGCCTAAAAACAATTCACAAAAACTCTCATAAAGTTATGGGTTATACTTTTTAAAATATTTTAAGGTATTTTCATGTGTTGTTTTGGAGAAAGAAAATTTAGCATTGTACAGAGCAGTAGGGGTTGTACCAAGTGTACCTAAAAAGAAAAACCCTTAGTACTTTTTCTAGGTCTATTACATCTCAGGTATGTTTTTTCTTCCAGAAAATACTACATACAAATGATATTTGTTTTTCCTTTTTTCTCTTTTCCTTTTTTTCTTAAGAGTAACATCACTTCTAAGGAAATAAATGGAATCCCAACTATAAATGTATTTCAGTTCTAGAGCACTTCCTGAGTCAGCTAAGAAATATACATAACAGGATCTACTCAGATTTTGTGTGACCAGTTTACCTCTTACTTCTTAGGTAAGGGCCAACTGTAATTTATTTAGAAAAAGTGCATTTTATTTCTAAGAACTGAGATAGTCCACAGTGACACTAATATATGAGAATCAGGTAGATGCTGACATGGAAAGATTTCAAAGCTGTTAGAAAATGCAAATATAACTCTTTCACCTGAATCCCAAACACAAAGCATTCTGTTTATATTCATGACAAATGAGTAAGTATATTAGGTGTTGGGAGGAGTAATCACATTAATCATATTTAAAATTACTTAAAATCAGTTCATTGTTGCTCCAAATAATCTTCCTATACACCTTTTATATACAACTTTTATAATTACAAAATAAACAGCTAATTATTTGGCCCAAATGGGAAAAAAAAAAAAAAAAAAAAAAGACAAGTTTCAAGTCTTCTGTTCAACAGTATTTGACCTTGTAAGCACCAACCAAATAAAAGTGAACCTGGCTTTGGATCGGCACAGCTCTGGCCACTGCGGCCATCTGGGGAGTGAGCCAGCAGATGGAAGACCTCTCTCTCTTTACGTCTCTGTAACTCTGTCTTTCAAATAAATAAAATAAATCTTTTTTTTTTTTTTTAAATGAACCTCTAGAACAGAAAAACACCTCTATAGCTTTTCTACTGTCCATGTCTTGGGAAAATATACTCAGCCCTGTCTCACTGCCAGAAGCACACCAACTATTTTAACTTTTAGTAAATCCGAAATCTGTAATGGAAACGGTTATGATTAAAAGATCTGTATATACTTACCTTGTCATTCTAATAACTGATTTCAGTTTTACAGTAAAATAACACGTGGTCCCTGAGGCTCTGGGAGAATTCCCAGTGAATATTGACGGGTTAAATAAACATTTAGTATTTTTTGTGCATAAAGCAAATTTGACCTTGATAGTTAAAAAAGTCTCTTTACATAGCGGTTCTTTTCATATAATGCACATGATGATATATTCATGATATATACCTCGCTATAATGCTTTTTAAAAATTTGCTTTAATACTCACACCTGGTCCAGTACCATGGAAAGCAAAAGAATACATCATAATTCCATCAACCCTAGCAAATATTATAATTACATAATTATTAATTTCAGACTTCAAAGATAAAAAAGTTGTCCTATTTTGTTCTAGTTTCTTGGCCTAAATGTTAGCATACTAGAAAATCTTATTGAAATAAATTATAAAACAGGAACTGCTGTCCATAAAGTTTTCTTCCCACACTGAGAGTTACTTTCACACTTATTAAAACAATGACAGGAAAACGACTGCCGTTTCCTAAATTTCCTCCTTCTGATAACATAAACGTACTCAGTCTCATAAAGTAGCTTACTCAGCCTATTTTACCATTTTTGGAGGGTTTCAAATTAATCACTTCTCAAAGAGACACCCAGCTCATAAAATACAGGTGTAACCGACTAGCAAATTTCTAGAAAAACAACAGGAAAAGTAAAAGTTTCAGTATAAAGCCATGGTCAAATAATTTTTATTATATAATGTGTGTAATTAGTGTTGTTTCTGGAACATGACTCTAGATATATGTTAAAAGAGGTTAACAATCTACATGTAACTTCCATACAAAGCTATCAACTGTTCATTTATGATTTTAAACTCTTTAGAACTTCAAATTTTAAGTAGGTTTTTCAATATTTGCCAATACTTGTGCTGAATCTAAAATTCAAGAACCTCAGTAGCCTAAGAAGTATAGAACTACCAGAGAACATATGAAGTTATTCCTTCCCAGTTACTCTGCTGAGCAGGCCGGGCAACGCTCGGCCCAGTTCTAAAAGCCTTTGCCCAGGAAGAGGGCAGCTGGCGGAGGGGATGTCGAGCTCCACAACTACCCGACTTCGTTCAATACCGGCCGTGTGTTCGCTGACCAGCAGGGCCCAGAGGATGATTACAACGGACAGACGAAGAAGCACAACCCTACACTCGGGTCGGAGATGCGATTTAGAGTCACAACTTCGTTTTCCCACATAAAAGCTGTGTGACACTGGCGGAGGTCCGTGACCTCTCTGGACGTCAGCTGCTGTTATTACTGCCTTTCTAAGTTGGGAAAAAGTGCCTTAAGCACTTCCAATGTGGTCATAAACGCCTGGGGAAATACGACTAGAGTCACAGCCCTTCTGCCCAGAAGCAGGCACCCTCCGCTGCTGGCCACCCCTGCCCTCCGCTTCGCAGGCGGGGGACCCAGGAGGGCAGTGCGCACACGTCGAGGACCGGAATCCATGCGCCACTTCTTAAAAAATGCTGACTGTGCACTAGCTTTCAACGTGCATACCAATTTCTAGTATTTACAGAAAAATTAAGGGTGGCTTTATTTTGTTTAGAATACATTGAGTGGATGCCTAACAGGACACTTTAAAAGTGGCATGAAATATGTCAAAACTTAAGACTCTAAAAAGAACTGTTACCTCCAAAGATGCGTCGTTTAAGCCGTAAAACCACTGCTTCCAGTGTCCATAGCTCCCCGGAGATTTGGCCAGTTCTATCACGGCATTGTCTGAGGAAATGCTAATCACGGGCTCTCTGGTGCTCAGCTTATTCTCGGGCGCAAACTGCAGAAGGAAGGCGTAAGCCGAGTCCTGCGCGGAGAAGCACACGTGGTACCCGAGGGGGCTCACGTCCCCTCGAAGGCTTTGCGGCTGGATGCGCGGCACGCCAATGAGCAGGGTCAGGGTTTCCTCATCCTGGTTACACTGCAAGGGGGGACACACAGGTCCCCTCCTCTCGGGGCAGGGACCACCGCCCATGGCCGGGTCCGCGGGCTCGCGGCCCGAGCCCGGCCGGCGCACGCCCCCTCCTCCGGCGGGAGGCTGCCCGTCGAGGCCCAGCGCGGAGGGACCAGAGGGGTCTCCGTCCCCGTCCCCAGGAGGAGGCGGCGGCGACCCCGCGACCCCGTCAAAGTCCCGCTCCTCTCCAGCGCCAGCCGGCGGAGGTGCCACCTCGGGGCCACCTGCGGCGGGGACCCTATCGGCCGCGGTTCGGCCGGAATCCGGGGCTCCGTTCCCCACCGCGAGACCCCCGGCCAGTCCCGCCTCCTCCTCTTCCTCCTCCTCTTCCTCCGAGGCGCGGGTCGCGTCGTCAGTTCCGGCCCGGCCGGGGCTCTCTTCCGGCGCGGCGGTGGCGGCCGGCACCACGGGCAGCGTGACCACCAGCTGCCGTCGCGCCTTGTGGAACTGCGCGTGGCCGCGGCTGTCGTCCACCGGGTACGGGAGCGAGAGCCGCAGCCGGTAGTCAGGCTTCCGCGAGTCCAGGCACAGCAGCTTGCCCGTCACCTCCAGCGCCGCCTGCTCGGCCGAGCGCAACAGCGGCAGCTCGATGGTGACCACCAGCTCGTGGGGCACGGGGCTCGGGGCCGAGTCCCGGGAGCAGCGGTAGTCCTGGAGGTCCACGTGGTGGCGCTGCACCACGCTGTAGCGGGGCTCGGTGGGCGCGGGCGGCGGGGCCGGCTCCGGCGGGGACGGCGCCCGGGGCCGAGGGCCGGTGGAGCTTCCGGAAGCGGCCGGGTAGCTGTAGGGGTAGGGGAAGGCCAGGAGGGGGTCGTCTGGATCCCCCTCGGGCCGGGCCGGGGCGCCGCCGGGCAGGGGCGTGCGCAGGACGGCGGCCTCCGGGGTCCCCTTGTACTTGACCTTCAGGGTCTTGGCGTTCCTGCGGTCCAGCCTGACGCCGAACTGCTTCTGCACGGCCTCCAGGGCCGTGTCGTCCAGCATGTGGCGGAGGCGCTCGTGGCGCCGCGCCAGCGCCAGCGCGTCGGGGTGAAAGACCACGTCGTAGACGGTGTAGCGGCTGCCGCTGCGCCCCGCGTACTCGCGGGCCGGCGCCAGGCTGTAGGGCAGGATCCAGTGGCTGCCGGGCGCCCCCCGGTCGGAACCGGGCCGGCAGCTGGGCGCGCCCACCAGCGCGTTGCAGCACACGTTCACGAAGCAGCGCCGCGTCCCGTCCAGGCTGGTGCGCAGCACGTGGCCCGGCTCCGGGTGCACGAACCGCACGTCCACGCCGCGCTCCCGCTCGAGCGCGGTGATCTCCGCCTCGTAGAGCCGCCGGTTCTCCGGGTCGTTGAGCTGCTCGGCGTACTCGGAGAACATTCGCCGGAACTCGGGGTCCTGGAAGGCGGAGGTGAGCCTCTGGACCTCCTCTCCGCTCAGGTCCAAGTCCTCCAGCCGCGAGGAGGCTGCCCCTTTGGCCATGCTGCTGCCCCGCGGCTCCTCACCCTCCGGGCCAAGCCAGATGAGGGCCCGGCCGGGCAGACGCGCCGCC
Source organism: Oryctolagus cuniculus (assembly GCF_051225735.1). Classification (NCBI taxonomy): domain Eukaryota; kingdom Metazoa; phylum Chordata; class Mammalia; order Lagomorpha; family Leporidae; genus Oryctolagus; species Oryctolagus cuniculus. Next base: position 26,435,823 of record NC_142878.1, on the reverse strand, counting down.
GAGTGCAGTGCGCGGAGCCCTGGGCAGCAGCGGCGGGTAACGGCTGGAGGCCGCGCGTGCCTGTTGCCATGGCGACAGCTCCGCCGCCCGGGGGAGGGGCAGGAATGAGCTAGGCGCCGAGGAAAGGCCAGCCGGAGCCGCTGCTGCCTTCACACCTGCCGGCCACCCTCCTGGCTGTGTTTTCTGGAGTCCTGTCCCACAGTGCATTTTCTTCTGCAGGCCGTGATTTCCAGCACTATGTGTGTTGTCCCACTCATAACGCTGTAAGATGAACTTCCCATAGAATTATAAATAATTCCCTAAATATTACTTACTCCGTAGGTGATATGTAGTTTCCTATCAAAATAGCAGGTTTTTTAAAAATTGTGTTTCCTCAGAGTGGGAGTAGACTTTAAATGCCTGCACTTTTGTGTTGACTCAGATAATCTCAGAGTATTTGACTTAGTCCTGGCAGAGTGTGTTCAAGGCAATACCATTTAGTTTGTTTGTTTGTTTGTTTGTTTTTAAGATTGATTTATTTGAAAGAGTTACACAGAAAGAGGAGAGGCAAAGAGAGTCTTCCATCCCATGGTTCACTCTCCAATTGGCCGCAACGGCCAGAGCTGCACTGATCTGAAGCCAGGAGCCTCCTCCGGGTCTCCCACATGGGTGCAGGGGCCCAAGGACTTGGACCATCTTGTACTGCTTTCCCAGGCCATAACAGAGAGTTGGATCGTAAGTAGAGCAGCTGGGTCTGGAACCAGTGCCCATATGGGATGCCAGCACTGCAGGCCAGGGCGTTAACCCACTGCGCCGGCCTCAATAGCATTTACCCTAAAGGTTTAGGAAGAATCTACAGTGGAAACAATGGAGCTAATTTTACTGCTGCCATACGATGGAATTTTATGCATTTGAAGGGATCTCATAGAAGTATATTTATTGACTGGGGTAGTTATTTAAGAATTAGTATTAGTCCGGCGCCGCAGCTCAATAGGCTAATCTTCCACCTTGCGGCGCGGGCACACCGGATTCTAGTCCCGGTTGCCCCTCTTCCAGGCCAGCTCTCTGCTGTGGCCAGGGGGTGCAGTGGAGGATGGCCAAGTGCTTGGGCCCTGCACCCCATGGGAGACCAGGAGAAGCACCTGGCTCCTGCCATCGGATCAGCGTGGTGCACCGGCCACAGCGCGCCAGCCGCGGCCGGCCATTGGAGGGTGAACCAACGGCAAAGGAAGACCTTTCTCTCTGTCTCTCTCTCTCTCTCACTGTCCACTCTGCCTGTCAAAAAAATAAAAAGAATTAGTAGTGAATCTAGTGATCGTCTGCTTTCAGCAGTACTTAGCACAGCCGGTGCTGCCGCTCCCCAGTGAGGCGGTCTCCCCAGGTTCCTCCCCTGCCTTCTCAGCGCTCGCTCTTACTCTGCCCTGCCGTCTGCCTCTGTTCAGTCTCCGGGGCTCCATCCACATTCTCCCTTCACATTGCTTACACTCACGAATACCAAACTTGTGCTTCAGGTCCTTCTTTCTAGACTTGTTTTTTATTTATTTGAAAGAATTACAGAGAGAGAGGTAGAGACAGAGATATTCCATCTGCGGGTTCACTCCCCAAATGGCTCCAATGGATAGGGCTGGGCCAGGCCAAAACTAGGAGCCAGAGGCTTCTTCTGGGTCTCCCACCTGGGTGCAGGAGCCCAAGTGCTTGGGCCGTCTTTCCCAGGCACATCAGGGAGCTGGATCAGAAGTGGAGTGGAGCCCACCAGGATTCCACCAGATGCCAATATGGGATGCCAGCACTGCAGGCGGTGGCTTAACCTGCTATACCACAACGGCGACCCCATACTTCGGGTTCTGGGTTTCAGACTCCTGTACCCAGCTGCCCATTTGACATCTCATTGAATAATTACTCATTGTCTCTCAAGCTCGAAACAACCAAAACCAGAACTCCTGACTTCTCTCCTTTTCCAAATCCCTGTCTTGCATATGATCTCTTGGCAGCATTCAAAGCAGGAGACCGTCCTGGGCTTCACGCCTATTTTTCTCTTGGCTTACAGAATGCCAAGCTCCCCTGTTCCGGCTTTGTAGCAGTTCTGCCAGTTCTCTAAGTGTGCGGATCACTCAAGGCTCTGTCCAGCACCCTCTCATCTAATCACTTCCTTTTACGATGTTATCTGAGCCCACACCTTTAAATGCCATCCATGTCAAGTCCTTTTGTTAGATAATTATTCCACATTTCTGCACTTACTATCTAGGTTATCACTAAGTCAGTGTTCCCCACGCTGCAGCAGAACATAAAATCATTGTCCCTTGAGGATATGAAGCAGCTGGCCCACTTGGGAAGAGCTGTTACTGCTGGAAGTCTAAAGATATGCATAACGCTATCTTTTTATAGGAAGATTATTTATCTAAGATTTATTCATTTGGAAGGCAGAGTTAAAGAGGCAGAGAGAGATCTGACCCAGCCTCTGCTATTGGAGCAATTTGGGGAGTGAAACAGCAGATGAAAGATCTGGGTTTTTTAATTTATTATTTATTTATTTATTTATTTTTATTTGAAAGATCTGTTTTTATCTCTCCCTCTCTGTAATTCAGCCTTTGGAATAAATAAGTCAACTTTTTTTTTTTTTTTTTTTTTTTTTTTTTTTTTGACAGGCAGAGTGGACAGTAAGAGAGAGAGAGACAGGGAGAAAGGTCTTCCTTTTTTCATTGGTTCACCCCCCCCCAAGTGGCTGCTATAGCCGGTGCGCTGCGCCGCTCCAAAGCCAGGAGCCAGGTGCTTCCTCCTGGTCTGCCCTGCGGGTGCAGGGCCCAAGGACCTGGAGTATCCTCCACTGTACTCCAGGGCCACACCAGAGAGCTGGACTGGAAGAGGAGCAACCAGGACAGAATCCAGTGGAACTAGAACCCGGGGTGCTGGCGCCACAGGCGGAGGATTAGCCTAGTGAGCCGCGGTGCCGGCCAAGTCAATCTTTTTTAAAAAGAAAAGAAAATGGTGAAACAATGCATATGTTATGACACCACTGTATAATAGGCAAAACTTGGCTAAATAACTCTGCTTAAAACCAGGCTGTACTGGGGCCGGGGCTGTGCATAGTGGGTAAAGCTGCCGCCTACAGTGCCGGCATCCCATATGGGCACCGGTTCAAGTCTCTGCTGTTCCACTTCCAATCCAGCTCTCTGCTATGGCCTGGGAAAGCAGTAGAAGATTGCCCAAATCCTTGGGCCCCTGCTCCTGTGTGGGAGACCCGGAAGAAGCTTCTGACTCCTGGCTTTGGATTGGGCAGCTGGGGCTGTTGCGGCCAATTGGGAAGTGAACCATCTGATGGAAGACCACTCTCTCTCTCTGCCTCTCCTCTCTCTGCGTAACTCTGACTTTCAAATAAATAAATAAATCCTTTAAAAAAAAAGAAATCGTAAAAAAAAAAAAAAAAAAAAAAAAAACAGGCTATACAACTGGTTTGTCAAGTTTTAAAGTAATACCTACTAATAATTTTCTTAAACAGAAAAAGAGAATGACAGTCTTGTGATGGCCCTTTGCGGGGACCATGGGTATTGTGATTGGGAGGAAATGAGGGAACTGGGGTGGGGATCTCTTTTTCCTCAAAGATGTTTTTTAGTGTGTCCCGTTTGCTGGTTCACTCTCCAAATGTCTCTTTCCAAGGCTGGAGTCAGGAGCTGGGCACTCAATCCAGATTTTCCATGTGGGTGCCATTCCCGCTGCTTCTAAGAGTCTGTATTAATAGGAAGCTGGTGTCAGGAACAGCAGCCAAGAATCCGACCTTGGCACCGTCTGTGTCCTTCCCCAAACAGAAGCCCAGGACGCCTTTCACCGCCTTCCTCTGCTGCCCCACCTTTCAGACTGCAGCTTCCTTTTCATTTCTAGACAGCACTGGTTCTGGCTCCTGCCACTTTTACTCAGGTGCTTAGCGCTTGCGTCTGGCAGCTGGCCTGCTTTAGGTAACCTGCTTTGCTTATCTCGCTTCCCCTTGTCAAATGCTTACGTGTACCCTGTCTTCGTAGCCACTACCGGTTCCTAAAAAGACCTCAGAGTACCTCAACTTTACTTGTAGAAACAGTTTCTTTTAAATGAAGGGATACTTTTATCTGATTTTTTTAAAAAGATTTATTCATGGGGACCAGCACCGTGGCGCACTGGGTTAATCTGCCTATGGCGCCGGAATCCCATATGGGCACCGGATTCTGTCCCGGTTGCTCCTCTTCCAGTCCAGCTCTCTGCTGTGGCCCGGGAGTGCAGTGGAGGAGGGCCCAAGTGCTTGGACCCCTACACCCACATGGGAGACCAGGAAGAGGCACCTGGCTCCTGGTTTCGGATTGGCTCAGCTCCAGCCATTGCAGCCATTTGGGGAGTGAACCAGCAGATGGAAGATTCTCTGTATCTCTACCTCTCTCTGTAACTCTGTCCTTCAAATAAATAAAATAAATCTTAAAAGTGGAGCAGCCTGTATCTGAACTGGCACTCATGGAATGCTGGCGTCAAGGGCAGTGGTCCAATCCACTGTGCAACATCGACAGCCCTTTTATAACCTATCAAATATAGATTTACTGTTCTCATAACAGGACCTACACCTTGTGTGTCTATTTCACGCCCACTTTCCAGGCCTATAGTTACATTTTCCTAAGCCTTCATTCCACCTGTAAACTTCAGTTTTTCCAGACTACTCTTGAAAGTAAATATATACTCTTGCTCTTCTAGCATTGAAACCCTTCTAATACTCTGAAATTTTCCACCCTCAAACCACATAGAAAATTGCCACTTTCTTCTTGCTAACTTCACATCACTACATTCGGATTAAATCTTTTCAAGGAATTCCCCTTCATGATGGTCATTTTTAAATTAATAGATCACCCTCACCCCCCAATTTAAATCTATTTCAGAGAAATTACTTAGAGATAAGGGTTGGTGTTGTGTTATAGAGGGTTAAGTCAGAGCTTGGGATGTGCCTCTTCTCTTCCAGTCCAGCTTCCTGCTAATGCACACCCTGGGAGGTGGTAGATATCTCAAGTACCTGGATCCCTGCCGCCTGTGGGGAGCAACCCGGACTGGACTGAGTTACTGGAATTAAGACTTATTCTATGCATCTGCTCTCCAACAATATGGCGATGGGAGAGGAGGCAACAGCTTCTACCCAGCTGCCTCTCACCAACTTGACAAGCTGCAGGACCTGCTCCTGATTGGAGGAGAGCAGCGTACTCGGCGTGTGGGCAGCTGAGTTAGGATTGGCGGAGGAGGACTATAAAGGAGGAGAGAGACGGCATGCACCAGGAACATCTAAGGGGAACACCTGTGCAGCCCCCGAGAGAGCCGGCCGGCGGTGTGCCGCTCCCCCGCGGAAGTGGGGAATGTGGCAGGGGGAACCGCCTTTCCACGGAGGTGGAAGGGTTGGTAGCCAACCCGGGAAGAACCAGCAGCAAACCCGGGAAGGACCAGCAGCAAACCCGGGGAGGGCCGAGCAGACGAAAGAACAGCGCAGGGTCCTGTGTCGTTCCTCCACGAAGAGGGGGAGCGACATAATGGTGCCGTGACTTGGATATGAAGCCTAGGCAGGGCTTAGTGTCGTTCCTCCATGAAGAGGGGGAGCGACATAATGGTGCCGTGACTTGGATATGAAGCCTAGGCAGGGTCCTATGTCGTTCCTCCATGAAGAGGGGGAGCGACAGCCGCCTACAGAGATGCACTTGAAGTCCAGGCTCCTGGCTTCGGCATGGCCCAGCCCCAGCTGTTGTGGGCATTTGGAGACTGAACCAGTGGATGAAAGATCTCTGTTGATCTTTCAAATAAACATGCATTTAAAAAAGAAACATCTTCTAGTCCAGGCTCTTGCAATTTTTAAGACCACTCGTTTGGAACACTCTTTGTACCTCTAACAGCTTGCTGCCTTTCAGATTCATTTCTAGACTATCATTTCATCAGCTCCATAACCTAAACAAGGGGGTGGTGCTGAGTGATCACGCACAGGACAGGAAACTTCCTGCTGTGGTTTTTCATGTGGCCCCAGCAAAGGATGAGCAGGAAAGGTGATCCCCAGTGCCGGGGGCGGAGGAGGGGGGAGGTGGGCAGGGAATCAGGCCTGGAAGGCCCAGTGAAAGGAGGCTAGGGTTCCTCGTAAAGGGAGGAGTAGGCCCCTTTGGTTTCTCTCTTCCTGTCTTCGCCCTGCTATGGGATGATGGAGCAAGAAGACCCTCCCCGCATGTGAGCCCCTCAGGTTCACACTTCCCAGTGCCCAGAACTGTAAGCCAGTCAGTTTCGGTCCTGATTTCCCAGTCTGCGGTATTACATCACAGCAGGCCAGAATGGAAAAGAACTCAAACCAAACGCTATCTTCTAACAGCTACGGGGACTGCTTTTAAGTTTTTAGTGCAAAAAGATAATTAGGTCATGAATATGGAAATACCCGGAAACAAGTTTTCACTGTCATTAGGGTAAGTTCTGTGGCTTAAATGATTTAAAGGTTGCTGAATATACTGTTAGGGGTTTTATGGTGATAAAAACCCAAGTTCGACTAAAACAATGATGAAGACAAATGTTTTTAAGAACAAAGGCTTTAAAGGCTGCTGAAAATATTTTTCCTATAAAGCTTTGTAAAGTGTACCATCATAATTTAATATCAAAATTTTCATAAAATACAAATCAAAGCAGAACATTCTAAAATTTACCATTTCATTTATTTACTTAAGATTTATTTATTTATTTGAAAGAGTTACACAGAGAGGAGAGGCAGAGAGAGGTCTTCCATCCACTGGTTCACTCCCCAATTGGCTGCAACAGCCAGAGCTGCACAGATCCAAAGCCAGGAGCTTCCTTCCAGTCTTCCCATGCAGGTGCAGGGACCCAAGTACTTGGGCCATCTTCGACTGCGTTCCCAGGCCATAGCAGAGAGCTGATCAGAAGTGGAGCAGCGGGGACTTGAACTGGTGCCCATATGGGAGGCCAGCATCGCAGGCAGTGGCTTTACCCACTACACTACTGCGCTGGCCCCAGTGTTTATCATTTCATTTAAAATTAATGTCACAATTACATAAAACAGGAAATTTATGAGTTCTGTTTCTTCAGATGGTCTTTAAGAATCTCAGAAGCCTTGAAGCTTGCTGTAAATAGAAAAAATTCATAACATTAAACATTCTGGAACCTAATTGTACATTTTTTCATATTTAGTTGTAGTTAATTTTAAAAAGTTTAAACATTGTTCACTTTCAAAGGAGGTTCCTAACAATAACCTCACACTACATTTCTACAATGTAATCAGAGAAAAATTGGGGGGGGGGGGGGGGACCAGGGAAGCCTGATATATTAACGTGACTATTTGGGCTTATGCTTTTAAAACACACACACAAAAGGTAGAATATTAGGCACATTATTACATACCCCATTTTTTTCAGTTATCAAATACATTAAATTGATCATAATTGAACTAGTTATAACTCTGAAATTTAAATAAATTTAGGAAAGTGCTGAGTATGCATACACAGATACTATATATCTAAATAAGGGGGGACAGGCTTTTGACCTAACAATCAAACCTCCAATTGAGATGCCCATGTCATATATCAGAGGGCCTGGCTCCTAGACACCCGCTTCCTGCGAATGTGCGCCCTGGGAGGCAGCTGGCTCCTGTTTTGGCCTCTGCCACTCACAAGGGAGACCTGGATTGAGTTCCCAGTTTTGGCTTGGCCCAGCCCAGCTTTTGTAGGCAGTTAGGTTATAAACCAGCAGATGGGGGCGTACTCTCTCAAAGAAAGAAATAAAAATCAAATACTCTGTTTCTGATCTTTTGTTATTATAAAATTATAATAAAACAACCATACCTACTTTTTTGCATAACTTCAAGTATACCCATATGATAAATTCTAGAAATACAATTGCTGGTATGTGCATTTTAGGTCTTAAGAAATCTTGTCCATGGCCGGCGCCGCAGCTCACTAGGCTAATCCTCCACCTTGCGGCGCCAGCACACCGGGTTCTAGTCCCGGTCGGGGCGCCGGATTCTGTCCTGGTTGCCCCTCTTCCACGCCAGCTCTCTGCTGTGGCCAGGGAGTGCAGTGGAGGGTGGCCCAGGTGCTTGGGCCCTGCACCCCATGGGAGACCAGGAAAAGCACCTGGCTCCTGGCTCCTGCCATCGGATCAGCGCGGTGTGCCGGCCGCAGCGCGCTGGCCGTGGCGGCCATTGGAGGGTGAACCAACGGCAAAAGGAAGACCTTTCTGTCTCTCTCACTGTCCACTCTGCCTGTCAAAAAAAAAAAAAGAAATCTTGTCCAATTGCCTTAATAGTTTTTTTTTTTTATCATTTTTCATTCTGACTTTGTGAAGATGTGCATTTCCCTATTACATCCCACCACTGAGTTCTTTTTTTTTTTTTTTTTTTTTTTGACAGGCAGAGTGGACAGAGAGAGAGAGAGAGAAAGGTCTTCCTTTTTTTGCCATTGGTTCACCCTCCAATGGCCGCTGCAGCTGGCGCACCGCGCTGATCCGAAGCCAGGAGCCAGGTGCTTCTGGTCTCCCATGCGGGTGCAGGGCCCAAGCACCTGGGCCATCCTCCACTGCACTCCCGGGCCACAGCAGAGAGCTGGCCTGGAAGAGGGGCAACCGGGACAGAATGCGGCGCCCCGACCAGGATTAGAACCCGGGGTGCCGGCGCCACAAGGTGGAGGATTAGCCTATTGAGCCATGGTGCCGGCAACACTGAGTTCTTAATAAAAGGACACATTGACACAGTGTCGGCCTGATCTGCTTTAACTACATTTCTAACACTCTTAAGGTGTTTCTCACTAAGAGAAACTCCAAGTAGCAGGAAGACGAGATTATTTTATCTTTAAAAAGCTTTTTCTCTCAAAAAATAAAGTTGACAACTTGTTTGATCCAGCACAGAAAAGATTCCTTAAATTTCCAATACTAAATTATAGTTTGGAAGTTAAGGCTTTTTTCATTGAGCCACAGAAGATAAAGGAACCAACGATTTCAGCTCAACAAATTGTGAGTCAATTACATGTCAAGTATTAAGCTAGATAGTATGCTAGAAACTTCAAAAAGAGCCAGCTACATAAGTGACTTCTAAGTCAGCGTGAAATAGAAATCTAAAGCGCATGGCAGTCAGGCAACACTAAGAAACGTAGCTGAAGTGCCTTATATTATTCTAGTAAATCAACTAGTTTCCTGTTATGGTTTATTTACTTAATACCTACTCATTTTAAAAGAATATAAGATGGCTTTTAGAGGTAAAAGTAATAAAATGGTAGAAGTGAGGAATTTCAGGTAAGAGGAAAACTAGTCCAACAAGACACGGGCAGGACCAGGACTTAGCACCCAGCATTCACGCCAGCAAGTCCTTGCAGCCACACAGGCGGTCGGCGAACGGCACTGTGCTTCCAGCAGTTAAAGCAAAGCACATCTGTTGGGGGTACAGCTTTCCTCAGGGGACAGTAAATGGACTTCTCTCGTCTGGAGACCTTAGGTTCCTACAACTGGTTTCCATAGCAGACAGTTTTCTATGCCTGTAGGTATTACCAAATGTCAGCTCCATATAAGTCGGTCTAAAGGTAGTCAAGATACTACATGCCCCGGGCTGACAACCCTCAGAGGACTTAATCCTGGAGTCTCTCTCTCATTCACACACACACACACACACACACACACACACACGTCCTCGGAAGCATCTGAGTCCTAGGTGAGGCTAGAGATGAGCTTGTGTCCTTACCTAAAACCATTCCAAATCGGTGCAAGCTAGGAAAACCCCAACACATTTGGCTCAAGGAGCGAGCGGCTAGGATACTGCCACCTTCATGAGAGTGTCTGCCTACAAACCAAGAACTGCCCGAGACTGACGCGGTCCTGGGATGTAGTAAGAATCAAGTACGTGTCAATGGAGAGAGCCCAAGAGGAAATTCAAGAATGGACTTGGGCCCCCGTGAGTACTGAGCAGCAAGAGTATATGCGTAACATGTTACCCCCAAGAAACAAAGAAGCTGTTAATCACGGTTTCAGGGTTGGAAAGCACAGATTATTTATCTTCTCAATTTTATACTTTTAAGAATTATTTGAAATTTTTGTTTCACCTTTGCATTTTTATTTAGACAAATATGTCCATTGCATAAATAAATAAAGACAGTTGCACTGTGTATTCAGGTTCTAGTATCTGATGAGAACCTGGTGTGTAACTACTGGCCACCCATTCTTCACCAGAGGCGGGAGCTCACAGGACCACCGAGGACTGTGACGCAGGTGGTATGGAGGTGAGCCCATGGAACCACACCTGCCAGGAGACCGCTTTCTTCTTTCCCAGGGCCACTCTGCACCCCCTGCCCCCAGCCATCGCCACACTCAACCCGGCTCCTCACCAGTCTAAGGTAGAGCCCCCAGGCTTTGAGAATCACCACATGGAGGGCAGGGCTGAGTCTGGGAAAAGAAGCATCATGGGGTCAGCCTGCAGGAACGAGCCCACCTCCACCGCTCATCCGAGAACGCCCTGAGAAAACCCTTCTTTGTCTGTTTAACACAAACGTACCCCCGAGCACCTGCAGTCCTGGGTTGCACGGCATGACCCTAGGAAGCTCAGCCTAGAACACTTCAATGGGCATCTTTTAGAATCTCAGCACACCTAGGGACTGGCAGGCTTGCGGCTCCTCGCCGTTTCTGTGGGCTCACTTACCTGTCTTCTACCGTCTTGCTGGAAGGGTAAAAAACTTTGAATGAAAATCCACTTCTTGGAAAAGAGCCCTTTGGAGAGAAAAATAGCTATAAGTGAATATTCCTACTTTTATAAAAAGTAATCCCTATTTTTAAAATCTAATACTCAAAAGTAAAGCCACAAAATGTGTAAAATGAGAGATTTTAGCCTGCTCTCCATAGAGAGAATGTGTTACTGTAAGCTCCACGTGGAGCAAGTCTCAAGTTGACGAGAGTCCAAGGCTAAGGTGACTGCAAAGGCTTCGGAGTGACGACTTAGTAGAAGACATAAACAGTGCTGTGTAGTGCTAAACATGCACCCCAGACACTCAAGCAGGTTCCAAAAGTCGTGCCCCTTCCGCGTGCCCCTAAAGCAACTGAGCTGTAAGCACACACGGTTGCCTGCTACTATGCAACTAGTTACTGAGCACATGGAGCTTCTGTAGCCCCTGCACCCAACCCAATGCCCACCCCATAGCAGGTGTTCACTAACAGAAGTACCAAGACGGATGAAACAAAGCCAAGGGCAAATTTTGGCATTGCTGAGAAGATATAAATAAGGATATAAAAAAGGAAAAACATTTTTTAAAGATTAAATATGGCCAGTGCCGCGGCTCACTAGGCTAATCCTCCGCCTAGCGGCGCTGGCACACCGGGTTCTAGTCCTGGTCGGGGTGCCGGATTCTGTCCCGGTTGCCCCTCTTCCAGGCCAGCTCTCTGCTGTGGCCCGGGAGTGCAGTGGAGGATGGCCCAGGTGCTTGGGCCCTGCACCCCATGGGAGACCAGGAAAAGCACCTGGCTCCTGGCTCCTGCCATCGGATCAGCGCAGTGTGCCGGCTGCAGCGCGCCGGCCACGGCAGCCATTGGAGGGTGAACCAACGGCAAAGGAAGACCTTTCTCTCTGTCTCTCTCTCTCACTGTCCACTCTGCCTGTCAAAAAAAAAAAAAAAAGATTAAATAGAATATTAACTTTGAGAATATACAGAGTTAAATTTAAATAAGGAAATAGCTTCATTTTGAAAGAATATTTGTTTTGTTTTGTTTTAATTTTTTATTTATTTATTTTTTTTTTGACAGGCGGAGTGGACAGTGTGAGAGAGAGAGAGACAGAGAGAAAGGTCTTCCTTTTTTTGCCGTTGGTTCACCCTCCAATGGCCGCCGCAGCCGGTGCACCGCGCTGATCCGAAGGCAGGAGCCAGGTGCTTCTCCTGGTTCTCCTGGTCTCCCATGGGGTGCAGGGCCCAAGCACTTGGGCCATCCTCCACTGCACCCCCTGGCCACAGCAGAGAGCTGGCCTGGAAGAGGGGCAACCGGGACAGAATCTGGCGCCCCGACCGGCACTAGAACCTGGTGTGCTGGCGCCGCAAGGCGGAGGATTAGCCTAGTGAGCCAAGGCGCCGGCCTTGTTTTGTTTTTTTTAAGATTTATTTATTTGAAAGAGTTAATGGGGGAAGTAGAGACAGAGAGCTCTTCCATCCACTGGTTCACTCCCCAAATGACCACAACTGAGCAGATCCAAAGCCAGGAGCCCAGAGCTGTCGCTCCCCCTCTTCGTGGAGGAACGACACTAAACCCTGCCTAGGTTTCCTATCCGAGTCACGGCACCATTATGTCGCTCCCCCTCTTCATGGAGGAACGACACTAAACCCTGCCTAGGCTTCATATCCGAGTCACGGCACCAGTATGTCGCTCCCCCTCTTCATGGAGGAACAACACAGGACCCTGCGCTGTTCTTTTGTCTGCTCGGCCCTCCCCGGGTTTGCTGCTGGTTCTTCCCGGGTTGGCTACCGACCCTTCCACCTCCGTGGAAGGGCGGTTTCCCCTGCCACTTTCCCCACTTCCGCGGGGGAGCGGCACACCACCGGCCGGCTCTCTCGGGGGCTGCACAGGTGTTCCTTCAGATAGATGTTCCCCTTAGATGTTCCTGGTGCATGTTGTCTCTCTCCTCCTTTATAGTCCTCTTCCACCAATCCCAACTCTGCTACCCATACGCCGAGTACGCTGCTCTCCACCAATCAGGAGCAGGATCAGCTCCTGCAGGTCATCACTCAAGTTGGCGAGAGGCAGCTGCGTAGAAGTTGTTACTCCCTTCTCAGCGCCATATTGTGGGAGAGCAGATGCATAGAATAAGTCTTAATTCGAGTAACAGTCTAGTCCCAGTTGCTCCCCACACAGAGCTTCTTCCAGTTCTCCCATATGTATGCAGGGGCCCAAGCACTTGGGCCATCCTCCACTGCTTTCCCAGGCACACTAGCAGGGAGCTGGATTGGAAGTGGAGCAGTCAGGACTTGAACTGGCACCCATATGGGATGCTGGCACTGCAAGTCGGGGCTTTAACCTGCTGTGCTATAGCGCTGGTGCCAGTGAGAATTTTTTTTTGTGTGTGACAGGCAGAGTGGACAGGGAGAGAGAGACAGAGAGAAAGGTCTTCCTTTGCCGTTGGTTCACCCTCCAATGGCCAGCGCACTGTGTTGATCCGATGGCAGGAGCCAGGAGCCAGGTGCTTTTCCTGGTCTCCCATGGGGTGCAGGGCCCAAGCACCTGGGCCATCCTCCACTGCACTCCCTGGCCACAGCAGAGAGCTGGCCTGGAAGAGGGGCAACCGGGACAGAATCCGGCGCCCCGACCGGGACTAGAACCCGGTGTGCCGGCGCCGCTAGGCGGAGGATTAGCCTAGTGAGCCACGGCGCCGGCCTAGTGAGAATATTTTTAAATAAAGATTATGCAAAAATCAGGCCATGAATTTCAAGCAATGAAAGCAGTCAGTTAATTGTGTTCATCCTCAGAGAAGTGGTTCTCAACCAGGGGTGACTTGATCCTTCAGGGGGCCCTTGGCAAACATCTGGAGACATTTTTGGTTGGCAAAACAGCAGGATGCTACTACTGCTCACCTCCTGGGGTACACAAGACAGAATTATGTGGTCTGAAATGTCAAAAGAGCTGGGGTTGATAAGTCCCATTTCAGAGATAGGCAGACAAAATATGTTTGACAAAAGCAGTAACCAAAATACATGTTACAAAGAAAAAAGTAATAAATAATAAACAGGGCATGGTGTTTCTAGGAATGACCCAGAAGAAAGATGTATTAAACTCTTGTGTTCACAAGTCAAGGAGGCATGAAAATTAAAAATCACTGGTAAAGGGCCAGTGCTGTGGCCCAGCAGGTTAAGCAGCCGCCTGCAGTGCCGGTATCTCATATGGGCACCAGTTCAAAACCCGGCTGCTCCACTTCCAAACCAGCTCCCAGGTAACACACCTGGGAAAGCAGAAGAAAATGGCCCATGTATTTGGGTCCCTGCACTCACATAGGAGACCTGGAAGAAGCTCTTGGCTTCTGTCTTCAGCCTGGCCCAGCACTGGTCATTGCAGTCATTTGGGAGTAAACTAATAGGTGGAAGATCTCTCTCTCTCTCTCTGCCTCTCCCTCCCACTCTGTAACTGTCTTACAAATAAATAAATAAATCTTAAAAAAAAAAACCTGACTTGTGAAAGTATTACTATGTTTGACATAAACAACTGTGTTTTATCACTGCTTATGAAGTATTTGCTCAGTCGGTCATATTTCAGTAGAAATTCCCAATGGCTTTAACATTATGAAATAAAGTTTCCATGTAAAAATTAAAGGTATCCCATTATAAGCTACGTTGAAGGGGAAAATACTCATGTAGATGCATTTTTCTAGAGTCATTTTACAGTCACATAGTCATACTTTACTAAAAGTAATGTAAGGAATTTTCTGTGTATATCACTTCAGTGTTTCATTAATTGCATGTTTTTACTCCAACAATACTTTCATTAAGTATTTTTTAAATGGAAAGAAATGTTCTCAAATCTTGACAAATAACAACTATCCCAGGTTAAGCACATTCTTACAGGGTTTATGCAGAGGCATCCAGTATTGGTCACAGTGAAAGGGTCATATTTGTCTGCGATGACAAGTAGATCAGGCACCGGATACACTCTCAGAGTATAATCATACGCCCAGTACACCGGGCTGACGTAAAGAGGTAGTGGGGTCAGATGGCCTTGGGATAACAGAGTCTTTACAAACTATGAAAGAAAACAAACTGCAGTTAATTTGTAAACATGAAAATAGCCAAAGAATTCAAATGAATATTAATTACCAACAGAACATGGAAAATTGAGAAACAATTAGGAAAGCTTCGAACCAGAGCACTTTGGGAAACACTGGTATCAAGTGAAAGGAAATATCTTCTATTTTAGGGACAAGGGTCTAGGGTTTTCATTTAATACTGTGAGCCATGAAAACAACTCCCTCAGGAGTCATACTGGATCAGTTGTATTTGTAGCTGTACAATAAACTATTTTATTAATTCTGTTGATTGAAAAATAACTTCATAGCTTGGGTGAAACCAAGGATCAATATTCAGGCTATGTAAATGAAATATTATGAAAGGAATGATGAAAATGTTCCACAGGCTCTAATCCCACACTTCTTAGATGTCCACACGTAGGCAGGGGTTGACAGCTCTATGATGGGGGAGGGAGTCTTCAGAATTTTATGGCAAGTGTGTGTCACGAAAAGACAAGTCAGAGATTTTAGATTTGTTTTGCACCAAAATCAACTTATCTTTGAATTCAGTTTTTCCACAAAATTTTTCAAGTACCCTTCTAGGTCAGGGACCACTGGCACTGCAAAATAAAATACTACACATCCGTGTAATCAACATAAATATAAACAGTTTATTTAAACAAATATATTTTGAGGTACAATTTAAGGGTTTTATAGGCAAAAAAAGAAAGCTCAAAAAAATATCTTGCTTGTGCCTGTCTCTCCTCTCTGGCCGGGAGTGGACAGTTTCAGTGGAAGGCTGAGAAACACCCCCTGGCTAGCATTCACAGCAGTGTGTACAAATGCTCTTGCACCACAAATAAACACTAACACAAGGACACATTACCCGTGACTCAACAAAATTTCATACAGTAGCGTGGAAGACAGCTTAACAAAGATGACTCTGTTACTTACGTGATTAGGAATATCCAGGTTGCTGCTAGGAAAACGCACACAGTTCCTGCACATTTTATTCACTAAGTCTTCACGAAAGACAATGATTTCTTGTGTACAATACTGAATCCTGAAATGAAAACAGCAGTTGAAGCTTTCTCAGAAAGCCGAGATCATCTTAAAGGCCAATGTCTCACACTACAGCGCCACCCACGCTCGTAGCAAGTGATCACGCAAAACTCAGTTCCTTACTGAATTCTCAGTATGTGCCTGGCGCTGTTCTAGGAGTGAACGAACAGAACAAAAACCCTGGCCCTCCTGCAGTTTATGATCTAACGAGGGGTGGCAGAGAAAGTAAACCAAAAACCTGGTATTTCTCCAGTGTGCTGGAAAATGACTACGTAATGGGAGAAAGAAAGGACAGGCTAGGAGGGCTCCCGTGGGAGACGGGGGACGGGGGACGTGCAGCAGCTTGGGGTATTGGGATGAAAATGGAGGCAGGGCTTACAGTGAGGAGGATGAGTGAGCCACGTGCTCACTGGTGCGAGGGCTTCCTCAGGCCCAGATCAGAGGGAGAACACGGAAGCCCGAAGGCTGGAGCACGCCCGGCACGCTGGAGGGCCAGAGGGAGGCAGGGCGGAGGGAGCAAAGGGTTGGAGGGGGAGACAGAGCTGACGGGGGCAGGGAACGCAAGGCCTTGCTGCGCACTGCAAGGACGTGGGCTGCTACTGAACGACCGCTCTCGGGGCCAGGGAGGGAGCGCGCTGCCGCCCTCACTCCGACGATGGTGAGAACAGAGTGCGGAGGGGAAGGGGTAGAAGGAAGAGACTGGGTAGGAGGCTTCACAGCACTCCAGGCAGCTGGTCACAGAGCGCGAGGCAGAGACGAGTGGCCGGATTCTGCGAATATTTTCAAGTCGACAGGACTTGTTGAGAAACTGCATGTGAGGAAAAACATCCAAACTGGAAGACAAAAGGTGCCATGGACTAGGATGCAACAGGCTGGTAAACGCGGTGCTGGCGGAGGAGGAAGATCAGAAGTTCATGGTCAAGGTGTCTACTAGACACTCAAGAAGCTGCGGGGTGTGCAGTGAGACACAAAGGCTGGAGAAAGGTCTGTGCTGGAGACAGAAATGTGACAGCTGCCAATACTGAGATGGCATTTAAAGCTACAGGAGTAGATAAACTCCCTGAAGGAGTGAAGATAGGCAGGAAAGAATGAACCAAAGACTGACCCTTAGGGTGTTCCCTCGGTAAAAGCCTATGATGACGTGATGACCACAACCAGTGACTATGCAATCTTCATGCTTCCACTGTAACTGTGCTTAAAGGACACATAAGGAGAGTATTTTTACACCACTCATCCAATCACTCAAGCATCAACATCATTATTAGTGAATTACTTAATATAGTTAAACTATGTTCAAGTTTCAGGAAACCTAAAGTAGATAAAAGGAATTTTCCTTTTGGTTTTATTCATTAACAGTCAAAAATCAGATATTAGAATTTTTGTGAATGATGTGGAAGAGACGGGCACCAGGAAGGTCCCCAAGAAAAAGAGGAAATAGTCCGCCAAGGAGGAAGGGCCTGAGGAGGCCGCCCCCAGCAAGAGCAGTGCCAAGAAAAAAAAAAAGCTCCATAAAGCATCCCAGGAAGACTGACAAGCACGGACATTCCCTGCACCTGCGAGGGGTACCCTTTCCCGCCCTGTGTCCTTGCCCCAATAAAAACATCACAAAAAAAAAAAAAAAAAAGAATTTTTTTTTTATATTTTAAATGAAAGGAAAAAAGCTTAAAATATGCTGTTATTTACCTGCAAGGATTAGTGGTAAAAACTGAAAATGGTACTCTCTGTCTGAATTCATTAGTGATGCTGTCAGCAAGTGGCGGCCTGTGAAAACAAGTTATTTACTACAGAACGTATTTTTACAATTTTATAAAACTTTCTAGATTTGCAGATACTTGAATCACACTTACCTTGGTAAGATGGAACCAAATCCAGGATCTTCTGGACCAGGTACAAACACAAAACGACTACTGCAACAAAATTCAACATAATTGATTAAGAAAAAAATACATACAGTAGCCTAAACAACAAATCTTTGCCTTTAAGGAGTTATGAATTTTTTTTTTTTTTTTTTTTTTGACAGGCAGAGTTAGACAGTGAGAGAGAGAGACAGAAAGGTCTTCCTTCCGTTGGTTCACCCCCCCAAATGGCCGCCATGGCCAATGTGCTGCGCCGATCTGAAGCCAGGAGCCAGGCGCCTCCTCCCAGCCTCCCATGCGAGTCCTCCCAAGCACTTGGGCCATCCTCCACTGCCCTCCCGGGCCACAGCAGAGAGCTGGACTAGAAGAGGAGCAACCGGGACAGAATCCGGCGCCCCAACCAGGACTAGAACCTGGGGTGTCATTTGCCACAGGCAGAGGATTAACCAAGTGAGTAGCGGCACCAGCCATGAATTTTTTTTAAAACTAAGTTTTAGGAGCCGGTGCCGTGGCAATAGTAGGCTAAGCCTCCTTCTGCAGAGCCAACATCCCATTCAGGGCACTGATTCCAGTCCCGGCTGCTAAACTTCTAATCCAGCTCCCTGCTAACAGCCTGGGAAAGCAGTGGAGGATGGCCTAAGTGCTTGGGCCCGTGCACCCACATGGGAGATGTGGAAGAAACTCCTGGCACCTGGCTTCAGATTGGCCCAGCTCCAGTTGTTGCCACCATTTGGGGAGAGAACCAGTGGAGGGAAGATCTCTCTCTCCCTCTCTCTGTAACTCTGCCTCTCAAGTAAATAAATGAACTACTGAGGCAGATATTTAGCCTAGAAGTTGAGAGGTCACTTGGAACACCTGCATCCCATAGTGGAGAGCCTGGGTTTGAGTCCTGGCTTTGCTCCCAACCTCCGCTTCCTGCTAATGTGCACTGTTGCAGGCAGCAGGTGCTGGCTCAAGTAATTGGGTCTCTACCACCCACATGGAAAACCCAATGGAGTTCTAGGCTCCTAGCTTCAGCTTGGTCCAGCTCTGGCTAGTGCAGGCATGTGGGGCATAAATCAGTGGATGGGACATTTCTCTTTGCCTCTCAGTCTCTCCCTTTCAAATTAAAAAAATACATAAAAATTAAAACAAAAAACCCCACAAATCAGCGAAGTAGTAAAAGTCTCCAGACCAACACGGTCCAACACAGTGATGACAGAAATGTCCTGTATCTGGCCCAAGCACACTGCCAGTAGCTGGCGTGGCTGATGGTTGAATTTTAAATTTTATTTAACTTTAGTTAATGTAACCTTAAATATAAAAATGCAAAGAGATACGTGTGGCTAGTGACCATTAGGTTGAAGAGTGAAGCTCTAGATCCTTAATATCACCAAAGAACTCAAATTATTATCACTCCTTTTGACCTTTTCATTATAAATTTCTAGTACAGTAACATACATTATTATGACATGAGGACAATCTTATTTCTTAGCCCCTTTAATTTTCTTAATTTTCCCTTTCTACCATTAGACTTTTTTTCCCAAAAAAAAATTATTTATTTATTTATTTGAAAAGCAGAGTTAGGGCCGGCGCTGTGGCTTACTAGGCTAATCCTCCACCTGTGGCGCCGGCACCCTGGGTTCTAGTCCCGGTTGAGGCACTGGATTCTGTCCTGGTAGCTCCTCTTCCAGTCCAGCTCTCTGGTGTGGCCCGGGAGTGCAGTGGAGGGTGGCCCACGTTCTTGGGCCCTGCACCCGAATGGGAGGCCAGGAGGAAGCACCTGGCTCCTGGCTTCGGATTGATGCAGCCCCACGGCCATAGTGGCCATTTAGGGGTGAACCAACAGAAGGAAGACCTTTCTCTCTGTCTCTCTCTCTCTCTCACTGTCTAACTCTGCCTGTCAAAAAAGAAAAGAAAAGGAGAGTTAGAGAAAGAGAGAAGAAGAGACAAAGAGAGAGATTTTCATCTGCTGGTTCTCTCTTCAAATAGTCGCAATGGCCAGGTCTGGGCCAGGCCAAAGCCAGGAGCTAGGAGCAGAGTCCCAAACACTTGGGCCATCACCCACTGCTTTCTCAGGTGCATTAGCAGGGAGCTGGATCTGAAGTGGAGCAGCCAGGACTTGAACCAGTGCCTATATGGGATGCGGGTGCTGCAGGCTGTGGCTTTAACCTGCCACACGACAGCACCGGCCCCCCATTCATTTCTTAATAAGCATAGATGTAAACCTTAGGATTAATTTATGCTTTTAAATAAAACAATCTGAATAAAAAATACAGCAGTATAGATCATTACCTTTGGTGAATATTTGGGTATTCACATATTATGTCTGCCAAAGTTTTTAGGGCATCTAAAATTTTAAAGAGATATTAAATTGAATTTACATTAAACACTAAAAATCAAATTATATTTGATTAAATACAGCCTATATCTATTGAATTAAATGAAAATATTATGATGGATTTCTTGTTAATTTAGTTTATATACGTATAGAAACATTTCTTATTAAACGGATCCTCAATACCTTTTAAAGCTTGAACTTGATTTTTTCCATATGGTGCCGATGAAAAATTACCACAAAGAATAAAGCAGGTTGGAGGTGCTGGTGAATAGCCTAAAATTAAAAGAATAAATGAGCATTACTTCTATAGTCTAGAAATCAAGATAAAATCTTGTAAACCTGTTTTTATTCTTTTAATAACAATAATATTTAAAATAATAGTTCAACAGTACCACTTATTGATCACCTACTATGTGCCAGTTCCTTCACTGGCTTACTTAATCTTCAAAACATCCCTATAAGCTTTAAGTAACCTATAGCCAATCTTACTAGATTCCAAAACCCAAGTTCTTATCTCCTCTGTTTTAAACTCAGGATTAATTCTTACTTATCAATGAACACACCACACACACACATTCACACATTTTTCAAATGTAAAAAGCTGATTTTTTAAGGATTTATTAATTTATTTGAGAGGTAAAAGTTACAGAGAGGGAGACAGAGAGAAAGAGAGTCTTCCACCTGCTGGTTCACTCCCCACATGGCCACGACGGCCGGAGCTGTGCTGATCCAAAGTCAGGAACCAAGAACTTCTTCTGGGTCTCCCATGTGGGTACAGGGGCCCAAGCACTTGGACCGTCTTCTACTGCTTTCCCAGGCCATCAGCAGGAAGCTGGACTGGAAGAGGAGCTCCTGGAAATTGAACTGGTGCCCATATGGGATGATGGCGCTGCAGGCAGAGGCTTAATTTATTGTGCCACAGCACTGGCCCCAAAAGCTAAATCTTTAAAATGAAACCTGGGGCTGGCATTGTGGCATCTGATATGGGCACAGATTTGAGTCCTGGCTGCTCAACTTTCAATCTAGTTCCCTGCTAATGCACCTGGGAAGGTAGCAGAAGATGGCCCAAGTTCTTGGGCCCCTGCCACCCACTGGGAGACTCGAATGGAATTCCAGGGTCTTGGCTTTGGCCTGGCCCAGCCCTGGCTCTTGTGGCTATTTGGGAAATGAACCAGTGGATGGAAAGTATCTCTCTCCCTTTCTATCTCTGTCTCTCACTGTCTCTCTAGCTCTGCATTTCAAATAAATAATTTTTAAAAAAAAACCTTATTTTAAATCTCTCACTTCTGATTCAGTTTTTACAGATAAAAAAAGATACTTTTTTAAAAGCATTTAGTTTTAAGACGTTAATCCTCATAATTGTTCAGAAAAGAAAAGAAAAAAATGTAACACCTACCAGAGAACATTGTGTGAAGTTTTTCCAATACTTCTACTTGGTCCAACCATACATCAGATATGAACACAAACATGGCATCTTTATTCTCATCTTCTAGTTGTTTTAGTTTTGCAGAAGTCTTCACTGATGTACTAGAAGGTCCTCCAAAAAAATTAATATTCCCATAGTATGCCCTATGTAATTATAAGTCACAAAATTACTACCTGCTGTGACAGTCTATTGAAATATCTTCCCAATAATTTCCCAATAATTTTACACATAGCTTCTTTTTATGTAATGACATTATTTTCCATCATGAGTAGTACTAATGTACTATCTATTTTATTTTTAAAGATCTATTATTTATTTGAGAGAAAGAGTTATAGACAGAAAGAGGGAGAGACAGAGAGAAAGGTCTTCCATCAGCTCATTCACTCCCCCAAATGGTTGCAAAGGCTAGAACTAGGCTGATCCGAAGGCAAGAGCCAGGAGTTTCTTCCAGGTCTCCCACATGGGTGCAGGGGTCCAAGCACTTGGGCCATCCTCCACTGCTTTCCCAGGACATTAGCAGGATGCTGGATCAGAAGCGGAGCAGCCAGGACTTGAACCAGCACCCATATGGGATGCTGCCACCAGAGGTGGAGACTTAACATACTATGCCACAGTGCTGGCCCCAATAATTTTATATAAAAAAATCTATTAAAGCAAATATTAAATATTTCCTTTTAAGTTGAAAGTAGGAGAGGGGCTGGCGCTGTGGCGCAGCGGGTTAAAGCCCTGGCCTTAAGCGCCGGCATCCCATATGGGCACCGGTTCTAGTCCTGGCTGCTCCACTTCCAATCCAACTCTCTGCCATGGCCTGGGAAAGCAGAAGAGAATGGCCCACGTCCTTGGGCGCTGCACCCACGTGGGAGACCCGGAGGAAGCTCCTGGCTCCTGGCTTCAGATGGGCACAGCTCTGGCCGTTGCAGCCAGTTGGGGAGTGAACCAGCAGATAGAAGACCTCTCTCTCTGTCTCTACCTCTCTGTAACTCTTTCAAATAAATAAATAAATCTTAAAAAAAAAAAGGGGGGGGGGGAATGAGTTCTTAATTTTAACTACTTAACAGAAGCCTCAAAATGAACATTAACCATTTGCCCAAGCAACTCCACTTCTAGAAATCTGCCCAAGCAATTTCACTCCCAGAATGTTTACTCCCAAGGAACAAGGATTTATACAAAGACTAACTTATATCCCAGTACTGTGAAAAATTGGAAGCGACCTTAAAGTTTGTCAAGAAAGGGTCAGCAGGAATCTGGGATAACCAACGCACTCCCAGCCTCTACTACACTACTCCCATTCTACACTAGCTGACCCCTCACACGTGCACAGCTTAAATGTTACAACCCGTCAGGGAGAAGCCAAAAGAGGTTTGATTTCCCCATTATATACGTTCCAAAGAAAACCTAACCTTGTTGTCAAAAGTCAAAACTGGCACCAGAAGCTCTCACTCAAAGATGAGCTGGCTTGATAAGTGGTTGTACTCTTAGGATGGTCAACACCTTCCCCTGGTAGCCGCCATAGAAAGAATAAAAGCTATGCAAAAGCTGACCTGCCAGTGACCACCAACCAGAAAACATGGGCCTAGCACCCAGAGTCTATAGGCATATTAGGACTAGAATCTTAATCCTTACCCTTCTGTTTGCAATGGTCACCATCACCATAGAATCTCAAAGTTAGAAAGCAACTACTTTAACTTGCTCAGTAGCAGCAAATTCAAATGCTTACAGGCTCCAGGAAGGTAACGCTAAATATCCAAGTAGCGGACAACTGATCTCAACCAAGGAACGTATATGTGTCGTACCCAACCTGGGCTATCACCGCTCTGTAACTACTGCCAGGTGAGAATTCAGGCACTTTACTGGCAGATCTGATTGTTCAAGAGAATTCAGGAATCTAGACTTTTATGAGAAATCTTCTAAAGCAAGACAGAGAGATGGGAAATCTTTCCCAATTAAAGCCGAAGTAAAAAGATGATATTATAACTAGCTTTGAGCCAATCCACCAATTTTTACATTGCATACAAAAGCCAGTCTTCTTACTTTCCATTTTGATACAAAATCTAAGATCTTGTAATAAATACAATATGATATCTAACATTTGCTACTCCCAGCATCACAAAATTCCTATAAAATTCAATCAAACATTTTATACCTGGTGGTACTAGAGGGCTCAGTGGGTGGAAATCCAAAGGCATTGACATGAAACACTTGATCTTCAAACCAACCTGAAAAAAGGTAACAAATCATTTTCATTTGTCCAATTCTTGTTTGAAAGAAAAAAAAAATGATGATACACAAAGCAAAAATACCAGAGTCTCATGTGCTATGAACTAAACTGTAGAAGTTGCAAATCTCACTCGGCTGATAACAATTTCGGATCTATTTGAAGTCTCAGTTCTATAAATAAAAGTTCATTACATAGAAGTGGCTTTTTGGCACAGAGGTTAAGAAATGGCTTGGGACACCCACATCCGATATTGGAGTACCTGGGTTGGAGTCTTGTATTGCATGTGATTCTAGGTGCTTGTTAATATGCACCCTGGGAGGCAGCAGGTGATGGCTCAAGTAAATGGATCTCTGCTACTCACAGGGGAGACCTAGATTCAGTTCTGAGATCCTAGCTTCAGTTTGACCCAAACCTGGCTGTTGCAGGCACATGGGGAGTGCACCAATTGATGGGGGAATATGTCTGTGTGCATGTGTCTGCCTTTCCAATAAAAATAAGAACTGATTAAAGTTCATTAAATAGGAATGAACTTGGAAGTAAAATGACTCAGAAGTAACATTTCACTTTTCAATTTCATCTGTTGGCATACAGAGAGGTTAGACACATAGATTAGAAAATGTTTACTTTATTACCCTAAGCAAAGTCCTGCTTTGGGCTTTTTTTTTTTTTTTTTTTTTTTTTTTAGTTTTATTGGGATATAATTCACATATAATAATCGGGATATAATTTCCATACCATACAATTCACTCTCAATCTAAAGGGCACAATTCTGTGGCTTTCACAATATTTATAAGTTGTGCAGCTGTCACCACTAATTTTGGAACATTTTGATCACCCCAGAAAGGTTCCTATTAGCCTTTTCTCAATCTAAGAATTATTTGATGTTTCCAAAAATGCTCTTTCATAATCAATGTTCTCACAATCAAATTAACTTTTTTATCCATTGCAGAAACAGTTTTAACGATACATGAATGAGGACAGGAAAAGAGCACCTGACTTACCTTCTGCTAAGACAAAGCAAGTCTCTGTGTAGAGACCACTATGGAACTGGTGCACAGCAGCTGAGGAAAACAGTTATTTTCCTGTGTGTGGAGCAGTGAGAAACACGTGTTCTGAGGCCTAATAACAGATTCAAAATACCAGATTTAAGACTTCACATTCTTCACAGCTGAAACTGTGGACTGACCATACCTTAGGCCACAGCTTTGAACAATTTGGGGTCTGAGTGTCCCCATGTTTAACTCAAGTTGTTGCCTGGTATTACCCATAGTTTAGAGCACTCTTAACACGTTACGACCTTCTTCAGTGATGTGTACGGATTCTCCACGGAGGGGAAATTAAAGCTGCTGTGTGCCTGTGTAGGATTATGTCTCTATCTTTCTCAGCTACCACAGATGCAAGTTAGACTGGCAACCTAAGCAGATACATTTGAACATTACTTATTATCATTTTCCCCAATTCATGTAATGTAGACTTTAAAAGGAAAGGATATAGCCTTAGTAAGATCTAGTTGTACTGTTCCAGTAGGATCTTCCAGAAAAAATTTTCCCTAAAAAATGTTGAAAAGAAATATATTCACACTTATATAAAAACAAATACAATCAAAAATAATTAAAATACTGACATGCTTGACAACAGGATACAGAACAGTAAATTTTAAAAGTCAGCAATTTCTATTTCTGGCTTTTCTACTACTTGTAAATCTAGTAACCTCAGGCTATCACTTAAAAGTGAGATTCATCTTTTATATAAATATTTTTCAGTTTTTTTTAAAGTATTAGATATGCCTAGGAGGGCAGGTTGTGTGTGTGTGTGTGTGCGTGTGTGTGTGTATGTGGTTTGTTTGTTCTTTTTTTAGGATTTATTTATTTATTTCAAATGCAGAGTTACAAAGTGTCAGAGTCAGACAGAAAGAGAGAGAGAGAGAGATCTTCAATCCACTGATTCACTCCCCAAATTGTTGCAACGGCAGAGCTAGGCTGATGTGAAGCCAGGAGTCAGGAGTCAGGAGCTTCTGCTGGGTCTCCCACACAGGTGCAGAGGCCCAAGAACTTGGGCTCTCTTCTACTGCTTTCCCAGGCCACAGAAGAGAGCTGGATCAGAAGTGGAGCAGCTGGGACTCAAACCAGTGCCCATATGGGATGCCAGAACTGCAGTTGGTGGCTTTACCCACTATGCCACAGCACTAGCCTCTATATAAATACATTAAAAAAATAAATAAACAGGGGCCAGCGCTGTGGTACAGCAGACTGGACTGCTGTTCGCAATGCTGGCATCCTATATGGGTGCCAGTTTGAGTCCTGACTGCTCCACTTCTGACGCAGCTCCCTGCTAATGGCACCTGGGAAGACAGCAGAAGATGGCTCAAGACCTTGAGCCCCTGCACCACTGTGACTCCCAGATGAAGCTCCTGGCTTTGGCCTGGCCCAGCTTTGACTGTTGCAACCATCTGGGGAGTGAAACAGTGGATGGAGGACCTCTCTCTCTCTCTCTGTCTCTTCTCTTTCTGTGTAGCTCTGACTTACAAATAAATAAATAAAAATCTTAAAAAAAAAAAAAAAAAAAACTAACAACAAAACAAGCAAGATTCAGCCTCCTCACAGGAACCCCGGGGAAGGACCAATACAGACAGAGACGTGGCAGGGAGGACACTGGCTGGCCACAAGGAGGGCCTCGCCGGGTGCTTCCATCTACGAGAGCCCACAGCTCACTAGGGGTGAGGACGTGGGCTGCTGCCTTGCCTCTTCAGAAACCCCAGAGGTCCCTGGGGCCTAATTTCAGGTTCCTGGACAGACACTCCTTCCTGACATCTACTCAGGAGAGCAGACACACGTGGGAAGGTCCATGGTGACCAAGGTGAGTTTTCAGTGAGGGGTATGTTCCTGTATCCCCGTAAAATGTTCTGTGGTACCAACATGTCACCAAGAGTGATGCTCACGAAGTTCTACTCACCTCTTTTAACTGTGTTATCATTCCAAGAACAATCACATCTCCGACTTTGGAGGTACTACCCAATAAGGTTTCTATTGTTTTAAGCTAAAATAAAATAAAACAAATTCTTAGAGATTAAAAATACACTCTTTTAAGAAACTAATCCTACAAGTAACAAATTTTTTTTTTTTTTTTTTTTTTTGACAGGCAGAGTGGACAGTGAGAGAGAGAGACAGAGAGAAAGGTCTTCCTTTTGCCGTTGGTTCACCCTCCAATGGCCGCCGCTGCAGCCGGCGCACCGCGCTGATCCGATGGCAGGAGCCAGGAGCCAGGTGCTTTTTCCTGGTCTCCCATGGGGTGCAGGGCCCAAGCACCTGGGCCATCCTCCACTGCACTCCCTGGCCATAGCAGAGAGCTGGCCTGGAAGAGGGGCAACCGGGACAGAATCCGGCGCCCCAACCGGGACTAGAACCCGGTGTGCCGGCGCCGCAAGGTGGAGGATTAGCCTCTTGAACCACGGCGCCGGCCAACAAGTAACAAATTTTAACTATATGATTGGTTCTAGTCCCGGTTGGGGCGCCGGATTCTGTCCCGGTTGCCCCTCTTCCAGGCCAGCTCTCTGCTATGGCCAGGGAGTGCAGTGGAGGATGGCCCAGGTGCTTGGGCCCTGCACCCCATGGGAGACCAGGAAAAAGCACCTGGCTCCTGGCTCCTGCCATCGGATCAGCGCGGTGCGCCGGCTGCAGCGGCGGCCATTGGAGGGTGAACCAACGGCAAAAGGAAGACCTTTCTCTCTGTCTCTCTCTCTCACTGTCCACTCTGCCTGTCAAAAAAAAAAAAAAACTATATGATTGGCTATTTATAGTTATAGTAAAAAAAAAATCAAACTTTAATCATGTCCTAAAGGAAGCTAAAATATCAAATGGACTTATCTATTGGGCTGGAAGAATTATGCCTGAAGACCCATTGTATTATTCAGGTCCTTAACAATGACTGAAGTTTCACACAACATCATTCTGAATAATGATAATTACATTTATCTTTTAGGAGAGAGAAAAGTATCAGTTTTTTAATTTTATTTGTTCAGCACCTCTCCAAAACCGGTGGGCTATTTTAAGTTATACTCTACTTTCATTGGTGTTTTTGAAATCTTGCCATGATTATTAACATTCTTAACAGAAAGTTAAAAGTACCAACAACTGAGCCACCATTTAAAAAATTCTTTCCAGTTTTTCCTTTACATAATCCTAATTATTTGTAAACATACACATATATAATTTATTAGCACACACCAACAGTTTGTATTTGCAAAGATGACATCACAGAATTTGTATTACTCTGCAACCTTTTTACTTTCCATTTTAAAAAAAAATCATTTAATCATTTATTTGAGAGAGACAGACATGTATATGAAGTCTTCCAAGAGTTCAGAGAAACTGCGTATTACTATAAAATAAAAAGACAAAAACCATTTATGGATTTCAAAAATTTCTTGCACCAAAATAAACTTTCAATCTCATTTTCCCACACTTTTTGAATTATCTTCATATATAAAATCTAAGGATGGTCTTTGGTATGGAAATAAAATACTGCAATACAATTTATACTCTAATAATAAAGTTAAAAGCAGAAACTGTCAAACACTACAAACGTTTTCTCCTTATGGTGCAGTCACTGAACACGATGCTAACCATTATTTAGTACCACTGTTGCAGTTTCTATCAGACTGTTCATCATAGTGAAGAGTCAGCTCATATGGTAGAGAATAAAAGCAACATTAGAAGAGGCTGGGCCTCTTCAAAATTTATATAGAGGGGCAGGCGTTTGGCCTAGTGGCTAAGATGCTGCTTAGGATGCCCACCCCGCCTTCCCTATCAGAGTACTTAGGTTTGAGTTCCAGCTCTGGCTCCTGATTCCAGCTTCCTGCTAATACGAACCCTGGGAGGCAGCTGGTGTGGGTTTAAGTACTTGAGTTCCTGCCACCTACAAGGGAGACCCGATTAAGTTCCAGGTTGTCGTGGACAACTGGGGAGAAGTCCAGCAGATGGCAGACTGATACCTCCCTCTCTCCCCCCCTCCCCAGTAGAAGATCGATCTCTCTCTCTCTCTCTCTCTCTCTCTCTCTGCCTCTCAAATAAGTAAATAAGTCATATGGAAATGGTAAAGCCTCGACAGAAGTAGCTAAGGACTACATCCCAGCAGTGTTCTTCATGCTGCAGAAACAGAGCCACCGATGGACTGACAGCGGCCAAGCATCTTGCTGGAACAAGAGTGACAGTGCTATCTCTCTGCTTTCCAAAGCCTAAAAGTGGCCAGAACACACACTTTTACTTTAATCAACAAAAACATCTTCGCTCTCCTCTCCATTCCGCAGATCTCATCCACCTTGCCCAGTCGGTGTTCTCTCATTCATTCGTGAACGGTATTTCCTTAGCACCCTAAGTCAAGTTTTCCTTCCAACTCATACAGCCTGTTTGAGTTGGACGAGTGCGTGATGGCCAGGAGAGGGATGGACCAGGATTTGGAGATGAGTGGGGGCAAGAAGGTTATGTTGCAAGTTGCTCAGAAAGCCAGCAGAGTACCCAGCAGATGCACTTGGAGGTCTCAAAGTCTATCCCGGAGGCTGGGGAGTAGCTGGGGGCTCCCATGCTACCAGGGCCTGCCTCTGAGAAGGAAGCCGTAGCTCCCGTTAGACTGTTGGACTCAGGGCACTGGGCACAGACGTTAACAAGTTAGCTAGTCAAACAGTACCAGCAGTTTGTGTCCATTTAAAATCCAACCAATTAAACGTGAGCAATAAATATTAAACTTATTACTTACACCCCCCAAATAACCAGGATAACATTCCAACCTGGAATTTGCTGCCGCTTTCATCAGGCTGAGAACCTATCACTGGAGGAGTAAATAATTCATGCCTGTGGGTCCGCTAGAAAAAAGGAAGATTCACATGAATTACTGAAACAGACATTTAAAACTAAAGTGCATTGAAAGACTACACCGATGAAACACTGTCCTTAAAATTAATGGTATGATTACCTCTTTCCAACCAATTTGGAAATCCATATATGCTTTAATAATGAACAAACATCTAGAAATGTAACTTTGAAAATTTACTTATTTATTTGAGAGTTGGAGACAGAGAGAGAGAGAACTGCTGGTTCACTCCCCAAATGCCCAGGACCATGGAGCTAGGCCAAGCCAAAGCTAAGAGCTGAGAGCTGGGAACATAATCCAGGTCTCCCACGCAGGCGGCAAGAACCCAAGCAGTCATGCCATCACCACTGCCTCCCAGGATCTGCATTAACAGGAAGCTGGAGTCAGAAAACAGAGCCAGGAACTGAATCCAGGCTCTCTGATGTGGGATGTGGGCACCCGAACCTTAATTGCTAGGCCAAGTGGTTGCCCCAAACATATAATTTTAAAGATAAAATATACATATATTTTTTTAAAAAGCTATCTCAAAAGGTCTGCCGTGGGGCAGGTATTACAGTGTGGCTGGGTAAGCCACAGCTTGGGATGCCCACATTCCACATCACCGTGCCAGTTCAAGTCCCAGCACCTCTGTTTCCTATCCAGGTTCTTGCTAAGGCAGCAGACGATGGTTCACGAGCTTGGGCTCCTGCCACCCACAGGGAAAATCTAGATGGAGTTCCAGGCTCCTGGCTTCAATCTGACCCTGTTCTGGCTGTTTCAAGCACTTGGGGAGTGAACCAGCACATGGAAGATATCTCTCTATTTTTCCCTCTCTCTCTTTTTCCCTCTCTCTCTCTGTCACTCTCTTTCAAATAGATGAAAATAAATAAATGAACATTTAAAAAAAAAAGTTGGGGCCAGTGCTGTGGCATAGTGGGCTAAGCCTCTGCCTGCAGCACCAGCATCCCATATTTGAGCCAGTTTGTGTCCTGGCTGCTCCTTTTCTGATCCAGCTCTCTGCTATGGCCTGGGAAAGCAGTAGAAGATAGCCCAAGTCCTTGGGCCCCTGTACCAGCATGGGAGACCCAGAAGAAGCTCCTGGCTCCTGGCTTCAGTCTGGCCCAGCTCAAGCCATTGGGGCCATTTGGGGAGTGAACTAGAGGATGGAAGTGCTTTCTCTCTGTCTCCCTCTCTCTCTGTAACTGTCTTTCAAATAAATAAAATCTTAAAAAAAAAAAAAAATAGGTCTGTGTGCTTGGCAGCAGTGTACTCTGGGCTGAGGATATGAGATTTGAAAACCACACACCAAACGTCACCCTCAGAGCACCGAGGCTAGGGGAAGGACCAAAGGACCATGGGGGCTGACTGCTACCCCTTCCTCCCCCCGCCCCTGCCCCACACAAGGGGTCATTTAGCAAGATCCTAAATGGTAAACAAGACCTAGCTAGTAAGAAATAAGAGGAGGCTGAGACAAGACATTTTGGAGAGAAAAAGGATGGTGTCTCTTTCTTTCTCTTTGTCTGTCTGCCTTCAAATATTAGAATAGAGACTGTATCTAACTGGAAATCAAGAAGGGCTTAAGAAGGGGCCAGTGCTGTGGCACAGTGGGTTAATCCTCTGCCTGCAGCCCTGGCATCCTATATTGGCACCGGTTCTAGTCCCAGCTGCTCCACTTCCAATCCAACTCTCTGCTATGGCCTGGGAAAGCAGTAGAAGATGGCCCAGGCACTTGGGCCCCTGTACCCATGAGGGAGACCCAGAGGAAGCTCTTGGCCCCCAGCTTCGGACTGGTCTGGCTCTGGCTGTTGTGGCCATTTGAGGAGTGAACCAGCGGAAGGAAGACCTTTCTCTCTGTCTCTCCCTCTCACTGTCTGTAACTCTACTTCTCAAATGAATAAATAAAATATTTTGAAAAAAAAAAAAAAAAAGAGAGAGAGAGAGAGAGAAGGGCTTCAGAAAGGAAGAGGAATCTGAGGAGGGCCTTCTAAAACCAAGATGGATTCAACAGCAGAGACAAGAGGAAGAGGAAGCAACAGAATAAAGTCACAGAAGTGCACAAAAAAAGAAACAGTAATTTGTATTTCAGTTTTCACTTCCACAAAGTGTGACTGGAAGAAAAGGAGAGCTCAGGCCAGCCACGTGTGAGAGTAGACCTTGAGCAGCAAAGATCATTTGTATTTCACTCAGTAGCAGCAAATGCCCTTGAAAAACTCACGTGTGAAATAGTGACACGGTCAGAGCTGCTCTTCAGGATTACTCTGGCCCCGTCCCAGAGGCAGCGGGGCTGGGAGAGGACAGCCAGCCCCCGGGTCCCTTCTCATCAAACCCTATTCAGTGCTGACTCCTGCGGGCCACCATCCTCTCCCTGAGCACCTCTTGTGCTTCTGTCACGTCCACCAGCCCAGCCTGGCCACCAAATCCTATCCCCATGGCCTTTCTTTCTCGGGGGTCTCACCCTTGCACTGTCACTCTATGCAGATGCCCACCCCTGCGCCCACCCCCCCAGCCAGGTGTTTCTGCAGACGTATGTTTCACCTGACACCCTCCTGGCAATCCTAACTGCAATGCTCTAGAGAGAACCTGCCAGCATCTTCCGTAAGATTCCCTTACACCTAACACGTTAGCATTATCCCACCGTCTACCCTCAGACGCAAAGCCTCAGTGGTCTTCGATTCCTTGCCTCTCCGTTCTCCTTCTCTGCCAGTCAGTCACCGTGAACTATGATGTCCCCTGTTCCAGTGCTGTTCCCTCGTTTCATCCCACTGCCACCTCCTTCAACAAGGCTACCATTTATGCCAAGGCTGTCTGTCTGCTCTCACACCCTGATCCATCTCAACATCGGCTGGCATGGGAAACACACAAATCCCAGCTCTGATGACGTCTCTGACAGCCGGGGCTGCTGGTGTCTGGAGAACAAGTCCCAGCTCCCAGGACTGGTATCCAAAGCACGCCCATGATCGAGCTCCTGCTTGTCTTTCCAAACGTATCCCACGTGACTCCTGCCTGCTCACTGCTTCCTGCTCAGAGGCCATTTTTTTCCCCTTTTGTTGAGATTTCTGCACACTGTTACCATCATTTTTCCCCATTTGCACAAGGTTGATGCAACAAAGTCCCTGTCAAATGTCTTCATTTCCTTGAAGCCGTTCCTGGTTTTTATCAGATACATTCTACTCTATCTATTTTACAGCATGAATGAAATTCTACCTTATATTTCATTTCAGCAAATGTCTTCCACTTTACAGACTGTCAGTACTTGAGGGTAGAACGGGCACAAGTTGAGCCCCAGAGCCAGATAGACTGAATTCCAGCCCTGTCTGTAAGTCCTAACTGTGATCTCTGAGCAAGTTACTAACCTTCTTGGGGCCACGGTTTCTTCATCTGTGATATGGGGATAACCACAGAACTTATACAGGGTTAAATGAGGCAAATAATATATAAAATGCACAAAGAGCATGGCTTATTGATATCATGTAGTAAATGTTAGTGATTATTTTTTATTGCCATCATTATTATTAAGGAGAAGCTATCTTTTCATCTCTGCATCCCCCAGACCATCTCAAGTACAGAGACTCCAGTAACAGTCAATATTGAGTAACTAATTACAAAGTTCCATCCTTTAAATATCCTTGAGAGTTCCCTAAGCTAAAATAGTCTCTCTCTTAAAAAAAAAAAAAAAAAAAAAAAAAAAAAAAAACATTTAGGGGCTGCCTCCCACAATGCTGGCATCCCATATGGGTGCTGGTTCAAGTCCTGGCTGCTCTACTTCTGATCTAGATTCCTGCTAATGCACCTGGGAAAGCAGTGGAGGACGGCCCAAGTGCTTGGGCCCCTGCACCCACGTGGGAGACCCAGAAGAAGCTCCTAGCTCCTGGCTTCAGTCTGGCCCAACCCTGGTCATTGGGGCCATTTGGGGAGTGAACCAGCGGATGGAAGATCTCTCTCTGTGTCTCTCCCTCTCTCTGTAACTCTGTCTTTCAAATAAATAAATAAATAAACCTTAAAATCAATAAGTAAATAATTTATTTGAAAGGCAGAGCAACAGAGAAAGAGGGAAAATGGGAACGGGGTGAGGAGGAAAGAGGGAAAATGGGGGGGGAGGAGGGGAGTGATTGTCCATCTGCTCATTCAATCCCCACATGGCCACAACAGACAGGACTAGAAGAGGCCAAAGCCAGGAGCCAGGAACTCCATCTGGATCTCCCACATGGGTGCCAGGGGCCCAAGTGCTTGGACCATCTTCTGCTGCCTGTCTAGGCCCATTGGCAGGGAGCTGGTTTAGAAGTGGAGCAGCCAGAACATGAACTGGGATGCCAGCATGGCTTAACCTGCTGTGCCAAGATGCTGCCCGCTAATCTCTGTTCTCCCCCTAATTTACCTAGCATTCCCACCCAACTTACCTGGTGCAAAATGATGTATCGTTCACGAAACAGCTCTGCTTTATCTCTGGCTGTTCCAAACAAATTTGGTGCAGGGTGGTTGGTCATTAACAGACTGGAAGAAAGGAATACCTGTGTTTCACTCTCATAACATAAAAATGAGACAAAAGTCAAACATGAAAATATACATGAAAAATATATATCTGAAACTAGCTTGAAATCAAATAATACACTTACAGAAGAAAATATACACCCTTCTGTATGCATCCAAAATAACTTAAAATCAATAGGTAGTACACTTACGGGAGAAACTTTTTTCTTTCTGTATTGTACACAAAGCGTGGAATATCAAATGCTCCTATGATATTGAAAATATGTTCTCTGAAAAACATGCCACACAGAGACTTGAATTACTAACACATAAGTACTGCTGGTGAACACATAACTGGATTATAATTCTATCTTTCTTCATGTAATTTTCACATTTTTCTGATAATGTCAAAAATAATACAGGATAAAATTTTTAGCTTGGGCATTTTCCTTTAAATAAACAATAAAGCATTGTCAATATTCTCCAGAAAAACAATATTCTCCAGTTAACTTCAAATTAAGAACACCACTTGCCAAAGAAGGACATTTATATATAAAACAGCTACATCTTAAATAAATTGTTCCCATTTGTGCTACTTTTATGAATTATGAGATAATTAAAAGTATGATTCTCTCTGTCTCTCTCTCTCACTGTCCACTCTGCCTGTCAAAAAAAAAAAAAAAAAGTATGATTCACATTCAACAATGTTTTAAATTCAAAATATTCAAAAATGTCCCAGAAAAAGCTGTGGAATAGAAAAAGAGTCCTCCAGGCCAAAGCTGTGGCATAGCAGGTAAAGCCACCTCCTGTGACCCACTATCCCAAGGAAGGGCCAGTTCAAGTCCCAGCTGCTCCACTTCTGATCCAGCATTCCTGCTAATGTGCTGGGAAATCAGCAGAGGATGATCCAAGTATTTATGGCTCTGCCACCCACATGGGAGACCCGGCCATTACACCCATCTGGGGAGAAAAACAGCAAATGGAAGAGCTCTCTGCCTCTCTCTCTGTATTTCTGCAGAGAGATCTTCCACTCAATGGTTCACTCCTCAAATGGCTGTGACTACCCGGGCTGGCCAGGCCAAAGCCAGGAGCCAGGAGCTTCTTCTGGGTCTCCACATGGGTACAGAGGCCCAAAGACTTGGGCCAGCCTCCCCTGCTTTCCCAGGTGCATGAGTAGGGAGTTGAATTGAGAGTGGAACAGCCAGGACTCACACAGGTGCCCATATGGGATGCCAGCACTGTATGGCTTTAAACCATTTCACCACAATGCCAGCCCTAATAAATAAATTAATCTCTCTTTAAAATAAAGAAGAACCCCCCAAAGTTTTGGCCATATCCCTGACATTCATATATACAAGGATACTTCAAAAATTCATAGGAAAATGGAATTGAAAGCTAATTTTGATGCATAAACCTTTTGAAATGTACAGTTTTTTGATGATACACATTTTCCATGAACTTAGTAGAGACTTCTCATATAGTGTTAGAGATGGAAAACCAACAAAATTTAATTTCAGACACAGTCACAGACCATGTAAAGAGATTAATAAACATTCATGACACTATTGCAAAAAGAGCCCACCTTAAAAAGTGTCCTCTAAAATTCTGTTTTTCTCCCAAATTGAAAATAGTCTAAAAGGTTCATGCCACCCTGGTGGTCATAAGTGTGCAGTAGCTCACAATCAGTGGATTTGAAGAAAACCTCATTTCCAGGCACAGATCCACTTGGCAAGTCACTTAACTTGTTATGTCATTTCTTCATCTACAAAAAACCAAGGCTCCTTCTTGCACTAAAACATAATGACTTTCTGAGAACTGAGGACTCAAACATCTTTCATCATTCAGTCCCTACTGGACCTCTATGTTGGTGGCTATGATATATAAATAGCCTGTCAGGGGCTGGTGTTGTGGCATAACAGGTTAAACTGCTGCCTGTGACAACAGCATCCCATATGGGCACTGGTTTGAGACCTAGCTTCTCCATTTCTGATCCAGCTCTCTAATGTACCTGGGAAAGCAGTAGAGGATGGCCCAAGTCCTTGGGTCCCTGCACCCACATTGGGGACCCACATGAAGCTCCTGGCTCTGGCCTGGCCCAGCCACAGCCACTGTATCCATTAGGGCAGTAACCTAGCATAGAGAAGATCTCACTCACTTTCCTTCTCTCTCTAGGTAACTCTGCCTTTCAAATAAACAAAATAAATCTTTAAAAAAAAAAAAAAGGCAAAAAGATAAGCAAAGTCTTTGCTTTTTTAAAAAAAAGAGCCTGACAGAAACAACAGGTAATTTAGGATACACAGAAGTAATGCCTATTTTAGGATTATAATTCCTAAATTATAGTACAATCATTTTGAACTTCCTATGATGGTTTTAAGAGCATTTCACTGCATTCTAGTTTTTTAAATAATGAGCGTGCAAGGGTAAAATTAAGGATCCACAATTTCTCTCTCTTTTTTTTTTTTTTTTTTTTTTTTGCTTCTCTTTATTTATTTGAGAGGCAGAAAGACGGAGAATGCTTCCATCTAGTGGTTCACACCCCAAATGACTACAATAGAACAACGGCAGACCAGGTTGGGACAATGCCAGGAATACAATCCCAGTCTCCATGTGGGTGAGCACAGCTTCTCAGGGACTGCATTAGCAGGAAGCTGGG
The DNA here is from genome assembly GCF_051225735.1 of Oryctolagus cuniculus. Taxonomy (NCBI): domain Eukaryota; kingdom Metazoa; phylum Chordata; class Mammalia; order Lagomorpha; family Leporidae; genus Oryctolagus; species Oryctolagus cuniculus. The sequence continues at coordinate 26,399,294 of NC_142878.1, read as the reverse complement.
GTGAGGATCCAGTGCTGGGTATGGAACCCAGGATCCAAAGTGCGACATGAGTGTCTCTACTGCTAGGCCCTGCCTGTTACGGTGTTGCGGGCATTTGGGAAATTTACCAGGCATCTCTCTGTCTCTGTCTCTGTGTTTCTCCATCTTTCAAATAAATAAAAAGAACTTTCAAACCTAAAACTCTCTCTCTGCCCATTTTCCCATATGGTTTCCTCTCAATTAAATCCCATGAATTTGGAAGTAACACACCCATAGAAGGAGAGGAAAAAATAAAAACCAGAAAATGTACTGCCATATAAATTCTTAAATGTAAAAACATTCAATAGTAGAGTCATAAAATGAAGGTTCTACCCTCATTTGCCATTCATTGTGTACCCATGCTACGGTGCTAAACTTCTCTGGGCTCAGTTCTTTCCTAAGGGCAAAAGTAAATCATATTCCTGAATAGTGAATTCAACCCATCCATAGCATACAGAATAAAAAAATCAGATTGCTTATGTAAGCAGCAAACGTATAAACACTATAATCTCAAATGCAAGGAAAAAAACAGAATAATTTAATAATAAAGTTTCTAATTCAGGCTAAAAGAAACACTGAAATAACAACATCCACCATTGTAAAAATGCAAATGCTGATCACTAATTATTTCCCTAAGAAAACAATTACAAGTAACACCTCCAACCAGGAAAGAAGTAAATTTCATCCACATACATAGTTTCATCTACTGATTTACTGCATTCCTGGACCGCTGTTTCCACTACAGATCGCTCGATCATGCTTGATGATACTGAAAAGAGAAACCCAAGTCAAATTTATAAACATGCTTAAAAATTATTTCTTTCCATAGATCTTTTGTCAGGACCAGCACTGAGGTGACCTGCTTGCGACAAGACATCCCATACTGAAGGGCTGTTCCTGTCCTGGCTTCTCTGCTTCCAATCCAGCTCCCTGCTAATGCGCCTGGGAAAGCAGTGGAAGATGGCTCAAGTATTTGGGCCTCCACCACCCATGTGGGAGATCAGGAGGAAGTTCCTGGCTCCTGGCTTTAGCTGGGCCCAGCACTGGCTGTTGCGGCCATTTGTGAAGTGAATGAATGGATGAAAGATCTGTTTCTCCTTCTCTCTGTCACTCTGCCTTTCAAGTAAATCTATAAATCTTTTTTAAAAAAAAACATATGGTCACATGCCTTTATTTTCTAGATTGTTTAGTAATACACAGGTAATTCAAGAAATGATAGAAAATGGAATTTAAAAATGGTTCCTGGCTGGCATGGTGGCGCAGCAGCTTAAACTGTGGCCTGAAGTGCCAGCATCTCATATGGGCGCCAGTTCAAGTCCCAGCTGCTCCACTTTCCATCCAGCTCCCTGCTAATTCACCTGGGAAAGCAGTGGAGGACAGCTCAAGTCCTAGGGCCCTTGCACCCATGTGGACGAAGTTCCTGGCTCCTGGCTTCAGCCTGGCCCAACCTGGTCAGTGCTGCCATTTGGGGAGTGAACCAGAGGATAGAAGATTTCTTTCTCTCTTTCTCACCTTCTCTTGCTCTCTGAAACTCTGCCTTTCAAATAAATATATCTTTAAAAAATAAAATTATTTGGGTGAAAGTTTTTTTCATAGTATGTATTTTTTTTATTTTTATTTTATTTTATTTTTTTTTTGACAGGCAGAGTGGACAGTGTGAGAGAGAGACAGAGAGAAAGGTCTTCCTTTGCCGTTGGTTCACCCTCCAATGGCCTCCGCGGCTGGCGCGCTGCGACCAGCACACCGCGCTGATCCGATGGCAGGAGCCAGGTACTTCTCCTGGTCTCCCATGGGGTGCAGGGCCCAAGCACTTGGGCCATCCTCCACTGCACTCCCTGGCCACAGCAGAGAGCTGGCCTGGAAGAGGGGCAACCAGGACAGAATCCGGTGCCCTGACCGGGACTAGAACCCGGTGTGCCGGCACTGCAAGGCGGAGGATTAGCCTAGTGAGCCGCGGTGCTGGCCAGTATGTATTTTCCATAACTTTTCACAGATCCCTTATACAAATATTTTGCAAGGCCAAGGCTAACATCCAGGAACTCCATCTGGGTATCCGCTGTGGGTGGCAGTGACTCAAGTATTTGAGCTATCATCGGCTGCTTCCCAGGCAACCTAACAGGAAGATAGGTTGGAAGTAGAGTAGCCGCGACTCAAATTTCCTGTCCAGCATGGGATGTGGCATCCCAAGCATTGGTTTAACTGGCTAGGTCACAACCAACACCCTTCCCACTTCCAGTTTTAAAAAGGTTACGTTAGTAGTTCTTAATCACACTGCTACATTTTAGCAGCCATGTGAGTAACAATAACAACAATAATAGCTAGCATTTATTAAGCATTTTGTTAACATGCAGCACTATACTTAGGACTTTACAAGCATTATTTCCTTACACAGATGGCCTATATGACTGATTGTTAATATGCCCATCTCCTGTGGATGGTGAAAACGCAACTTCAAGAAGCTAAACAACGTGCCCAGGAACACAGATTGGAAGGTGCGGATAGCAACACAAACCCAGGCTTGATTCCAGAGTGGACCCCCGTAAGCACTATGGTATATGTTCTTGCGTAAAACACCAGCTACCACCTTGACTACTGTATAACAAGGACAAGCATCACTTTATGAATTTTCAACTCTAAAGGACCCTTTAAACAAAAGGTGTAATTAAAATCCTACCTTTAGAAGTAAAACCAAGAAATAACAACTGCTTCCGTAGGACGGACCATGTCAGTGCCCATGTAATTGTAATTAAAGAGACTGGCACCTACACAACATGAGAGCCGCATCCACTTCTATCCCTCAGGGCACTGGAAGCACTGGGCTTTTTTGTGTGTAGGCCCATGCTTTGGGAACTAGATGAAGTATCAGCCCTGCTCACTTTCATCTCTTTTTCTCCCAAACTTTTAAGAGTCCCTAACTTAAGACACAGTAGCAGGCACGTGGAGAGACAAGGGTGACCATAAAGGACCAGAGCAGATCAGAAGTCAAACTCCACCAGGTGGGGGGGGGGGGGGCAGGAGAATAAAAGGGTCTCTGGGGAATAGCCTGAGGCTCCAACTAAAGATTCTCCCCCTAGGGAAGAAAAGCTCCCACACTCAGCTCCTCCGTCAGGGACGACTGGATACTGAATGCTCCCCTTCCCTCCGGCTCATCTAGAAACCCAAGGAAGCGCGCGAACCGCAGTAACGATGAGGCGCTCTCACTTACAGGGCTGCTTTTCAACCGCATCGATGATCCTGTCCAACGCATCTTCAAGCTCTACCTCATTGACAGACTGAAGCGCTTCTGTGAGGTATTTAATAGCTTCGCTGATAACGGAAGGAAGAAAAGATGAAGCCATTCAGTGGAAGTGAAAATTTTTGTGCCCCCAAAATGGCAAACACTCATCAGTCCAGGTTTTATCTTCAATGCACCTCTGTGAAAAGACCCTAAGCTAAGGACTCAACTAAGCCACACATACACTCCTGGCAGACAGAAAACACAGACAGCTTTGCAGGAACTTGTTAAGAGGGAAGAGCTAATACACGGCCGGCGCCGCGGCTCACTAGGCTAATCCTCCGCCTTGCAGCGCCGGCACACCGGGTTCTAGTCCCAGTCGGGGTGCCGGATTCTGTCCCAGTTGCCCCTCTTCCAGGCCAGCTCTCTGCTGTGGCCAGGGAGTGCAGTGGAGGATGGCCCAAGTGCTTGGGCCCTGCACCCCATGGGAGACCAGGAGAAGAACCTGGCTCCTGCCATCGGATCAGCGCGGGGCACCGGCCACAGCGCACCGGCCGCGGCAGCCATTGGAGGGTGAACCAATGGCAAAGGAAGACCTTTCTCTCTGTCTCTCTCTCACTGTCCACTCTGTCTGTTCAAAAAAAAAAAAAAAAAAAAAAAAAAAAGAGCTAATACAGAAGTTGCCACCCACAAAGCTCCAACGTGTCTTACTCTCTATTTACCCGCTACAGGGCATCGCAGCTAGCAGCTTTAAGCATATTTCTGATAGAAATAATGGACAAACAACAGTTTAGTATTAGCCAAACTCTTAAGTGAAAAGAAATGAAAGTTAACTGAGCAATTACTTCTATACTCAAAAACTCAATTAGTAGAACGAAATCCATTATTTTTTTCCCAGGACACATTCAGTCTTGCCCTGTTCACCATTAATCCAAAAACAAAGTTTAAAAAGTCCCACAGGGATGTTTGATGCACCCACTCCAACATGGTTAGGACTTTCACAGGCTATGCGAGAGTACCTAGATTCCAATCTCAGCTCTGTTTCTGATGCCAGCTTCCTGCTAATATGCACCCTGGGAGGCCGCAGGCCAGGTCCCTGCCACCCACGTGGAACACGTGGATGGATTTCTGGCTCAGTCTGGCTTGGTCTGACTGAGCAATGATCTAGTGGATGGGAGCTCGCTCTCTGCCTTTCCAGTAAAGCACATATAGAATTTCTAAAGGTAAAAAGTCCCATAAGACAACTAGAAACCAAGAAATTCTACACACACAGAAGTAATCAAAACCTGGTACGGAAAAGTATATCCAGTCCAGCAGGTATTTAAATGTGTATAAAATATTGTATTCTAAATAGCAAGAAATTCTGGAGAAGTTCCTTGCATAGGTTCTACAGAAAAAAAAAAATGGATACACCCGGAAAACCTGACTTTCAAAGAAGCTATACTCAGACCACACCTAGACACCTAGAAGCACGCTTCAACGCTATCCATCTTAACTCTCCAGGAAATAATACTTGATCCCAGGCTGGAAGGGTTGGGCGCCGGGTACAGCCCCTGCCCCCAGAGGACAGCACTGACAGGCGAGTCCCATTCGTGTCAGTCCCGGAGATGCCCCGCGAACGACTCTCGCCGAGCAGAGGCGGAGTCCTGGGGAGGCCCAGAGGTACCCGAGTCACAGTGCCCTGCTTCTCTGGCTCAGTGCAGCAGGTGCATTAGAGCCTCGCCCCGCCCAGCCTCATTTCGACTCCGCGCCAGCGCCGCCCGGTCCAAGCGTTCGCAGCCTCAAGCCGGCTTCTTAAGAACGTTTTAAGGGTGTCTGTCATTTAAAGCCGAGCCCCTCTCGGCGTGCAGCGAGCCGCTGCGGAGCGCCCCGCTGCCCCCCGCGCGTCAGCCGGGCCCTGGTCCTAGCCTCCCTGCTGCTCAGGCTGCCGCGGCCGACTCACCCCCGCAGCAATAAGCCGCGTAGCTTGAAGGCGGAGAGCACCCGGCTCCGCACTCTCTCCGGCGCCATGTTCGCGATTTGGCGCCACGGCTGAAGCTCCGCCCCTTCCCGGGAGGTCCCCGACTCGCCTCCGCCTCTTGGGGAGGGGGCTCCCCACCTAGGCTCCGCCCCTTCCCGGGAGGTCCCCGACTCGGCTCCGCCTCCTCTCAGGAGCTCCCCACCTAGGATCCGCTCCTTCCCGGGAGGCCTCCAACTCGGCTCCGCCTCCTCGCCGGAGCTCCCCGCCCAAGCCCCGCCCTTTCCGGGGGATCCCCGACGCGGCTCCGCCTCCTCGCAGGAGCTCCCCTCCTAGGCTCCGCCCCTTCCCGGGATGTAAGCCGGCCAGTCCGCTGCGCGCTGGGGCGTGCTAAGAGCCGGCTGTGCGATTCCTCGCAGCTGGCGGGCGGCGACAGCGCCCTTCCTGCTTTCCTCGACCTTCTATGACTCCGGACCCCATCCTCCTCCCCTCCGAAGAGGCCGTGAGAACTGCTGGGGTACCCAGTGGCTGCAGGGGGCCCCGTGGTGTGTTCCCCACTTCACTCAGGTCCCCGAAATACGCTGTGCACATTGACTGCAAGGCGGGCGTTAGAGCGGCTTGTTCCAGTCCCGGCTGCTCCGCTTCAGATCCAACTCCGCTAATGCGCCTGGGGAAGCAGCTGAGGATGTGACAGAGCTCCCGGCTCCCGGCTCCCGGCTCCCGGCTCCCGCCAGGTCCAGCCCACGCCTTGTGGCCCTTTGGGAAGTGAACCAGGAGGCAGAGGATCTCCTCCTCGCCGCTCTCCTAATAAATGAAAATATCATTTTGTAAAAAGTAGTAATTTATGTGATGCTCACAACGGCCCAATGAACTGTGTGCTATTTTTTTCCACAACAGCCTCCTTTCGCGGATGAGATTTTGGCTTAGCAAGTACAGTCGCCTGCTCCACTTCCTATCCAGCTCCCTGATTATGTGCCTGGGAAAGCAGCGGGAGACAGCATGAGTGTTTTGTCCCCTGCACCCACATGGGAGACATGGAAGAAGCTCCTGGCTCCTGGCTTTGGAAGTGGAGCAGCAGAATATGGGAACTAGCTGCAATACCACTTTTGCAAGCAGTGGCTTAATCTGCTGCACCACAAGCTTGGCCCTGAATTTGGGAATTTTTTTTTTTAAAGATTTATTATTGGTGCTGGTGCTGTGGCTTAGCAGGTAAAGCTGCTGCCTGCAACAACAGCATCCCATGTGGGCACAGCTGCTCCACCTCAATCCAGCTCCCTACTAATGCCCTGGGAAAAGCAGCGGGGGGTGGCACAGGGTCTGGGCCTCTGCCACCCACATGGGAGACCAGAATGTAATTCCTGGCTCCTGGCTTCAGCTTGGTTCAGCTCCTGCCATTGCGGCTATTTGGGGAGTGAACCAGCAGATGGCAGATTCTCTCTCTCTCTCTCTCTCTCTCTCCCCTTCTCTCTAGTAATCTTTTTTTTTTTTTTTTTTAACAAAACAAAAAATTTATTTATTTGAAAGGCAGAGAGAGAGAGAGAAATGCCATCTGCTGGTTCACTCCCCAAATGGCAGCAACAGCAGGAGCAGGGCCCATCCAAAGCCAGGAGTCAGGAGATTCAGCCAGGTCTCTCACATACGCACAGGGTCCCAAGAACTTGGGCCATCTTCCGCTGCTTTCCCAGGCCATTAGCTGGGAGCTGGATTAGAAGTGGAGCAGCCAGGACAGGAGCCACCACCCATATGGGATGCCAACATCACAGGTGGCAGTTTTATCCACTGTACCACAAGGTGGCCCCTGAATTTGAGAATCCTGAATATGGATATGTGAGTGTTCCAATTTTTAGAAAATATATACTGAAGTTTAACATGCCTACCAAAATGAAAACCGTACATACCTACATACAAACAAATGTAAAACTAGCAATAGTGTTATTAAACCTAAGTAATGGGTATTCCTTGAGGCCGGCCAGTGGGGCTGGGGGTCTGTGGGCCCCTCAAACACAGGTAGAACGTCCTTCACAAGCCGGCTGCCAGCCATGGCAGCTTTAAATCACACCTCCAGGGTGGGTGCAAGCTTTCACCCTGAGCTGGCAGGGGAAGGGGCTGAGTACCTGGGGAGAGCTGGACTGGCTCCAAGAGACCTTGGCTATCTTGTGTGACCTTGTGGTTTTAAACCATGCCTTTGAGTTAGTTGCAATCTTCCACCCAGAGCTAGCAGAGGAGGGGGCTGAGCCCCTAAAGAGTCTCCCGAAGACCCCCGCTATCTCCTTGAGCCCCAAGCTAATCGACATACCTATGTGAAACCCCTGGTCCAATGGGAACCTCCAACAGGATAACCCAATGAACAGATAGTAATGCCTTAAAAACCCAGGACACTTCCCCAAAGCCAGTGCCCCGCTCGGGCACTCCGCCTGGTCTCCTCTCGCACCAGACGCTTTCTCTGTCACTTGTCAATCAAACAAAAGTTTCTGCCTCTTTGCAAAGTGTTTCCTGGCTTTTCACTTCAATACTGAGCTGAGGAAAAGAACCCTCAAGACTCACTCCAGCAACTGCCCTCCCCTCCATGACCGGTAACATTCCTCAAACTATTCTTTCTGCTTTTCTGTATGTTTGATATGTTTCATATTAAGAATTGGAAAGGAAAAATTTATCCAAATGCCCAGTTTCTTCTTACAATCTAACAGTGATTTCTGCCCCTCCCCCCCCCATTTCCAGTGATTTCCTTTCTCCCATAAATTTTCAACGACTTCCCCTATGGCTCATACAGGTCCAATACTTGAATGAATAATTATATGCTGCTGACTCCAAAATCCTTATGTCCAGCTCCTTTGTCCCTTGGGCTTCAACGCCAATTCAATACGCCCCTAAAGGAACTTATCACCCCTCCCGAAGTCACCTTGACTTCTCCTCCCTTGCCCCACAAATCTGAGGAGCGCTCACAGTCTTCCCTGTGAGACAAGGGCACACACACATACATCGTCCTCACGGGTCGGAAGGCTGCTCTGGAGTTCCCAAATCCACCCACCCCAAGGTGAAGGGCTGATGGTCTACACCTTGTTTATTCTATGCGTCTCTCAGTCTCTCAGCTTCATCTCCAGGGTCACAGCCTTTGGTTCAGAATCTCATCTTCTCTAGTTAACCACAACTTTCACTAAGTACTGAATACCTGGCATGCACCTGTGCTTCATGCTGTGGACCTATCCCTGAACACAAAACCCAGTAGGTCTGCTTTAACGACGCGTATAACCGATCAGAAGACACAGGAAATGTAACCCCATGGGCCACAAGTGTGTTGTGAACGATCGAATTAGGGGAATGGGCATCAGCTCACACATCTGTTAGTTCCTCGTGGTGAAAACATTACAACCCTCTCCTCGCTATCTTGAAGCATACGTTTTTGTGAACTCCAGTCGCCCTGCTGTAGAACAGAACACAATCACTACCGGCTGGAGGCATTGGGGTCTCAAGTGGGGGCGTCGGCCATGGGCGTGGAGAGAACGGGACACGTTCGAGACACTGCAAAAGTAGGAACACAGGGACTTCTTGGCCGATCCGTTTCCAAGGAATGCGAGGAAAAGGGGCGTAGCTTGCCATCCTGGTCACTGGGAAGGAGACAGGAGCCCCTCACTAGGCTAACAGACTCCACCCCCAACTCCCAAGCAGGTGGCAGGGGTTCAAGCCCCGGCGCCATCTCCCCCCACCACCCCCACAACCCCGCCGCCTCTCGGCGCCAGGGCGCCCGGCTCCGCTTCCCCGGCGAGCGGCCGCGGCACGGCGCAGACGCACTGGCTCCGCCTTCCCACCAATCTCGACCCTCGGCGCGTTCCGTTTGTGCGTGTAGGGGCCGGGACGCGAGGAGAGGCCGCGCCGCGGGCAGGGGCTGCGGCGCGCCCAGTGGCCGGCGAGCGAGCGACGGCGCGGATGGCGGACTCGCGGCTGTTCTGCGTGGCCGAGGAGCGCAGCGGCCACTGCGCCGTGGTGGACGGAAACTTCCTCTACGTGTGGGGGGGCTATGTGGTAAGGGGAAGAGGCGGGACGGGGCGGACTCGCGCCGGGGCCCGCCCGCCCGGCGGGGGCCTGAGTGGACGCCGAGCGCCCGCCCACAGCCGCTCCGAGGCGGGGGCGCGTCTCGGGCCGGGGTCCGGCGCCCCCCGCGCCCCGCCGGCCGCTCCGCCTCCCGCCGCTGTCCCTGCCGCTCCAGGGCCGCCGCCGCCCCGCCGTTGCTTCCGCTGTGGGAGCCCTCAAGCCGGTGTTCCGGGGGCTCCTGCGACCCTGCGCCCACCCCCCGAGCTGTCCAGTAACCCCCGCTGGCCCGACAGTCAGTTAAGCGCGATTAATTGTCGTCTTTAAAATCTCCCGGTGCAGACTTAAGCGGAGCTGAGGACAGAGTGCTGTAATAATTATCTTGTGCGGGATCCGAAATAAAATACCGAAATCACCGAAGCGTTTAAGTATTTCTAAGCTATTTTTAGTGGCATTTCTTTGCTAGTGGATCGTTAACGATTTTTTTGTTTGTTTCCTTGAGCCTCGAAGTTCCCGCATTAGCGCCACTATAGGGTGTAATGGCTTAACATTACAGTGGAGGTTTGAACGCGTGTGTTTTTGTTTGAAGCATCGTAGGATCATAGAAGCATCCTACGGCTGGAAAACAAGTCAGTATTGTATGCCAGCCTCCCGAGTTGGCAGGTTTTAGAAAGTAGCCACTGAAACTATTACTTGTGACTTGTGTTCCGAATCTGTTGTGACGGAGCTGTACTACGACTTCCCCACGTTGAAATAAAGTACATACTATGTGTGTTGAAGAAGCCTCAGATCCTGGTTGGTTTTGTGTGTGTGTTCTTAATTTAGTGCAGTATCAGGATGGGAAAATTAGTGCTAATCTCAGTGCTTACTATACCTGGCTTATACTAGGTACTCATCTCCCTTAGTTTGAGTAATCCTATCACCCTGGGAGGTAGGTGATATCCTCATTCTATAAATGAGGACGATGAATCAGTGAGAGTCATTTTCATGGTCATTTGATTTTTTTTTTTAAAGAATTATTTTTATTTATTTGAAAGAGTCACAGAGAGAGGCAGAAACAAAGAGAGGTTTTCCATCCACTGGTTCACTCCCCAGATGGCCGCAATGGTCAGAGCTGCACCAATCCCAAGCAAGGATCCAGGAGCTTCTTCTGGGTCTCCCACGTGGGTGCAGGGGCCCAAGCGCTTGGGCCATCTTCCACTGCTTTCCCAGGCCATAGCAGAGAGCTAGATAAAATATTTTCACTATTTGCTCTTGGGGAAAAAATAATCTAGATAGAATGATGATGGTGGGCGTAAGAAATATGTTGACTGTTTTTGAATTCTGCCACTTCAAGATACAGAGGTGTCACACTTCCTATATCATTCCTAATACTGTAATAATTAAGTGGGAGAAAAGGATTTAAACAGTAATCTATAATGTCCCCCATCTGTGTCTGTGTGGATTGGATTTGAGCCCATAAATGAAATGTCTCATATCAGTGCATATTTATTTGGGGACCATAAATGAAATACCTGAATATTTCACAAGTCATTTTAATCTTGACAGTTGTATAACTGATAAGATTCCAGTTCTTTAGGTGACAGCTACTGATCTGAAACACCCTGCCGTCCCCTGATCTAATCAGAGGATGTGCTGTAAGGCCAGCCCTGGGAAGTACAAGATTTAGGTCCTGAGTCTTCTGCTGTTTAAATGCCAGGGATCATCAGCAGTTAGTGCCTGAGGCCTAGTGGAAGGAAAGGAAGTGTGGGAGGTAAAAATGAAGACAAGGCACATCCTGTGGAAAAGTAGGACCCTTCAGAACCAAAGACAGCCAGGGGCCCTGCAACCTGGAGGTTCCAGCGGCCGTGGTAAAGAATAAAGATTGGCTTCTTCCAGTCGTGATTTTCCTCTTCATTTAACATGGCGTGTGTTAATCCTAAAATGTTCATGTCTAAATAGCCTACTGCTCTGTTGACAGACACATTCTGAAGTCCATTGTATCTGAAAATAGCCCCGCTTCTAGAGAGAACTGCCAAAGGCAAGTGGCAGATTCTGGTTGATGCCAGAATAGTCTGGATCTGCTGTGTATCCTTTTAACATTACTGAAGTTCACGACAGTTCTGCCACTAGGAAGCGTGAGAGTTAGGTGAGTTTTCCCAGATGTTGAAGGGCCAGCTCAGCGGCTTAGCAAGTTCACAGATGGTCTGTTTTTCTCTCACAGCCTTAAGTATTTGAACGGTTTTATTTCCATAATACAATTATTTCCATAATACTACATTTTGCTCTGAACTTTTCCTTGTGGAAAGTACTGTGTATTTTCTGTAATGTATACTATGTATTTCTGTAGTGAATATGGATGGACTTAAAGAAGGATCAATTGAGAAAATGTTTGAAAAGAGCAGCATATGTATCAGATGTTAAAACATGATTCCATAATAACTAAACTACTGGTCGTGATACAAGTAGAGAGAGCATGATAGAATCAGCAAGAAATTACATGAACATCCAAGCTTATAAGTGTATTTTGTACGTAAGGGATAGAATTTTAAGCTTGGAGAAATACTGATTTATGAAATGAATGATCCTAGGATCGCTGAATGAAGATATTCCTGGGATCTTAGGACTGAAGCTTTAAGGTATAGAAGAATAAGCCGTACAATACTGGAAGAGAACACATGACTTAGGAAATCTTGAACTAGAAAAAGAAATCTGGTTTGGGGAAAATACTATAAAGGAAAAGGTTGCAAGATGAACTTTGAAAAGATTCAAAACTGGTTTTTAAACACCACAAAATGAGAAGACAGTGGGAAGATATTTGTAGCATAGCCGATAGGCCAAGATCCTATAAAAAATCATTGTCTCCACGGAAAATGGGACATAGATCAGCACAACTGTTTACAAAAGAAAAGTGTGATGTGAATCAAAAAAATGCACCTGAGAGTGAGATTTTTTTGTGTCTAATTTGCAAAATTTAAAAAATTTTGGGGGCTGGCTCTGCGGCTCACTAGGCTAATCCTCTGCCTGCAGCGCCAGTACTCTGAGTTCTAGTCCCATTTGGGGCGCCAGTTCTGTCCCGGTTGCTCCTCTTCCAGTCCAGCTCTCTGCTGTGGCCCTGGAAGACAGTGGAGGATGGCCCAAGTGCTTGGGCCCTGCACCCGCATGGGAGACCAGGAGAAGCACCTGGCTCCTGGCTTCGGATCGGCGCAGCACCAGCCATAGCAGCCATTTGGGGAGTGAACCAACAGAAGGAAGACCTTTCTCTCTGTCTCTCTCTCTCACTGCACTAACTCTGCCTGTCCCCCCCCCCAAAAAAAATTGGGGTGGACAGCATAGGGAAATGAATTACTAAAACAGTGGTAATGGGAGTAAAAAATTGGGTAACAGAGGTTTACCAGTGTGTATCTTCTTTAAGCTAATTGTTTGCCTTTATATATTCATAAATGGTATGTCCCACGGGAGACATTTATCATTCTTGTTTCATGTCAGAGTTGGAACCTCCTTTCTGTATTTGTGGTGTTCCCTCATGAGTGAGTCTTGTCTGGCTATTTATTTTAGTTGTCACACTGCCTCCTACCACTCCCATGGAAGGTAAATTCTATAGGTAGTTTGTTCTCTTGTATCCTTAGTGTCTAGAATTGGTTATAATTAGGAGTAAGTATCCAATAAAAAGAACTTGAATGGGAAGACCAGGTTTCCAGCCTCACTTGCAGCTAGGTTTTGACAAGCGGCTTGGACTCTGTTGTTGAGAGAAATCTGTACTAGATTTGGATTTAGGAATGAAGATGTTTAAAAACGGAGACCTGTACAGGATTCGTACTCTACGATAGAATTTTGGTGTGCAAGGCAGTGCTGCAGGCTGCATGTGGTGCTCGCCGGTGACTGCTGACTGTTCTGTGGCACAGGGACCATAATTCAGCCTCTGGCCCTCCAGCCTTCCTAGTGATTCTTTGAGCTGCTTAGTCATTTCTTAACAGTTTATTCACTTAATTTTAAAATTGGAAACAAATGTGCAAAAGAGCATGTAGAATAAATATCATTTAAAGGTAAATGTCTAGCGGCCATTTGGGGGGTGAACCAATGGAAGGAAGACCTCTCTCTTTCTCTCTCTGTCTATAGCTCTACCTGGCAAAAAAAAAAAAAAAAAAAAAAAAAAAGACTACAAAGACTACAACCAGTACGCAGAAGCTTCCTTCCTGCTTGCTGTTCACTCCCACTCCCACCAGTTCTCCCCTTCTCTGTTAAGCACTCTCTTCGTTAGAAGTTTACCAAACATATATTGCTAAACAATGTGTTTCTTGGTTTTGGGGTCATAGCATGTTTTCTTTCACAACTTAATTCTTTTATTACTTTAGTTTTTCTCTCCATCCATTGCTTATCAAATCATACATCTATATGTCAGGCTGTTGCAGTTGTTGCCTGGGGTTCATCCTGATTGGCCAGTGCCTGTGTGCTGCCCAGTTGTTAAAGACTGAAAATCATCCCTGCCTTCATTCACTTGGTGTGTATCTGGTATAGCATTCTGTTACGTGAATTTGCTGAGATTAATTTATCCATTCCACCATTGGCAAATTCTTACAATCAGTGGTGCAATGAGCGTCCCTAACAGCATGCCTCCTATTGAACCGTGCACAAGGGAAAGTCTTTCTCTAGGGCGTATACCAAGGTACAGAATGCTGGGTTGCTTGTTATTTGGGTCTCCAAATTTACTTGGAGATGTTGGACTATTGTCAAAAATAATTGCTTCAATTAGTAAGACCACCAGCCACTTCCTTGCTCCATATCCTTGTCAAGGTTTGGTACCATCTGGCCTTAAATGTTTTTGCCAATGATAGTGACATGATATTTCATTGTGTTTTTTTTTTCCTGATTACTGATAAAGTTGAATGCCTTTTCATAATTTTATGGGCTATTTGTGTTTTGTCTTTGTGAAAATGATTGTATCTTTTGCTCATTTTTCTATATTATCTTGTATTTTTTTTACTAACTTGTATGGATTCTTTAAATATACAGTTGTGTAAGTTGAATGTGTCTTTTTTTCAGTTTGTAACTTGTCTTTGTACTTCCTTGATCATTCTTTGGCTGAACTGAAGTCACTAATTTTAATATACCTTCAATCTTTTCCTTACTGTTTTGTGCTTTCTGCATTGTTTAAGAAATCTTTCCCTGTGTCGAGGTTTTAAGGTCTCCAATATTTTCTTCTAAACGTTTGTCAGTTTTACCGTCCATATTTACATCTTTTAAATCTGAGGTTTTTGTTTATCTAGTTGGTTGGCCTAAAATAGGTGTTTAGTTTCATTCTGTTCTCCAAATGGATAACCACTTGTCCTCTTATCATTTATCCACTCCTTTCCTTACTCACCTGCGTTCCGTCACACATCGAGTTTTTGAGGGTGCATGGTTGCTTCACCTGCATTCCGCCAGACTTTGAGTTTTTGAGGGTGCGTGATCCCTTCTAAGTTCTTTTTCTGTTCAGGTGGTCTCTCTTTTTGTTCTCGTGACACAGCCCCACCTTGGGAATGAAAAGAAATGTTAGGAAGTGAAAGCCCGTCCCCACTCCGTCTTGTTCTTGTTCTTCAGGAACACTTTGGTTATTTGGGCCATTCATTCTTTTGTGTACATGTGTGTGTATAAATATTTGTATTGCAAGTTATGTAAAACCTGAAACTTGCCATTTTAACCAGATTTATGTATGTAAGTGTCAGTCTTTACATTCACAATGTTGTGCAACCATAACCACTATAATTTCCAAGATTTTTCACTAATCCCAGTAGAAATTCCATAGCCATCATGTAATACCTTGCATTCCTCCTCCCCGTGGGTCTCTGCCTTCTGCTGATTTATTTGCATCTCTATGAATTTGTCTTATTCTAGGTGTGTTGTGAGTAGAATTGTACAGTAGTTGTCCCATTGTGTCTAATTATTTCATTGAGCATAATTTTTCAAGATTTGCCCATGTTGTGGTATGTATCAGAACTTCACACTTTGTTATGACTGAGTGGTAATACATCTTAGATATGTACCATGTCTATTTGTTCAGTCTGTTCAGTTGTTCACGAACGTTTTGGTTGTTCCCACCTTCTGTCTGTTGTAGTAATGCCTCTGTGGACATCGGCATTCGGGAATCTGAATCCCTGTTTTCAGTCTTCAAGTGCCTGCTGGTAGAATTGCTAGGTCACATGCTTATTCTACATTTATCTTTTCAAAAAAAACACCAAATTGCTTGCCATAGCATGGTACCTTTAGTATAAATTTGCCATCGGATTACCAAATTCTATAAAATTCCTTATTTGAGTTTTATTTGTTACCATATTCAATCTTTAGATCATTTGGGAGTGATTGACATGCTGTGAAATTCAGTCTGCTAACCAGCTATACAGTATCTCTCTCCACTTATTCAGCACTTTTTGAGGTAATTCAGTGAAGTTTGGTAGTTGTTTTTAATGGATCATGTGTTCACTAGCTTTTTCTTAGGTTTGTTTGCTTTTTTATATTTTAATTTTTACTATTTTTTTAACCAGGGGAAAACTTTATTTTTCATAAAGAAAGCAGAGGTATACATATTAGTAGTACATAAGCGGAATTCAAAACAAGCATCAAAAATTGAGGAAAGAGGGGCATAATAGTATTTAAAAGTGAAGAGGATAAATAATAAAACATTCATATTTTTTAACTGTATAAATTTTGTTTTTTTAACATCACCATATATTTGTCACAATATTTGTCTTCCAGAGTCTGGCTTATTTCATTTGGCACAATGATTTCCTGTTCCATCCATTTTGTGGAGATATTGGGTTTTGTTCTTTTTCATGGCTGAATAATATTCTGTTGTGTATGTACCACTTATTCTTTATCCATTCATACGCTGACAGAGATCTGGGTTGATTCCATAGCTCAGCTACTGTGAGTAGTGCTTCAATAAACATGAGAGTGCAGGTGTCTCTTTCCTTTGCTGCCTTCATTTCTTTTGGATATATTTCCGAAAGTAGGGTAACTAGGTCATATGGTTGCTCTATTTTTAGTTTTTTGAGGAAACTCAAAACTGTTTTCCAAAATGGCTTTACTAATTTACTTCCCACCAGCAGTGTATTAGGGTTCCCTTACTACAGGGCTTTGCCAGCGTTTATTTTCTGTCTTTTTGTTTATAGCCTTAACTGGAAGTGAGACGATATCTTACTGCTGTTTTTATTTGCATTTCTCTGATGATGGCAACACTGAGCATTTTTTCATGTGATTGTTGGCCATTTGTGTTTCTTTTGAAAAGTATCTACTGAGGTGCTTTGCTGATTTTTTACAAAGAATTATTTATTTTTTTTGTTTGCTTGCTTGAAAGGCAGAGTGACAGAAAGAGAGAGGAAGACCAACAGAAAAATCTTGGATCTGTTAGTTCACTTCCTAAATGGCCACAATACTAAGGTTGGGTCAGGCCAAAGCCAGTGGCCTGGAATTCCATCTGGGACTTCCATGGAGGTCCATCCTCCGCTGCTTTCCAAGGTGCATCATTTGGGAGCTCAATGAGAAAGAACTGGCTGAGACAAGAAGCGGCACTTCAGTGTAGCATGCTGGCATCATAAAGCCGCAGGCACCGCCCATTTTTAAAAACTGTTCTTTAAAAAAGTTTCTTTTTAGTTTATTTACTTTGTTTAATTGAAAAGCAGAGAGATCCTCCATCCGCTGGTTCACTCCCCCAAGTGCCCACAACGCCAAGGGCTGAGCCAGACCAAAACCAGGAGCCTCCCAGGGTATGAATTAGCAGGAAGCTAGAATCAGAAGCTGAGCTGCAGTTCAAGCTCAGGGATGTGGGTATCCCAAGCAGCGACTTAACATATATTCCTCTTTGGCCTTCTTTCTTTCTTTTTAAGATTTATTTATTTGAAAGGCAGAGTTACACAGAGGCAGAGAGAGAGAGATCTTCCATCTGCTGGTTCACTCCCCAAATGCTGCAACGGGTGGAACTGGGCCTATCCAAAGCCAAGAGCCAAGAGCTTCTTCCCGGTCTTCCACGCAGGTACAGGGGCCCAAGGACTTGGACCATCTTCCACTGCTTTCCCAGGCCATAGCGGAGAGCTGGTTCAGAAGTGGAGCAGCTGGGACTTGAACCAGCACCCATATGGGATGCCGGAACTGCATGCTTTACTAGCTATGCCACAACGTATGCCCCTCTTTCTTTTTTCAATATTTATTTTCATCTGCCTGAAAGAGAGACAGAGACAGACAGAGAGACAGAGAGATTGGTTTTTCCATCCACTGATTCACTTTACAAATGTTTGCAGTAACCAGGACTGGGTTAAACCAAAACCAAGAGCCCAGAATTCCATCCAGCTCGCTCATGTGGGCAGCAAGTGTCCCAGCACTTGAGCCATCAGCTGCGGTCTCCCAGGGTGCATTAGTAGGAAGCTGAATCAGAAATGGAGGTGCCAGGACTCAAAGTGGATGAGATGTGGGTGTCACAGACAGCAGCCTAACCCGCTGCACCACACGTCTGCTCCTCTTGCCCATTTCTTAGCTGGATTTTTGTTATATTTTCTGAGTTTCTCTCATATTCTGGATATTAACCCTTTATTAGATGAGTAGTTTACAAATATTTTCTTCCGTTCTATTGGCAGTCTCCTCACTCTGTTGGTTTCTCTCTCTCTCTCTCACTCTCTCACTCTTTCTTATTTATTCATTTTATTTTATTTGAAAGACAGAGTTACAGAGAGAGGTAGAGTTAGAGAGAAGGATCTTCCATTTGCTGGTTCACTCCCCAGATGACTGCAACGGCCGGAGCTGAGCCAATCCGAAGCCAGGAGCCAGGAGCTTCTTCCGGGTCTCCCACACAGGTGCAGGGGCCCAGAGACTTGGGCCATCTTCTACTGCTATCCCATGCCATAGCAGAGAGCTGGATTGGAAGAGGAGCAGCGGGGACTAGAACCGGCACCCACATGGGATGCTGGCGCTTCAGGCCAGGGCTTTAACCCGCTGCACCACAGCGCCGGCCCCCACTCTGTTGGTTTTATCTGCTGTGCAGAAAGCTCTTAGTTTGATAAAATCCCACATTCCTGCTTTTGCTTTTGTTATGTGTGTTTTTGTGTGTGTGTGTGTCTTAGCCAAAAAATTGTTGCCTATGCCAATGTCTTGAAGTGTTTTCCCCCAGTAGTTTCCTAATTTCAGGTCTTGTATTTATCCATTTTGAGTTGGTTCTTTAAAAAACACAATCATTGCTTTTTAAAAAAAAATTTTATTTCAAAGACTGAGAGAGAGAGCATGCACTTCTGTCTGCTACTTCACCCCCAGGTCACTGCAACAGTTAGGACCAGGCCAGGACAAAGCCAGAAGGCTGGAACTCAATCCTGGTCTCCCATGCCGGTGGCAGGGACCCAAGTACTTGAGCCATGACCTGCTGCCTCCCAGCAAGAAGCTGAGACAGAAGAAAAGCTGGAACTCGACCCCAGGTGCTCTGATATGGGGTGCCAGCTCCTCAAGCAGCATCTTAACCTCTGTGCCAAACACCTACCCCTTGAGTTGATCTTTGTACAGGGTGAAAGGGAACTTGTTCCAAACTTCTATGTATAGAGATTCAGTTTCCTCGGAACCATTTAATAAAGGGACTGCCCTTTCTCCATGGAGTGGGTCTAGCACTTTTGTCAAGTTTGTTGCAGGTATATGGATTTATTCTGGGGTTTCTTTTCTGTTCTATTTGCTGTGCTGTTTGATACAATAGTTGTATAGTTTGTCTTAAAATTCTGGTGTTGTGATATCTCTAGATGCTGTTAAAGATTGCTTTGGGCTAATCCTCTGCCTGCGGCGCCGGCACACCGGGTTCTAGTCCCGGTCGGGGCACCAGATTCTGTCCCGGTTGCCCCTCTTCCAGGCCAGCTCTCTGCTGTGGCCCGGGAGTGCAGTGGAGGATGGCCCGAGTACTTGGGCCCTGCACCTGCATGGGAGACCAGGAGAAGTACCTGGCTCCTGGCTTCGGATCAGCACAGTGGCCATTGTGGGGTGAACCAACGGAAAAAAGGAAGACCTTTCTCTCTGTCTCTCTCTCTGTCTCACTGCCTACTCTGCCTGTCAAAAAAACAAAACAAACAAAGAAAAGGTTTTGCTTTGGCTGTTCAGGGTCTTTTCTGTTTCCATATGATTTTTTTAAAATTTATTTATTTATTTGAAAGGCACAGTAAATGAGAGAGAAAGAATGATTTTTCATCTGCTAGTTCACTCCCTAAATGGCCACAATGGCCGTAGCTGAGCCCAACCGGAGCCAGGAGTGAGAAGTTTCTTCCAGGTCTGTCACATGGCTGCATGTCATATGGCTGCAAGTACTTGGGTCCCCTTCCACTCCTCCAGGCACATTAGCATGGAGCTGGATCAGAAGTAGAACAGCAAGAACTTGAACCCTGCGACCATATGAGATGCCAATGTCATAGGAGGTGGCTTTACCCATAATGCCACAGTACCGGCCGCTAGCTTGTGGTTCTTTTTTTTTTTTTTTTTAAAGATTTATTTATTTGAGAGGCAGAGTTGTAGACATAAGGTGAGACAGAGAGAGAGGTCTTCCATCCTCTGGTTCACTCTCCAAATGGCCACAACAGCTGGAGCTGGGCTGATCTGAAGCCAGAAGCCAGGAGCTTCCTCCGGGTCTCCCACATAGGTGCAGGGACCCAAGCAGTTGTGCCATCTTCCACTGCTTTCCCAGGCCATCAGCAGGGTGCTTGATCAGAAGTGGAGCATCTGATTGTGGTTTGAAACACAGTTTACTTTCGAATTATTTTTTATTCTGAAAACTATCTCAACTTCTATTCTCATAAATTATCTGTTAATTTCCTTATTTTCTGCATAGGTAGACGTGTAATCTGCCAATGGTGAGTTTTGTGTCTTCCATTTTCACCTTTATTCCTTTTCACTTACTTTTCTTTACTATACGGGTGGACCTGAAGTACAATGTTAAATAGGAGCCATTTTTATGGTTCATAATTTCAAGGGATTGTTTTCAACATTTAACCATGAAATTTGATGTTTTCTTTAGGATGTTTTGCTTTTATGCTAGTTCAAGTTCCAGTGTTGTACTTCCCATTCAGGTCCCAGCAAAAGATGGCCCCTGGCTTTGTGCTATCCCAGTTCCAACCATTGCAGCCATTTAGGAATTGAACCAGCATATCAAAGATCTGTCTCTTTCTTTGCCTCTCTCTTGGTAACACTGCCTTTCAGACATAAATCTTAAAAAAAAAAAAAAGAAGAAGAAGAAGAAGAAGAAGAAGAAGAAGAAGAAGAAACTGGAGCTGGGGATTGAACCTAGGTTCTCCAATGTGGGACGTGAGAGTCTGAATCACCAGGCTAACATCACCCTCTATTTTATTTTTATTGTTTTTATGTATTTTAAAGTCAGAGATAAACAGAGAAATAGAAACAGAAGACATTTTCCATCTGCTGTTTACTCTTCAAGTGACTGTGACAGCTAAGTCAGGACCAGGCCAAAGACAAGTGCCAGGAACCTCATCATATACATGGGTGGCAGGGACCCAAGTGCTTGAACCATCATTGGCTGCCTCATTAGTAGGAAGCTAGAATTGAGAGCAGTCCCAGGACTGAAATCCAGGCACTGAGAGATGGGGTGTGGGTGGCCCAGTTCACGTCTGAACCATTCCAGCAGACACTGCCCCCTCATTTGATTTTTGATTGGTACATAATTATACATTTTGATATACATGCATGCACATTGCATGATGATCAACTGAGAGCAATTAGGTATATTCATCACCTCAAAAATAATGTATTCATGGTGAATAACATTAGAAATCTCCCCTTTGGCTATTTTGAAATTTGCTATGGTTAACTGTAATCACCCTATTGCACAATGGAACACCAGAACTTGCTCCATTTAACTGTGACATTGAAGCGGTTAAATAACCTTTTCCCTTCTACTCCCCTCCCCTTTCCAACCTCTCAACTTTCATGAGATCAACTTCTTTTTTTTTTCCAATAATCCATAGAGGAGTGAGAGCATGCCATATTTAACTTTCTGTGCTTAACCTAACATAATGTCCTTTAAGTTCATCTGATCCACAGATGACAGTATTTCATCTTTAAAATTTTTTTAAATTTATTTTGAAGGCAGACAGAAAAGTCTTTGTTTTTAATAAAAAGATTTATTTTATTTATTTGAAAGAATTACAGATAGAGATAGATAGAGAGCTCTTTCATCCGCAGGTTTACTCCCCAAATGGATGTAACAGCTGGAGTTAAGTGGATCCAAAGCTAGAAGCCAGAAACAACTTCTGGGTCTCCCCATGGGTGCAGCAGCCCCCAACATATTCTTTATTTTATTTCTGGATGAGTACTTAGACTTATTGGGGCATCCTCCGCTGCTTTCCCAGGCAGCATTCACAGGGAGCTAGATCAGAAGTGGAGGAGCTGATACTTGAACTGGCACCCATATAGGATGCCGGTGCTGCAGGCCACGGCTTTAATCCTCTACACCACAGCACTGGCCCCCAGAAGGATCTTCCAACTGCTGGTTCATTTCCCAAATGCTCACAACCCCTAGGGCCATTTTATCATTTTTTATGGCTGAATAGTATTCTGTGGTGTGTGTGTGTGTGTGTGTGTGTGTGTGTGTATGCCACATTTTTTTTTTATTTGACAGGCAGAGTTAGACAGTGAGAGAGAGAGAGACAGAGAGAAAGGTCTTCCTTCCGTTGGTTCACCCCCCAAATGGCCGCTATGGCCGGTGTGCTGTGCCTATCCGAAGCCAAGAGCCGGGTACTTCCTTCTGGTATCCCATGCGGATGCAGAGCCCAAGCACTTGGGCCATCCTCTACTGCCTTCCCGGGCCACAACAGAGAGCTGGACTGGAAGAGGAGCAACCGTGACTAGAACCCAGCGCCCATATGGGATGCTGGCGCTGCAGGTGGAGGATCAACCAAGTGAGCCATGGCACCGGCCCACCGCATATTCTTTTTTATTATTATTAATATATGTATTTAAATTTATTTGAAAGAGTTACAGAGAGAGAGATCTTCCATCCATTGGTTTACTGTCCAAATGGTCACAACAGCCAGGGCTGAGCCAGGCTGAAGACAGGAGCTTCTTCCAGGTCTCCCACCTGGGTACAGGGGCCCAAGCACTGTTTTCCCAGACACATTAGCAGGGAGCTGGATCCAAAATGGAGCAGCTGGGACTTGAACTGGTGCCCATATTGGATGTTGGCATTGAAGGCAGCAGCTTAACCCACTATGCCACAGCACCAGCCCCCAACATATTCTTTATTTTATTTCTGGATGAGCACTTAGACAGATTTTACATCTTGGCTATTGTGCAGAGTGCTATAATAATGTGGTGGTGCAGGTGTTTCTTTGACATACTAATTTCTTCTCTTTTTGGATATATACCTAGTTATGGGAGTGCTGAATCATAGGGTAGCTCTACTTTTAATTTGTTAAGGATGTTAAATAATTTTCTTTCCAACAGTGTTGGTAACTTAACATGAAATACAACACAAATTCAACAACACAAATTCAGAAAACTGAGATGGAAAAAATTTTGAAAATCCCAAGTGTATTAAAGGAATTAAATTCATTTTTTTTTTTTTTGACAGGCAGAGTGGACAGTGAGAGAGAGACAGAGAGAAAGGTCTTCCTTTGCCGTTGGTTCACCCTCCAATGGCCGCCGCGGCCGGCGCGCCTGCGGCCGGCGCACCGCGCTGATCCGATGGCAGGAGCCAGGAGCCAGGTGCTTTTCCTGGTCTCCCATGGGGTGCAGGGCCCAAGCACCTGGGCCATCCTCCACTGCACTCCCTGGCCACAGCAGAGAGCTGGCCTGGAAGAGGGGCAACCGGGACAGAATCCGGCGCCCCAACCGGGACTAGAACCCGGTGTGCCGGCGCCGCTAGGCGGAGGATTAGCCTAGTGAGCCGCGGCGCCGGCCGAATTAAATTCATTTTTAAAATCTTCCTCCAGATGTAACTAAATTTTTTTCTGTAAGTATTTTATTTATCAGCGAAGAAAAAATGCAGCAGCTAGTTCTTTGTTGGCTTCAATGAGACCAAACAGTTAATCTTTAAAATAGCTACTATATTCTGAAATTGAAGTAAACACAATCACAACTACAAATAACTTGTTGAGTCTATCCTGAAGAGAATGAAAGAAAATTTCAACAGTTCCTCCAAACCACATATTTATAAATATTGCCATATTTAAAATTCTTGAAAGGTGTGAATTCTGCATTATTGGGAAAGCAGTTGGCTATTGGCAACAGAAAAAACTCAGCGGTCGTTTACTGAATACTTTAAAATTTAAAAGCTGTATTGTTTTGGATTCACATGTTCTGCCTTTGAGGACATGCATTAGCAGGAAGCTGGAATTGGGAGCAGATCTGAAACTTGAACCCATGCATGTAAAGCATCTTGAGTGGTGTCTTAAACACCATGCCAAAAGACTGCCCTGTAGCTTACTATTTCTGTCCCAACCCCTGACATTGGTATAATGGGGATTCTCTTGTAAGTGACTTGATGCTTTTCCTTTGCTGTTTTTTTGAATTGTCTCTTTGCCTTGCACTTTTGACAGTTTTTATATAATACACTTTGCAGAGGATCTTGGTTAGTTTTAGTCTGTTGGGGTCCTTTGCCCTTCCTGTAGCTGGATGTCCATATCTCTCCCAAGATTTGGAAAGATTTCAGGAATTATTTCCCTGGTTGGTTTTCTGTGCCTTTCCCCTCTCTTCTCCTTCTGGGATGTTCACAGTACAAACATTGCTCCCTTAGTGTTGTCCCACAGGTCTTGAAGTCTTTCTTTATTCTTTCTTTTTTTCTTTCTTTTTTTTTCCCTTGATTTTAAAGGGTTATTTTTTGTCTGACTAGGTTGACCTGTCTTCAAGCTCAGAAACTCTTTCTTCTTTTTTATTATTATTATTTTTTTTTTGACATGCAGAGTGGACAGTGAGAGAGAGAAACAGAGAGAAAGGTCTTCCTTTGCCATTGGTTCACCCCCCAATGGCCGCCATGGCCTGCGCGCTGCGGCCGGCGCACCACGCTGATCCGATGGCAGGAGCCAGGTACTTATCCTGGTCTCCCATGGGGTGCAGGGCCCAAGCACTTGGGCCATCCTCCACTACACTCCCTGGCCACAGCAGAGAGCTGGCCTGGAAGAGGGGCAACCGGGACAGAAAACGGCGCCCCGACCGGGACTAGAACCTGGTGTGCCGGCGCCGCAAGGTGGAGGATTAGCCTGTGAGCCGTGGCGCCGGCCAGAAACTCTTTCTTCTACCTGTCCAGTTCTGCTGTTGAGGTTCTCAACTGTGTTTTTTATTTCATTTATTGAGTTCTTTACCTCCAACATTTGATTGGTTCTTTTTGTGATCTGTATCTTTTTAGCTGAATTTCTCATTCACATCATTAATTGTTTTCTTAATGTCATTGAATTCTCCATTATACCCTCTTGTGTCTCATGAAGTTCCCTTAAAAATCATTATTTTGAGTTCTCAGGCAGTTCACTAGTTTCCGTTTTTCTGTGGTCCATTGCTAGAGAGCTACTGTGCGATTTGGAGGGATCCTGTTGCCTTGTTCCTCATGCTTCCTGATGTACATCTGGCAGATTGGTGTTCTGGGGTGTTGGGTGAGTGTGCTCCATTGGTTGACTCCAAGTAGGAGTTCTAGTGTAGTGTCCCTGTACCACCTTCAGCTGTAACAGTGTTGGCCAGTGTGTGCCAGTGTCTTCAGTGGCCTGGGCTGTAGGATTTGTGAAATTGCACCACCAGCTGGGATTCAGTGCCATTTCTTGGGGCAGGTTTGCTGGCATCTCTGGGCATGGTACACACCTGACTGTGGATGTGGGTTGTGTAAGGGCACCAAGTAGGTGCAGCACAGCATGCCTGGTAGCAGGATGGAGTGCTCGTCAGTGTCTGAGGACTGGACAGAGGCCAGGCTGCAGCACCCTTCTCAGATGGACACCTGCCCATGCCTTGGTTAAGGGCAGCGTGCAGAGCTTTACATGGCCTCTGGGGGCCTCCTGGGCTGCAGGTGGTTTGTTAGGGTCAAGTATCTTCTTCTCAGGACATGAGTAGGTTGTGCTTCTGAAAAGAGGCTGCTCAGCTGTTTCTCAGAGCCACAAGAGAGTGGGTGAGGCATTCCAATTGCTTCCCAGGGGCTTCAGTAGCTGTAGCCACTCGGAAAAGATACTCAGCAGCTTCCCAGGGTGTGGGTGGTTAGGTGGGCCGGGCTACTTGTTTGTTTCCTTGGATATTTGTACTGAGCCACTCAATTTTTGATTTGTTGATGTAAGTATTTAAGGCTATAAATTTTCTTCTTCTAAGTGCCTTCTTAACTATAACCTTCAAGTATTTTTTTCTGGATTTCTGATTTTTTGTTTTTTAAATTTATTTGTTTTTATTTGAAAGACACACACACACACACAGAGAGAAGCACAAAGACTGGCAGAGAAGATAAGAGAATAAGAGATCTTCCCTTTGCTGGTTTGCTTCCTAAATGCATTTAAGTGCCAGGGCTGGGGTTATAATATATCATACTGGGCCAGACTAAAGCCAGCTGGGCCAGGTTGAGAGAGGTCTTCCATCAGCTGACTCACTCTCCAAATGGCCGCAACGGCTAGAGCTGAGCCAATCCAAAGCCAGGAGCCAGGAGCTTCTTCTGGGTCTCCCACATGGGTGCAGGGCCCCAAGCACTTGGGCCATCATCTACTGCCTTCCCAGGCCGTAGCACAGAGCTGGATCATAAGTGGAGCAGCTGGGACTTGAACTGGTGCCCATATGGGATGCCGGCACTGCAGCTGGGGCTTT